>NW_026907983.1:0-373487 GCF_033978785.1 Entelurus aequoreus
TGGAACCTAGGTAGGTGACCTCATCCTTCCTGGTGATAACAATGACACCCACTTTTATAGTGAAGTCGTTGACTTTCTTAAGGTTGATGTGGGACCCAAACAGGATGGATTCCGTTTTACCAAGTGTATGGATAGCTTGTTGTCAGCGAGCCAGGTGCAAGTTCTACAGAGTTCAGCACTGAGGATTTTCTCCACCTGTGACTTGTCCCTGTCTGATACCAGCAAGGCCGAGTCATTTGCAAAGAAGAACAATTCACAGTCGCATGCCGAGTCGTTTATGTATATTAGGAACAGTAAAGGCCCCAATATACTGCCTTGAAGGACTCCACAGCTCACTGAGAGGGGGGGGGACAAGGTGCCGTTCACCTCTACAACCTGTTCTCTCCCCTCAAGTAAGATTACATCCAGCTCGATGAGGTTTTGTTAAATCCGATTGCTCTGAGCTTATCCAACAGTATAGCGTGGTGAACGGTGTCAAATGCCTTCTGAAGGTCCAGCATGACCATGCCGCAGTATTTGCCCGCGTCCACCTCATGTTTGATGTGGTCAGTCAGATAGAGAAGGCATGTGTCAGTGGAGTGGTTAGTTCTGAAGCCGGATTGGACTTTGTATATGAGTTTATTAGTGGCAAGGCAACTATCGACCAGTTCATAAACTATTTTTTCCATTACTTTTGAAATGGAACTGTGAATAGAAACAGGTCGGTAGTTGCCAGGTTCCAATTTGCTTCCTTTTTCAAGAGGGGAGTTACTCTTGCTATCTTGAAATATTTTTGTACTTGGCCGTGTGAAATTGAGAGGTTTATTATGTGCGTAATGATTGGGGCAATGATGGAGGAAGAGTCCCTGAGGAATCTGAAGGGAATATTATCAAGGCCGGTGGCCTTGTTTGGGTGGAGCGCGCTCAATTTTTTAAGCACCTCATCAGCTGTGACAATTTCTAATTTGAAATCATTGTTGGATACTCCTAGCTTTCTGTAGAAGACTTTAATGTGTTCTACACCAAAGCGACCAGAGTGGTGGGACAGCTTGTTGACAATCTTGTGCTTTTTTCCTTCCAGACCCTAGTGGATTTGGCACTTCAAAGGAATCTTGATAAATAATTACGCCTAAGGAGGAGGTCTTGTCTTTGAGCAGCATGTTCTTTTTAATATTTGTGCCATCCCACAAATCTGAATAACATTATCAGGTTGGATTCTAGTTTTTACTTGCTGTATTTGCTCCCTCACAGACTTTAAGGATAACAGTGACTCAATGGTGTTTTTCACTGGCACATATTGTAGAAAACATTCTTTGCCTGATTCATTCTGACCAAGACAAATTGGGAGTGGCTCCATATATTTGAAGTTACAAGATACTCTGATTGCACGGGAATTACCTTGTTATCAAAAACACACCAGTAGGATGGATATAGCTGCGGCGACCAGGTGGCAGCAGGTTATCGCTCGTCCATCCATCGGTACTTGGGCTTCTATGCCCTTGGTAGGGTCTCCCAGACAAACAGGTCTAGGTGAGGGATCAGACAAAAAGCAGCTCAAAGACCTTTATGAGAAGTACAAATCGAGGACCTAGATTTTTCCTCGCCGGACGCGGGCGAGGAAAAATCCAGAGGGGAGACCCGGTGGGGTCTCCCCTCTGGAGCCAGGCCCAGAGGTGGGGCTTGATGGCGAGCGCCTGGTGGCCGGGCCTGTCCCCATGGGACTCAGGCTCAGCTCGAAGAGGCAATGTGGGTCCCCCCTCCAATGGGCTCACCACTCATGGGCTGGGTCATAGAGGTCGGGTGCAGTGTGAGCTGGGCAGCAGCCGAAGGCAGGGCACTTGGCGGTCCAATCATCGGCGACATAAGCTAGCTCTTGAGACGTGGAATGTCACCTCGCTGGGAGGGAAGGAGAAGTTCCGGCTAGATATATTTGGACTCACTTCTACGCACAACAAGGGCTCTGGAACCTGTTCTCTCTGGGGACGGACTCTCTTCCACTCTGGCTTTGCAAGCAATGAGAGGCGACAGGCTGAGGTGGCAATTCTTGTTGCCCCCCGGCTCAAAGCCTGCACGTTGGACTTTAACACAGTAGACGAGATGGTAGCTTCCCTCCGCCTTCGGGTTGGGGGACGGGTCCTGACTGTTGTTTGTTTTTACGCACCAAACAGCAGCTCAGAGTACCCACTTCTTTGGATTCCCTTGAGGGAGTACTGGAGAGTGCTCCCTCGGGTGATTCCCTTGTTCTGCTGGGGGGCTTCAACGCTCATGTTGGCAACGACAGTGAAACCTGGAGAGGCGTGATTTGGATAAATGGCCACCCGGATCTGAACCCAAGTGGTGCTTTGTTATTGGACTTTTGTACTCGTCACGGATTGTCCATAACAAACACAATGTTCAAAAATATAAGGGTGTCCATATGTGCACTTGGCACCAGGACACCCTCGGCCGCAGTTCCATGATTGACTTTGTAGTTGTGTCATGGGATTTGCGGCCTCATGTTTTGGACACTCGGGTGACGAGAGGGGCAGAGCTTTCTACCGATTACAGCCTGGTGGTGAGCTGGCTCCGATGGTGGGGGAGGATGCTGGACAGACCTGGCAGGCCCAAATGCATTGTGATGGTCTGCTGGGAACACCTAGCAGAGTCTCCTGTCAGAGAGAGTATCAATTCCCACCTCCGGAAGAACTTTGAACATGTCACGAGGGAGGTGCTGGACCATTTTCCGTGCCTCTCTTGTCAAGGCGGCTGATTGGAGCTGTGGCCTCAAGGTATTTGGTGCATGTCGTGGCGGTAATCCTAGAACCCGCAGGTGGACACCAGCAGTGAGGGAAGCCGTCAAACTGAAGAAAGAGCCTATCTGGGGGGGTTCAACGCTCATGTTGGCAACGACAGTGAAAACTGGAGAGGCGTGATTGGGAAAAATGGCCACCCGGATCTGAACCCAAGTGGTGCTTTGTTATTGGACTTTTGTACTCGTCACGGATTGTCCATAACACACACAATGTTCAAACATAAGGGTGTCCATATGTGCACTTGGCACCAGGACAGCCTCGGCCGCACTTCTATGAATGACTTTGTAGTTGTGTCATCGGATTTGCGGCCTCATGTTTTGGACACTTCGGGTGACGAGAGGGGCAGAGCTATCTACCAATCACCACCTGGTGGTGAGCTGGCTCCGATGGTGGGGGAGGATGCCGGACAGACCTGGCAGGCCCAAATGCATTGTGAGGGTCTGCTGGGAACGCCTAGCAGAGTCTCCTGTCAGAGAGATGTTCAATTCCCACCTCCGGAAGAACTTTATATGATAATGATGAATGGGTTATACTTGTATAGCGCTTTTCTACCTTCAAGGACACAACGGACGTGACTAGGATGGTAGAAGGTGGGGATTGAACCCGAGTAACCAGCAACCCTCCGATTGCTGGCACGGCCACTCCACCAACTTCGCCACGCCGCCCCTTTGAACTTTGAACTTTGAACATGTCACGAGGGAGGTGCTGGACCATTTTCCGTGCCTCTCTTGTCGAGGCGGCTGATTGGAGCTGTGGCCTCAAGGTATTTGGTGCATGTCGGGGCGGTAATCCTAGAACCCGCAGGTGGACACCAGCAGTGAGGGAAGCCGTCAAACTGAAGAAAGAGCCTATCTGGGGGGGGGGGGGGGGGGGAGCAGTGCACTGTCAACACCGTGTATGGTGTGCTGCTGACCTTTACTGCGGCTGTTCTGGATCGGTGGAGGGAATACTTCGAAAACCTCCTCAATCCCACCAACATGTCTTCCTATGATGAAGCAGTGCCTGGGGAATCTGTGGTGGGTTCTCCTATTTCTGGGGCTGAAGTTGCTGAGGTAGTTAAAACGCTCCTCGGTGGCAAGGCCCCGGGGGTGGATGAGATCCTTAAGGCTCTGGATGCTGTGGGGCTGTCTTGGTTGACAAGACTCTGCAATATCGCGTGGACATTGGGGGCGGTACCTCTGGATTGGGAGACCGGGGTGGTGGTTCCTCTCTTTAAGAAGGGGAACCGGAGGGTGTGTTCCAATTATCGTGGATCACACTCCTCAGCCTTCCCGGTAAGATCTATTCATGTGTACTGGAGAGGAGGCTACGCCGGATAGTCGAACCTCGGATCCAGGACGAACAGTGTGGTTTTCGTCCTGGTCGTGGAACTCTAGACCAGCTCTATATTCTCGGCAGGGTCCTTGAGTGTGCATGAGAGTTTGCCTAACCAGTCTACATGTGCTTTGTGGACTTGGAGAAGGCATTCGACCGTATCCAGGGAAGTCCTGTGGGGAGTGCTCAGAGAGTATGGGGTATCGGACTGTCTGATTGTGGCGGGTCGCTGCCTGTATGATCAGTGTCAGAGATTTGTCCGCATTGCCGGCAGTAAGTCGGACCCCTTTCCAGTGAGTGTTGGACTGCCCTTTGTCACCGATTCTGTTCATAACTTTTATGGACAGAATTGCTAGGCACAGTCATGGTGTTGAGGGGATCCGGTTTGGTGGCTGCAGGATTAGGTCTCTGCTTTTTGCAGATAATGTGGTCCTGATGGCTTCAACTGGCCAGGATATTCAGCTCTCATTGGATCGGTTCGCAGCCGAGTGTGAAGCGACTGGGATGAGACTCAGCACCTCGCCCGGGAAAGGGTGGAGTGCCATCTACGGGTTGGGGAGGAGATCTTGCCCAAAGTGGAGGAGTTCAAGTACCTAAGAGTCTTGTTCAAGAGTGACGGAACAGTGGATCGTAAGATCCACAGGCGGATCGGTGCGGCGTCTTCAGTAATGAGGACGCTATACCGATCCGTAGTGGTGAAGAAGGAGCTGAGCCAGAAGGAAAAGCTCTCAATTCACCGGTCGATCTACGTTCCCATCGTCACCTATGGTCATGAGCTTTGGGTTATGACCGAAAGGACAAGATCACGGGTACAAGCGGCCAAAGTTTCCTCCGCTGGGTGGCGGGTCTCTTCCTAGAGATAGGGTGAGAAGCTCTGTCATCTGCGAGGAACTCGGAGTAAACCTGCTGCTCCTCCATATTGAGAGGAGCCAGATGAGGTGGTTCGGGCATCTGCTCAGGATGCCACCCGAACGCCTCCCTAGGGAGGTGTTTAGGGCAAGTCTGACCGGCAGGAGGCCATGGGGAAGACCCAGGACACATTTGGAAGACTATGTCTCCCGGCTTGCCTGGGAACGCCTCGGGATCCCCCGAGAAGAGCTGGAAAAAGTGGCTGGGGAGAGGGAAGTCTGGGCTTCTCTAATTAGGCTGCTGCCCCCGCAACCCGACCTCGGATAAGCGGAAGAAAATGGATGGATGGATGGATTTAGTATGACAGTTATACTGTCATGTTGAGTAAAACAACTAACTTGTGTCTTTGCAAACCTTACAAAATATATTTTTTCTAGTAAAACTTACAAAGATACATTTTTCCAGGCATTATTAGCCATTTTGCATGTGTGGTTTAGGAGTTATGTTTAAATAACTGTCAGATTGAGTGTGACAGTATACTGTCATAGTGAGAAAAACCCATATTTTGTATTTGCAAACCTTACAAAAACAACTGATTCTAGTTAAACTCACATGAATACAATATTACAGGCATTTTTAGACATAATGCATGGTTGCTTTTGGAGTTATATTTATATAACTTTCATATTTAGTATGACAGTTATACTGTCATATTGAGTAAAAAAAAACTAACTTGTATCTTTACAAACCTTACAAAATATATTTTTTTAGTAAAACTCACAAAGATACATTTCTCCAGGCAATATTAGCCATTTTACATGTGTGGTTTAAGAGTTATGTTTAAATAACGTCATATTGAAGTGGCAGTAATACTTTCATTATAAGTAACACCTATTTTTTGCATTTGTAAACCTTACCAAAATACCTGATTCTGGTAAAACTCACATAGATTCAATATTACAGGCATTTTTAGACATATTGCATGTTTAAATTTTGGAGTAATGTTAAATAACTTTCATAAGTAGTCATATTGAGTAAAACAACTAACTTGTGTATTTGCAAACCTTACAAAAGATCATTATTCTAGTAAAACTAACAAAGATGCATTTCTCCAGGCATTATTAGCAATTTCGCATGTGTTGTTTAGGAGTTATGTTTAAAAAACTATCATATTGAGTGTGACAGTATACTGTCATAGTGAGTAAAACCTAATTTGTGTATTTGCAAACCTTACAAAAAACCTGATTCTAGTAAAACTCACATGAATACAATATTACAGGCATTTTTAGGCATGTTTGCTTTTGGAGTTATGTTTATATAACTTTCATATTTAGTATGGCAGTTATACTGTCATATTGAGTAAAAAAAAAATAACTTGTGTCTTTACAAACCTTACAAAATATATTTTTTTGGTAAAACTCACAAAGATAAATTTTCCAGGCAATATTAGCCATTTTACATGTGTGGTTTAGAGTTATGTTTAAATAACTGTCACATTGAATGTGGCAGTAAAACTGTCATTATGAGTAACACCTAATTTTTGTATTTGTAAACCTTACCAAAATACCTGATTCTGGTAAAACTCACATAGATTCAATATTACAGGCATTTTTAGAATATTGCATGTTTAAATTTTGGAGTAATGTTTATATAACTTTCATATGTAGTCATATTGAGTAAAACAACTAACTTGTGTTTTTGCAAACAATACAAAAGATCATTATTCTAGTAAAACTAACAAAGATACATTTTTCCAGGCATTTTTAGCAATTTCTAATGTGTTGTTTAGGAGTTATGTTTAAAAAAACTATCATATTGAGTGTGACAGTATACTGTCATAGTGAGTAAAACCAAATTTTTGTATTTGCAAACCTTACAAAAAAACCTGATTTTAGTAAAACTCACATGAATACCATATTACAGGCATTTTTAGAATATTGCATGTTTAAATTTTGGAGTAATGTTTATATAACTTTCATATGTAGTCATACCATATTACAGGCATTTTTAGGCATGTTTGCTTTTGGAGTTATGTTTATATAACTTTCATAAAAAAAACTAACTTGTGTCTTTACAAACCTTAGAAAACATTTTTTTTTCGGTAAAACTCACAAAGATAAATTTTCCAGGCAATATTAGCCTTTTTACATGTGTGGTTTAGAGTTATGTTTAAATAACTGTCATATTGAATGTGGCAGTAAAACTGTCATTATGAGTAACACCTAATTTTTGTATTTGTAAACCTTACCAAAATACCTGATTATGGTAAAACTCACATAGATTCAATATTACAGCATTTTTAGAATATTGCATGTTTAAATTTTGGAGTAATGTTTATATAACTTTCATATGTATTCATATTGAGAAAAACAACTAACTTGTGTCTTTTCAAACCGTACAAAAGATAATTATTCTAGTAAAACTAACAAAGATACATTTCTCCAGGCATTTTCAGCAATTTCTTATGTGTTGTTTAGGAGATATATTTAAAAAACTGTCATATTGAGTGTGGAAGTATACTGTCATAGTGAGTAAAACCTAACTTTTGTATTTGCAAACCTTACAAAAAAACCCTGATTCTAGTAAAACTCACATAGATACAATATTACAGGCATTTTTAGACAATATGCATATTCGGTTTTGAAATTATGTTTATATAACCTTCATATATAGTATGACAGCTATACTGTCATATTGAGTAAAAAAATTAACTTGTGTCTTTGCAAACCTTACAAAATATGGTTTTTCTTGTAAAATTCACAAAGATAAAATTTTCACGCATTATTAGGAATTTTGCATGGTTGGTTTAGGAATTATGTTGTAATACATTTGTATTGCTTTTTTCGCATTGTCTAAGGATTCTAAAAACATTACTGTCATATTACGTTAAAAAACTACTTTTTGTGTTTGCAAGCCTTAAAAAAGCATGTTTCGAGTAAAACTCAAGAGGATGCATTATATCATGCATTTTTAGACAGATTGCATGTTTGGTTTTGGAGTTATGTTCAAATAACTTTCATATTTAGTAAGACAGTTATACTGTAGTATTAAATTAAAAAAACTAACTTGTGTCTTTGCAAACCTTACAAAATATATTTTTTCTAGTAAAACTAACAAAGATACATGTCTCTAGGCTTTATTAGCCATTTTGCATGTGTTGTTTAGGAGTTATGTTTGAATACATTTTTATTGCTTTTTTCGCATTATCTCAGGATTCCAAGAACATTACTGTCATATTGAGTAAAAAACTACTTTTTGTGTTTGCAAGCCTTAAAAAAGCATATGTTTAGAGTAAAACTCCCAATGATGCATTATTTCAGGCATTATTAGCCATTGTTCATGTGTGGTTTACTAGTTTTGTTTAATAACTGTCATATTGAGTGTGCCAGTATACTGTCATGTGAGTAAAACCTAATTTTTGTATATGCAAACCTTACAAAAACAACTGATTCTAGTAAAACTCACATGGATTCAATATTGCAGGCATTTTTAGACATTTTGCATGTTTGGTTTAGGAATTATGACGGAATACTTTTTTGTTGCTTTTTTCGCATTATCTCAGGATTCTAAGAACATAATTGTCATATTGAGTAAAAAACTACTTTTTGTTTTTGCAAACCTTACAAAATATTTTTTTTCCAGTAAAACTCACAAAGATACACATCTCCAGGCAATATTAGCCATTTTGCATTTGTGGTTTAAGGAGTTATGTTTGAAAAAACTGTCATATTGTTTGTGGCAGTTATACTGTCATTATGAGTAAAACATAATTTTTGTATTTGTAAACCTTACCAAAATACCTGATTCTAGTAAAACTCACATAGATTCAATATTACAGGCATTTTTAGACATAATGCATGTTTGGTTTTGGAGTTATGTTTATATAACTTTCATATTTAATATGACAGTTAAACTGTCATATTGAAAAAAAAACACTAACTTGTGTCTTTGCAAACCTTACAAAAGTTTATTTTTCTAGTAAAACTAACAAAGATACATATCTCCAGGTATAATTAGCCATTTTGCATCGGTTGTTTAGGAGTTATGTTTGAATACACTTTTATTGCTTTTTTTTTTGCATTATCTCAGGATTCTAAGAACATTACAGTCATATGAAGTAAAAAACTACTTTTTTGTGTTTGCAGGCTTTAAAAAGCATATGTTTAGAGTAAAACTCCCAATGATGCATTATTTCAGGCATTTTTAGCCATTTTGCATTGGTGGTTTACTAGTTATGTTTAAATAACTTACATATTGAGCGCGGCAGTTAAACTGTCATAGTGAGTAAAACCTAATTTTTGTATTTGCAAACATTACAAAAGATTATCTGATTCTAGTAAAACTCAAATGGATTCAATATTACAGGCAATTTTAGACATTTTGCATGTTTGGTTTAAGAATAATGATGGAATACATTTTTATTGCTTTTTTCGCATTATCTCAGGATTCTAAGAACATTATTATCATATTGAGTAAAAAATTACTTTTTGTGTTTGCAAGCCTTAAAAAAGCATATGTTTCGAGCAAAACTCACAAGAATGCATCATTTGAGGCATTATTAGCAATTTTTCATGTGTAGTTTAGGAGTTATGTTTAAATAACTTACATATTGAGCGTGGCAGATAAACTGTCATATTGAGTAAAAAAAAATAATTTATGTCTTTGCAAACCTTACAAAAGAAAATGTTTCTAGTAAAACTCACAAAAATACATTTCTTCATTCATTTTTAGACATTTTACATGTTTGGTTTAGGAATTATGCTGGAATACATTTTTATTGCTTTTTTCGCATTATCTCAGGATTCTAAGAACATTATTGTCATATTGAGTAAAAAACTACTTTTTGTGTTTGCAAGCCTTACAAAAGAAATGTTTGTAGTAAAACTCACAAAGATACATTTCTTAATTCATTATTAGACATTTTTCATGTGTGGTTTCATATTGAGTGTGGCAGTTATACTGTCATTATGTGTAAAACCTAATTTTTGTATTTGCAAACCTTACAAAAACAACTGATTCCAGTCAAACTCACATAGATTCAATATTGCAGGTATTTTTAGACATTTTGCATGTTTGGTTTGGGAGTTGTGTTTGAGTCATTTTTTATTGCTTTTTTCGCATTATCTCACACTAAGAAATTTCACCATTTAAATACAGTAACCTACTGGCAGCTAATGGTTCCAGTATAAAACTGTTTTTAAAAACTGCTATGCAAATGTATTCACACTGTCCTTTTATAGTCCTTCTTCCATTATTTTCAAGAAGGCTTTGTCCTGCGATGTAATTGTCATGTCTGGTTTGTTTGAACACATTACATCCTAAATGATCATGTTCACAAGCGCTCTCCACAAGTTGAGTGCTGAAGCTGGATGGAACTTGTATCTCACAATGTCTCGCTATTACATTAAATACATTGGGGCATAGCTCAAACATTGTAGGACGCCCCTTCTCAGTTGTATTTGTGAACAGCGTCTTCACAGCGAGAGTTTTGTGGACATCACCTAAACACACGTTTCCTACTATGACCCACCCGAGGTCCAATTTTTGTGCATAGTTGCTCGGGCCACTTATCTGTTTATGGACTTTGTGAACTCTAATAACATCCCGTCCGAGAAGCATGAGTATAGGGGCATTAGAGTCCAGGTCAGGGATAAGGTGAGCTACTGACTTTAGGTGACTGTGTTGCATAGCTGCACTGGGTGTGGAATTGCATCTCTATCGTTTGGGATATTTATACATTCAATGAGGCTAGGCAATGGGATGTGGACTGAACCATCCAAGGCTGCCACTACATATCCTGTAGCTCTCCTGCCCATTGCTTTTTTAGTACCAGCACATGTCCTTAGTGAGTAAGGGGAACTAGGGCCACGGTCATTGAACAATTCAAAAAAACTCAGGACATACTAACGACCTGTTACTTTGTTCATCATGGATGGCATAGAGCCTTACTGCTTGTTCAGGATGGCCAGCAGGCCATCCTGAACAATCCATGATTGTTAAAGTGTACCCAGCAGTACACTTTAACAAGACTAATTTTAGAGCAGGATCTGCCTGCTTCGTTCACGCCACAAACCTGTGTGCACTTGGACGTGATCTCCTCCGACTTAGTGGAGTCACTCTCCCCGCCATACTCTGCTGCAGGTTCAGTTTCTTTAAACCAGGGTGCTGGTCCTGGGTGAAGAGCAGTGCAGTGTTTTTCATCAAGACACAGAGCACTGTATCTTGACCATACAGTTATTTGCATTGTGTGTAGATGAAGAACAGCATTTGAAGCAAATGTGGTTCTCTTTTAAGAATGCTTTTCGATCATCGAGTGTTTTCATTCGAAATGATCTGCACTTCGAGAGGGGATGAGGTTTCATGTGAATTGGGCAAAGCTTGTCGCTGTTAACAGCTTTGTTTGCCTTTTTTGTGTATCTAAATTGTAACGGGAGACATCAGTTTTGTGCACTGAAATTTATTTTTGTTTATATGCTCTCCAAGGCAGTTTGTCGAGTTTGGGTACGTCAGCGAACGATGTAAAGTTAAAGCTTGGGTAATTTCTTGAGTTAGCTTCTTGCTTTACAAAGTCTACAAAAACATTGAATGGTGGGAAGGGGACACGTTGTGTGCATTTGTATTTAGCTCCTACTGTGGTCCACCTTTCTTGCAAATTGAAGGGAAGTTTCTGCACAGTTGGATTTAATCCTTTGCGGTATCCATAAACGCAAGACCAGGAAGGTCTCCTTCAGCTTTAGCACTTTGCATTTCCATGAGCAGGTCACTAAACTTCCTTAGTTTGTGTAGTCTTTGAATGTGATTTGGGGGAACATATCAAGTCTTTTGAAGAATGTATCCTCAATCACTTCAGCTGAGCCATAACATTGCTCAAGCCTGTCCCACATCATATTGAGACCTTTGGTTGGGTTGTTAATGTCCATCCATCCATCCATCCATTTTCTTCCCCTTTTGGGGTCGCGGGGGGCGCTGGAGCCTATCTCAGCTACAATCGGGCGGAAGGCGGGGTACACCCTGGACAAGTCGCCACTTCACCGCAGGGCCAACACAGATAGACAGACAACATTCACACTCACATTCACACTCTAGGGCCAATTTAGTGTTGCCAATCAACCTATCCCCAGGTGCATGTCTTTGGAGGTGGGAGGAAGCCGGAGTACCCGGAGGGAACCCACGCAGTCACGGGGAGAACATGCAAACTCCACACAGAAAGATCCCGAGCCCGGGATTGAACCCAGGACTATATAGGACCTTCGTATTGTGAGGCAGACGCACTAACCCCTCTGCCACCGTGCTGCCCGGTTGTTAATGTGTATGGCTCTAATTTGTTCTACGTGTTCAGAGGATTATTTGCCAAGCCACTTTAACATCAAGTCCATCTCCTCACTCCATCTAATCCATTAAATGATAAATGGGTTATACTTGTACAGCGCTTTTCTACCTTCAAGGTACTCAAAGCGCTTTGACAGTATTTCCACATTTACCCATTCACACACACATTCACACACTGATGGCTGGAGCTGCCATGCAAGGCGCTAACCAGCAGCCATCAGAAGCAAAGGGTGAAGTGTCTTGCCCAAGGACACAACGGACGTGACTAGGAAGGTAGAAGGTGGGAATTGAACCCCAGTAACCAGCAACACTCCGATTGCTGGCACAGCCACTCTACCAACTTCGCCACGCCGTCCAATTGCATTTTTAAAGGAGCGTTTCCAAGCTCTGAAATTTTGAGGCTTGTCGTTAAATTGCAGTAGTCCTGTTGCTACTATTTCCCGGCGAGCAAAGTATCTAATGAAGTCACTCACATTAGAGATTTTTTTCACTCTTGGCATGAAGGCCTTTGATTGATTGATTGATTGAGACTTTTATTAGTAAGTTGCACAGTGAAGTACATATTCCGTACAATTGACCACTAAATGGTAACACCCGAATAAGTTTTTCAACTTGTTTAAGTCAGGGTCCACTTAAATTGATTCATGATACAGATATACACTACCAGATATATACTATTATCATAATACAGACATCACACAAGATAATCACATTGAATTATTTACATTATTTTACAATCCGTCTTAAAGAGAGGAACCACCACCCCGGTCTGCCAATCCAGAGCTACAGCCCCCGATGTCCACGCGATGCTGCAGAGTCTTGTCAACCAATACAGCCCCACAGCATCCAGAGCCTTAAGGAACTCATCCACCCCCGGGGCCTTGCCACCGAGGAGCTTTTTAACTACCTCAGCAACCTCAGCCCCAGAAATAGGAGAGCCCACCACAGATTCCCCAGGCACTGCTTCCTCATAGGAAGACGTGTTGGTGGGATTGAGGAGGTCTTCGAAGTATTCCCTCCACCGTTCCACAACATCCGCAGTCGAGGTCAGCAGAACACCATCCTCACCATACACGGTGTTGATAGTGCACTGCTTCCCCTTCCTGAGGCGGCGGATGGTGGTCCAGAATTGCTTCAAAGCCGTCCGGAAGTCGTTTTCCATGGCTTCCCCGAACTCCTCCCATGTCCGAGTTTTTGCTTCCGCGACCGCCGAAGCCGCACACCGCTTGGCCTTGGCCTCTTTAAGAAGGGGAACCGGAGGGTGTGTTCTAACTATTGTGGGTTCACACTCCTCAGCCTTCCCGGTAAGGATTCAGGAGGAACAGTGTGGTTTTCGTCCTGGTCGTGGAACTGTGGACCAGCTCTATACTCTCGGCAGAGTCCTTGAGGGTGCATGGGAGTTTGCCCAACCAGTCTACATGTGTTTTGTGGACTTGGAGAAGACATTCGACCGTGTGCCTTCGGAAGCCCTGTGGGGAGTGCTCAGAGAGTATGGGGTATCGGACTGTCTGATTGTGGCGGTCCGCTCCCTGTATGATCGGTGCCAGAGTTTGGTCCGCATTGCCGGCAGTAAGTCGGACACGTTTCCAGTGAGTGTTGGACTATGCCAAGGCTGCCCTTCGTCACCGATTCTGTTCATAACTTTTATGGACAAAATTTCTAGGCGCAGAGGGGATCTGTTTTGGTGGCTGCAGGATTAGGTCTCTGCTTTTTGCAGATGATGTGGTCCTGATGGCTTCATCTGGCCAGGATCTTCAGCTCTCACTGGATCGGTTCGCAGCTGAGTGTGAAGCGACTGGGATGAGAATCAGCACCTCCAAGTCCGAGTCCATGGTTCTCGCCCGGAAAAGGGTGGAGTGCCATCTCCGGGTTGCGGAGGAGACCCTTCCCCAAGTGGAGGAGTTCAAGTACCTCGGAGTCTTGTTGACGAGTGAGGGAAGAGTGGATCGTGAGATCGACAGGCGGATCGGTGCGGCGTCTTCAGTAATGCGGACGCTGTATAGATCCGTTGTGGTGAAGAAGGAGCTGAGCCGGAAGGCAAAGCTCTCAATTTACCGGTCGATCTACGTTCCCATCCTCACCTATGGTCATGAGCTTTGGGTTATGACCGAAAGGACAACATCACGGGTACAAGCGGCCGAAATGAGTTTCCTCCGCCGGGTGGCGGGTCTCTCCCTTAGAGATAGGGTGAGAAGCTCTGCCATCCGGGAGGAGCTCAAAGTAAAGCCGCTGCTCCTCCACATCGAGAGGAGCCAGATGAGGTGGTTCGGGCATCTGGTCAGGATGCCACCCGAACGCATCCTTGGGAGGTGTTAGGGCACATCCGACCGGTAGGAGGCCACGGGGAAGACCCAGGACACGTTGAGAAGACTATGTCTCCCGGCTGGCCTGGGAACGCCTCAGGATCCCCCGGGAAGAGCTGGACGAAGTGGCTGGTGCCCCCGCGACCCGACCTCAGATAAGCGGAAGAAGATGGATGGATGGATGGATGGATGGATGGATGGATGGATGGAACAACGATGTGGAGGGGGAGTGGGGTGTTAGGTTTGGTTGTTATCACGGACGGCGTGGCGAAGTTGATAGAGTGGCTGTGCCAGCAATCGGAGTGTTGCTGGTTACTGGGGTTCAACTCCCACCTTCTACCTTCCTAGTCACGTCCGTGGTGTCCTTGGGCAAGACACTTCACCCTTTGCCTCTGATGGCTGCTGGTTAGCGCTTTGCATGGCAGCTCCCGCCATCAGTGTGTGAATGTGTGTGTGAATGGGTAAATGTGGAAATACTGTCAAAGCGCTTTGAGTACCTTGAAGGTAGAAAAGCGCTATACAAGTATAACCCATTTATCATTATCATTTATCATCAGTCATCAACAATTGAGAACAGAGAAATGGATATTGGTACAGTGTAGGTCTGACTTGGTAGGATATGTACAGTGGACATAGAGAGAGAGAGAGAGGCAGAGAGAGAGAGAGAGAGAGAGAGAGAGAGAGTGAGAGAGAGAGAGAAGAGAGAGAGAGAGAGAAATCAGAAGCCATAAGATTGTTTACATTTGATTATTAACAATCCGGGGAGGGTGTTAGTTTAGGGTTGTAGCTGCCTGGAAGTGTACTTTTATTGCGGTTTTGAAGGAGGTTAGAGATGCCCTTTCTTTTATACCTGTTGGGAGCGCATTCCACATTGATTTGGCATAGAAAGAGAATGAGTTAAGACCTTTGTTAGATCGGAATCTGGGTTTAACGTGGTTAGTGGAGCTCCCCCTGGTGTTGTGGTTATGGCAGTCATTTACGTTAAGGAAGTAGTTTGACATGTACTTTGGTATCAGGGAGGTGTAGCGGATTTTATAGACTAGGCTCAGTGCAAGTTGTTTTACTCTGTCCTCCACCCTGAGCCAGCCCACTTTGGAGAAGTGGGTAGGAGTGAGGTGGGATCTGGGGTGGAGGTCTAGAAGTAATCTGACTGGCTTTTTCTGGGATGTTTGGAGTTTAGATTTGAGGGTTTTGGAGGTACTAGGGTACCAGGAGGTGCATGCGTAATCCAAAAAGGGTTACAGAGAGTTCCCGCCAGAATCCTCATGGTGCTTGACCAGAGAGGAGATTCTATAGAGAAATCTTGTTCGTTGGTTGACCTTTTTGATTACCTTGGTTGCCATTTTATCGCAGGAAAGATTAGCCTCTAGAATGGAACCTAGGTTGGTGACCTCATCCTTCCTGGTGATAACAATGACACCCACGTTTATAGTGAAGTCATTGACTTTCTTAAGGTTGATGTGGGACCCAAACAGGATGGATTCCGTTTTACCAAGTGTATGGATAGCTTGTTGTCAGCGAGCCAGGTGCAAGTTCTACAGAGTTCAGCACTGAGGATTTTCTCCACCTGTGACTTGTCCCTGTCTAATACCAGCAAGGCCGAGTCATTCGCAAACAAGAACAATTCACACTCGCATGCCGATGACAAGTCGTTTATGTAGGGGGGGGGGGGGGTGCCGTTCACCTCTACAACCTGTTCTCTCCCCTCAAGTAAGATTGCATCCAGCTCGATGAGGTTTTGTTAAATCCGATTGCTCTGAGCTTATCCAACAGTATAGCGTGGTGAACGGTGTCAAATGCCTTCAGAAGGTCCAGCATGACCATGCCGCAGTATTTGCCCGTGTCCACCTCATGTTTGATGTGGTCAGTCGGATAGAGAAGGCATGTGTCAGTGGAGTGGTTAGTTCTGAAGCCGGATTGGAATTTGTATATGAGTTTATTAGTGGCAAGGCAACTATCGACCTGTTCATAAACTATTTTTTCCTTTCCTTTCGAAATGGAACTGAGAATAGAAACAAGTCGGTAGTTGCCAGGTTCCAATTTGCTTCCTTTTTCAAAGAGGGGAGTTACTCTTGCTATCTTAAAATCTTTTTGTACTTGGCCGTGTGAAATTGAGAGGTTTATTATGTGCGTGATGATTGGGGCAATGATGGAGGAAGAGTCCCTGAGGAATCTGAAGGGAATATTATCAAGTGGATAATATTCAGCTAATAAACTTGTTCTAACATGCCAGAGGCTGTTCACCTTGGAGACCTGCTGCGGATATGGGTACGGCCTGGCGCGAGATTTACACCTTCTCCCACCCAGACAAGGCGCGCTCCACCTTGTTTGGGTGGAGCGCGCTCAATTTTTTAAGCACCTCATCAGCTGTGACAATTTCTAATTTGAAATCATTGTTGGATACTCCTAGCTTTCTGTAGAAGGCTTTAATGTGTTCTACACCAAAGCGACCAGAGTGGTGGGACAGCTTGTTGACAATCTTGTGCTTTTTCCTTCCAGACCCTAGTGGATTTGCCACTTCAAAGGAATCTTGAAAAAGAATTATGCCTAAGGAGGAGGTCTTGTCTTTGAGCAGCATGTTCTTTTTAATATTTGTGCCATCCCACAAATCCTGAATAACATTATCAGGTTGGATTCTAGTTTTTACTTGCTGTATTTGCTCCCTCACAGACTTTAAGGATAACAGTGACTCAATGGTGTTTTTCACTGGCACATATTGTAGAAAACATTCTTTGCCTGATTCATTCTGACCAAGACAAATTGGGAGTGGCTCCACAAATTTAAAGTTCCAAGTGACTCTGATTGCACGGGAATTACCTTGTTATCAAAAACACACTAGTAGGTTGGATTTAGCTGCGGCGGCCAGGTGGCAGCAGGTTATCGCTCGTCCATCCATCGGTACTTGGGCTTCTATGCCCCCTGGTAGGGTCTCCCAGACAAACAGGTCCTAGGTGAGGGATCAAAAAAAAAGCAGCTCAAAGACCTTTATGAGAAGTACAAATCGAGGACCTAGATTTTTCCTCGCCCGGACACGGGTCACCGGGGCTCCCCTCTGGAGCCAGGCCCAGAGGTGGGGCACGATGGTGAGCCCATGGGGCGCAGGCTCAGCTCGAAGAGGCAATGTGGGTCCCCCCTCCAATGGGCTCACCACTCATGGGCTGGGTCATCGAGGTCGGGTGCAGTGTGAGCTGGGCAGCAGCCGAAGGCAGGGCACTTGGCGGTCCAATCATCGGCAACATAAGCTAGCTCCTGAGACGTGGAATGTCACCTCGCTGGGAGGGAAGGAGAAGTTCCGGCTAGATGTAGTTGGACTCACTTCTACGCACAGCAAGGGCTCTGGAACCTGTTCTCTCTGGGGCATTCCACTCTGGCATTGCAAGCAATGAGAGGCGACAGGCTGGGGTGGCAATTCTTGTTGCCCCCCCGGCTCAAAGTCTGCACGTTGGACTTTAACACAGTAGACGAGATGGTAGCTTCCCTGCGCCTTCGGGTTGGGGGACGGGTCCTGACTGTTGTTTGTGTTTACGCACCAAACAGCAGCTCAGAGTAACCACTTCTTTGGATTCCCTTGAGGGAGTACTGGAGAGTGCTCCCTCGGGTTATTCCCTTGTTCTGCTGGGGGGGTTCAACGCTCATGTTGGCAACGACAGTGAAAACTGGAGAGGCGTGATTGGGAAAAATGGCCACCCGGATCTGAACCCAAGTGGTGCTTTGTTATTGGACTTTTGTACTCGTCACGGATTGTCCATAACAAACACAATGTTCAAACATAAGGGTGTCCATATGTGCACTAGGCACCAGGACACCCTCGGCCGCACTTCTATGAATGACTTTGTAGTTGTGTCATCGGATTTGCGGCCTCATGTTTTGGACACTCGGGTGACGAGAGGGGCAGAGCTTTCTACCAATCATCACCTGGTGGTGAGCTGGCTCCGATGGTGGGGGAGGATGCCGGACAGACCTGGTAGGCCCAAATGCATTGTGAGGGTCTGCTGGGAACGCCTAGCAGAGTCTCCTGTCAGAGAGACGTTCAATTCCCACCTCCGGAAGAACTTTATATGATAATGATGAATGGGTTATACTTGTATAGCGCTTTTCTACCTTCAAGGACACAACGGACGTGACTAGGATGGTAGAAGGTGGGGATTGAACCCGAGTAACCAGCAACCCTCCGATTGCTGGCACGGCCACTCTACCAACTTCGCCACGCCGCCCCTTTGAACTTTGAACTTTGAACATGTCACGAGGGAGGTGCTGGACCATTTTCCGTGCCTCTCTTGTCGAAGCGGCTGATTGGAGCTGTGGCCTCAAGGTATTTGGTGCATGTCGGGGCGATAATCCTAGAACCCGCAGGTGGACACCAGCAGTGAGGGAAGCCGTCAAACTGAAGAAAGAGCCTATCTGGGGGGGGGGGAGCAGTGCACTGTCAACACCGTGCATGGTGTGCTGCTGACCTTTACTGCGGCTGTTCTGGATCGGTGGAGGGAATACTTCGAAAACCTCCTCAATCCCACCAACATGTCTTCCTATGATGAAGCAGTGCCTGGGGAATCTGTGGTGGGTTCTCCTATTTCTGGGGCTGAAGTTGCTGAGGTAGTTAAAACGCTCCTCGGTGGCAAGGTGGCTGAGATCCTTAAGGCTCTGGATGCTGTGGGGCTGTCTTGGTTGACAAGACTCTGCAATATCGCGTGGACATTGGGGGCGGTACCTCTGGATTGGGAGACCGGGGTGGTGGTTCCTCTCTTCAAGAAGGGGAACCGGAGGGTGTGTTCCAATTATCGTGGATCACACTTCTCAGCCTTCCCGGTAAGATCTATTCATGTGTACTGGAGAGGAGGCTACGCCGGATAGTCGAACCTCGGATCCAGGACGAACAGTGTGGTTTTCGTCCTGGTCGTGGAACTCTAGACCAGCTCTATATTCTCGGCAGGGTCCTTGAGTGTGCATGAGAGTTTGCCTAACCAGTCTACATGTGCTTTGTGGACTTGGAGAAGGCATTCGACCGTATCCAGGGAAGTCCTGTGGGGAGTGCTCAGAGAGTATGGGGTATCGGACTGTCTGATTGTGGCGGGTCGCTGCCTGTATGATCAGTGTCAGAGCTTTGTCCGCATTGCCGGCAGTAAGTCGGACCCCTTTCCAGTGAGGGTTGGACTGCCCTTTGTCACCGATTCTGTTCATAACTTTTATGGACAGAATTTCTAGGCACAGTCATGGTGTTGAGGGGATCCGGTTTGGTGGCTGCAGGATTAGGTCTTTGCTTTTTGCAGATAATGTGGTCCTGATGGCTTCAACTGGCCAGGATATTCAGCTCTCATTGGATCGGTTCGCAGCCGAGTGTGAAGCGACTGGGATGAGACTCAGCACCTCGCCCGGGAAAGGGTGGAGTGCCATCTACGGGTTGGGGAGGAGATCTTGCCCAAAGTGGAGGAGTTCAAGTACCTAAGAGTCTTGTTCAAGAGTGACGGAACAGTGGATCGTAAGATCCACAGGCGGATCGGTGCTGCGTCTTCAGTAATGAGGACGCTATACCGATCCGTAGTGGTGAAGAAGGAGCTGAGCCAGAAGGAAAAGCTCTCAATTCACCGGTCGATCTACGTTCCCATCGTCACCTATGGTCATGAGCTTTGGGTTATGACCGAAAGGACAAGATCACGGGTACAAGCGGCCAAAATGAGTTTCCTCCGCTGGGTGGCGGGTCTCTCCCTAGAGATAGGGTGAGAAGCTCTGTCATCTGGGAGGAACTCGGAGTAAACCTGCTGCTCCTCCATATTGAGAGGAGCCAGATGAGGTGGTTCGGGCATCTGCTCAGGATGCCACCCGAACGCCTCCCTAGGGAGGTGTTTAGGGCAAGTCTGACCGGCAGGAGGCCATGGGGAAGACCCAGGACACATTTGGAAGACTATGTCTCCCGGCTTGCCTGGGAACGCCTCGGGATCCCCCGAGAAGAGCTGGAAAAAGTGGCTGGGGAGAGGGAAGTCTGGGCTTCTCTAATTAGGCTGCTGCCCCCGCAACCCGACCTCGGATAAGCGGAAGAAAAAGAATGGATGGATGGATTTAGTATGACAGTTATACTGTCATGTTGAGTAAAACAACTAACTTGTGTCTTTGCAAACCTTACAAAATATATTTTTTCTAGTAAAACTTACAAAGATACATTTTTCCAGGCATTATTAGCCATTTTGCATGTGTGGTTTAGGAGTTATGTTTAAATAACTGTCAGATTGAGTGTGACAGTATACTGTCATAGTGAGAAAAACCCATATTTTGTATTTGCAAACCTTACAAAAACAACTGATTCTAGTTAAACTCACATGAATACAATATTACAGGCATTTTTAGACATAATGCATGGTTGCTTTTGGAGTTATATTTATATAACTTTCATATTTAGTATGACAGTTATACTGTCATATTGAGTAAAAAAAAACTAACTTGTATCTTTACAAACCTTACAAAATATATTTTTTTAGTAAAACTCACAAAGATACATTTCTCCAGGCAATATTAGCCATTTTACATGTGTGGTTTAAGAGTTATGTTTAAATAACGTCATATTGAAGTGGCAGTAATACTGTCATTATAAGTAACACCTATTTTTTGCATTTGTAAACCTTACCAAAATACCTGATTCTGGTAAAACTCACATAGATTCAATATTACAGGCATTTTTAGACATATTGCATGTTTAAATTTTGGAGTAATGTTAAATAACTTTCATAAGTAGTCATATTGAGTAAAACAACTAACTTGTGTATTTGCAAACCTTACAAAAGATCATTATTCTAGTAAAACTAACAAAGATGCATTTCTCCAGGCATTATTAGCAATTTTGCATGTGTTGTTTAGGAGTTATGTTTAAAAAACTATCATATTGAGTGTGACAGTATACTGTCATAGTGAGTAAAACCTAATTTGTGTATTTGCAAACCTTACAAAAAAACCCGATTCTAGTAAAACTCACATGAATACAATATTACAGGCATTTTTAGGCATGTTTGCTTTTGGAGTTATGTTTATATAACTTTCATATTTAGTATGGCAGTTATACTGTCATATTGAGTAAAAAAAAATAACTTGTGTCTTTACAAACCTTACAAAATATATTTTTTTGGTAAAACTCACAAAGATAAATTTTCCAGGCAATATTAGCCATTTTACATGTGTGGTTTAGAGTTATGTTTAAATAACTGTCACATTGAATGTGGCAGTAAAACTGTCATTATGAGTAACACCCAATTTTTGTATTTGTAAACCTTACCAAAATACCTGATTCTGGTAAAACTCACATAGATTCAATATTACAGGCATTTTTAGAATATTGCATGTTTAAATTTTGGAGTAATGTTTATATAACTTTCATATGTAGTCATATTGAGTAAAACAACTAACTTGTGTTTTTGCAAAAAATACAAAAGATCATTATTCTAGTAAAACTAACAAAGATACATTTTTCCAGGCATTTTTAGCAATTTCTAATGTGTTGTTTAGGAGTTATGTTTAAAGAAACTATCATATTGAGTGTGACAGTATACTGTCATAGTGAGTAAAACCAAATTTTTGTATTTGCAAACCTTACAAAAAAACCTGATTTTAGTAAAACTCACATGAATACCATATTACAGGCATTTTTAGAATATTGCATGTTTAAATTTTGGAGTAATGTTTATATAACTTTCATATGTAGTCATATTGAGTAAAACAACTAACTTGTGTTTTTGCAAACAATACAAAAGATCATTATTCTAGTAAAACTAACAAAGATACATTTTTCCAGGCATTTTTAGCAATTTCTAATGTGTTGTTTAGGAGTTATGTTTAAAAAAACTATCATATTGAGTGTGACAGTATACTGTCATAGTGAGTAAAACCAAATTTTTGTATTTGCAAACCTTACAAAAAAACCTGATTTTAGTAAAACTCACATGAATACCATATTACAGGCATTTTTAGGCATGTTTGCTTTTGGAGTTATGTTTATATAACTTTCATAAAAAAAACTAACTTGTGTCTTTACAAACCTTAGAAAACATTTTTTTTCGGTAAAACTCACAAAGATAAATTTTCCAGGCAATATTAGCCTTTTTACATGTGTGGTTTAGAGTTATGTTTAAATAACTGTCGTATTGAATGTGGCAGTAAAACTGTCATTATGAGTAACACCTAATTTTTGTATTTGTAAACCTTACCAAAATACCTGATTATGGTAAAACTCACATAGATTCAATATTACAGCATTTTTAGAATATTGCATGTTTAAATTTTGGAGTAATGTTTATATAACTTTCATATGTATTCATATTGAGTAAAACAACTAACTTGTGTCTTTGCAAACCGTACAAAAGATAATTATTCTAGTAAAACTAACAAAGATACATTTCTCCAGGCATTTTCAGCAATTTCTTATGTGTTGTTTAGGAGATATATTTAAAAAACTGTCATATTGAGTGTGGAAGTATACTGTCATAGTGAGTAAAACCTAACTTTTGTATTTGCAAACCTTACAAAAAAAACCTGATTCTAGTAAAACTCACATAGATACAATATTACAGGCATTTTTAGACAATATGCATATTCGGTTTTGAAATTATGTTTATATAACCTTCATATATAGTATGACAGCTATACTGTCATATTGAGTAAAAAAATTAACTTGTGTCTTTGCAAACCTTACAAAATATGATTTTTCTTGTAAAATTCACAAAGATAAAATTTTCACGCATTATTAGGAATTTTGCATGGTTGGTTTAGGAATTATGTTGTAATACATTTGTATTGCTTTTTTCGCATTGTCTAAGGATTCTAAAAACATTACTGTCATATTACGTTAAAAAACTATTTTTTGTGTTTGCAAGCCTTAAAAAAAGCATGTTTCGAGTAAAACTCAAGAGGATGCATTATATCATGCATTTTTAGACAGATTGCATGTTTGGTTTTGGAGTTATGTTCAAATAACTTTCATATTTAGTAAGACAGTTATACTGTAGTATTAAAATAAAAAAACTAACTTGTGTCTTTGCAAACCTTACAAAATATATTTTTTCTAGTAAAACTAACAAAGATACATGTCTCTAGGCTTTATTAGCCATTTTGCATGTGTTGTTTAGGAGTTATGTTTGAATACATTTGTATTGCTTTTTTCGCATTATCTCAGGATTCCAAGAACATTACTGTCATATTGAGTAAAAAACTACTTTTTGTGTTTGCAAGCCTTAAAAAAGCATATGTTTAGAGTAAAACTCCCAATGATGCATTATTTCAGGCATTATTAGCCATTGTTCATGTGTGGTTTACTAGTTTTGTTTAATAACTGTCATATTGAGTGTGCCAGTATACTGTCATGTGAGTAAAACCTAATTTTTGTATATGCAAACCTTACAAAAACAACTGATTCTAGTAAAACTCACATGGATTCAATATTGCAGGCATTTTTAGACATTTTGCATGTTTGGTTTAGGAATTATGACGGAATACTTTTTTGTTGCTTTTTTCGCATTATCTCAGGATTCTAAGAACATAATTGTAGTATTGAGTAAAAAACTACTTTTTGTTTTTGCAAACCTTACAAAATATTTTTTTTCCAGTAAAACTCACAAAGATACACATCTCCAGGCAATATTAGCCATTTTGCATTTGTGGTTTAAGGAGTTATGTTTGAAAAAACTGTCATATTGTTTGTGGCAGTTATACTGTCATTATGAGTAAAACATAATTTTTGTATTTGTAAACCTTACCAAAATACCTGATTCTAGTAAAACTCACATAGATTCAATATTACAGGCATTTTTAGACATAATGCATGTTTGGTTTTGGAGTTATGTTTATATAACTTTCATATTTAATATGACAGTTAAACTGTCATATTGAAAAAAAACCACTAACTTGTGTCTTTGCAAACCTTACAAAAGTTTATTTTTCTAGTAAAACTAACAAAGATACATATCTCCAGGTATAATTAGCCATTTTGCATCTGTTGTTTAGGAGTTATGTTTGAATACACTTTTATTGCTTTTTTTTGCATTATCTCAGGATTCTAAGAACATTACAGTCATATGGAGTAAAAAACTACTTTTTGTGTTTGCAGGCTTTAAAAAAGCATATGTTTAGAGTAAAACTCCCAATGATGCATTATTTCAGGCATTTTTAGCCATTTTGCATTGGTGGTTTACTAGTTATGTTTAAATAACTTACATATTGAGCGCGGCAGTTAAACTGTCATAGTGAGTAAAACCTAATTTTTGTATTTGCAAACATTACAAATGATTATCTGATTCTAGTAAAACTCAAATGGATTCAATATTACAGGCAATTTTAGACATTTTGCATGTTTGGTTTAAGAATAATGATGGAATACATTTTTATTGCTTTTTTCGCATTATCTCAGGATTCTAAGAACATTATTATCATATTGAGTAAAAAATTACTTTTTGTGTTTGCAAGCCTTAAAAAAGCATATTTTTCGAGCAAAACTCACAAGAATGCATCATTTGAGGCATTATTAGCAATTTTTCATGTGTAGTTTAGGAGTTATGTTTAAATAACTTACATATTGAGCGTGGCAGATAAACTGTCATATTGAGTAAAAAAAAATAATTTATGTCTTTGCAAACCTTACAAAAGAAAATGTTTCTAGTAAAACTCACAAAAATACATTTCTTCATTCATTTTTAGACATTTTGCATGTTTGGTTTAGGAATTATGCTGGAATACTTTTTTTATTGCTTTTTTCGCATTATCTCAGGATTCTAAGAACATTATTGTCATATTGAGTAAAAAACTACTTTTTGTGTTTGCAAGCCTTACAAAAGAAATGTTTCTGGTAAAACTCACAAAGATACATTTCTTAATTCATTATTAGACATTTTTCATGTGTGGTTTCATATTGAGTGTGGCAGTTATACTGTCATTATGTGTAAAACCTAATTTTTGTATTTGCAAACCTTACAAAAACTACTGATTCCAGTCAAACTCACATAGATTAAATATTGCAGGTATTTTTAGACATTTTGCATGTTTGGTTTAGGAGTTGTGTTTGAGTCATTTTTTATTGCTTTTTTCGCATTATCTCACACTAAGAAATTTCACCATTTAAATACAGTAACCTACTGGCAGCTAATGGTTCCAGTATAAAACTGTTTTTAAAAACTGCTATGCAAATGTATTCACACTGTCCTTTTGTAGTCCTTCTTCCATTATTTTCAAGAAGGCTTTGTCCTGCGATGTAATTGTCATGTCTGGTTTGTTTGAACACATTACATCCTAAATGATCATGTTCACAAGCGCTCTCCACAAGTTGAGTGCTGAAGCTGAATGGAACTTGTATCTCACAATGTCTCGCTATTACATTAAATACATTGGGGCATAGCTCAAACATTGTAGGACGCCCCTTCTCAGTTGTATTTGTGAACAGCGTCTTCACAGCGAGAGTTTTGTGGACATCACCTAAACACACGTTTCCTACTATGACCCACCCGAGGTCCAATTTTTGTGCATAGTTGCTCGGGCCACTTATCTGTTTATGGACTTTGTGAACTCTAATAACATCCCGTCCGAGAAGCATGAGTATAGGGGCATTAGAGTCCAGGTCAGGGATAAGGTGAGCTACTGACTTTAGGTGACTGTGTTGCATAGCTGAACTGGGTGTGGGAATTGCATCTCTATCGTTTGGGATAAATATCCCAAACGATACATTCAATGAGGCTAGGCAATGGGATGTGGACTGAACCATCCAAGGCTGCCACTACATATCCTGTAGCTCTCCTGCCCATTGCTTTTTTAGTACCAGCACATGTCCTTAGTGAGTAAGGGGAACTAGGGCCACGGTCATTGAACAATTCAAAAAAACTCAGGACATACTAACGACCTGTTACTTTGTTCATCATGGATGGCATAGAGCCTTACTGCTTGTTCAGGATGGCCAGCAGGCCATCCTGAACAATCCATGATTGTTAAAGTGTACCCAGCAGTACACTTTAACAAGACTAATTTTAGAGCAGGATCTGCCTGCTTCGTTCACGCCACAAACCTGTGTGCACTTGGACGTGATCTCCTCCGACTTAGTGGAGTCACTCTCCCCGCCATACTCTGCTGCAGGTTCAGTTTCTTTAAACCAGGGTGCTGGTCCTGGGTGAAGAGCAGTGCAGTGTTTTTCATCAAGACACAGAGCACTGTATCTTGACCATACAGTTATTTGCATTGTGTGTAGATGAAGAACAGCATTTGAAGCAAATGTGGTTCTCTTTTAAGAATGCTTTTCGATCATCGAGTGTTTTCATTCGAAATGATCTGCACTTCGAGAGGGGATGAGGTTTCATGTGAATTGGGCAAAGCTTGTCGCTGTTAACAGCTTTGTTTGCCTTTTTTGTGTATCTAAATTGTAACGGGAGACATCAGTTTTGTGCACTGACATTTATTTTTGATTATATGCTCTCCAAGGCAGTTTGTCGAGTTTGGGTACGTCAGGGAACGATGTAAAGTTAAAGCTTGGGTAATTTCTTGAGTTAGCTTCTTGCTTTACAAAGTCTACAAAAACATTGAATGGTGGGAAGGGGACACGTTGTGTGCATTTGTATTTAGCTCCTACTGTGGTCCACCTTTCTTGCAAATTGAAGGGAAGTTTCTGCACAATTGGATTTAAGCCTCTTGCAGTATCCATAAACGCAAGACCAGGAAGGTCTCCTTCAGCTTTAGCACTCTGCATTTCCATGAGCAGGTCACTAAACTTCCTTAGTTTGTGTAGTCTTTGGATGTGATTTGGGGGAACATATCAAGTCTTTTGAAGAGTGTATCCTCAATCACTTCAGCTGAGCCATAACATTGCTCAAGCCTGTCCCACATCATATTGAGACCTTTGGTTGGGTTGTTAATGTGTATGGCTCTAATTTGTTCTACGTGTTCAGAGGATTCTTTGCCAAGCCACTTTAACATCAAGTCCATCTCCTCACTTGTTGATAAATCTAATCCATTTATTGCATTTTTAGAGGAGCGTTTCCAAGCTCTGAAATTTTGAGGCTTGTCGTTAAAGTCCTGTTTCCATGGCTTCACCAAACTCCTCCCATGTCCGAGTTTTTGCCTCCGCGACCGCCGAAGCCGCACACCGCTTGGCCTTGGCCTCTTTAAGAAGTGGAACCGGAGGGTGTGTTCTAAATATCGTGGGATCACACTCCTCAGCCTTCCCGGTAAGGTCTATTCAGGTGTGCTGGAGAGGAGGCTACGCCGGATAGTCGAACCTCGGATTCAGGAGGAACAGTGTGGTTTTTGTCCTGGTCGTGGAACTGCTGACCAGCTCTATACTCTCGGCAGGGTCCTTGATGGTGCATGGGAGTTTGCCCAACCAGTCTACATGTGTTTTGTGGACTTGCGGAAGACATTCGACCGTGTCCCTCGGGAAGTCCTGTGGGGAGTGCTCAGAGAGTATGGGGTATCGGACTGTCTGATTGTGTCGGTCCGCTCCCTGTATGATCAGTGCCAGAGTTTGGTCCGCATTGCCGGCAGTAAGTCGGACACGTTTCCAGTGAGTGTTGGACTATGCCAAGGCTGCCCTTCGTCACAGATTCTGTTCATAACTTTTATGGACAGAATTTCTAGACGCAGTCAAGGCGTTGAGGGGATCTGTTTTGGTGGCTGCAGGATTAGGTCTCTGCTTTTTGCAGATGATGTGGTCCTGATGGCTTCATCTGGCCAGGATCTTCAGCTCTCACTGGATCGGTTCGCAGCTGAGTGTGAAGCGACTGGGATGAGAATCAGCACCTCCAAGTCCGAGTCCATGGTTCTCGCCCGGAAAAGGGTGGAGTGCCATCTCCGGGTTGCGGAGGAGACCCGTCCCCAAGTGGAGGAGTTCAAGTACCTCGGAGTCTTGTTGACGAGTGAGGGAAGAGTGGATCGTTTTGATATTCTGTTGTGATTGAAGATTACTTGCAGTCGATACAGAACTACACTCACATTGTTATTTAGGAATATGCACTGCACAAATATTAATATCAATTTTAGGATATATGTGAGCCTATACCATAACCACAGCTGTAGATGAGTGAATGCTCTAATGCTCTAAAACCCATTAAGACAAATTCAGAGAGGAAGACAATGCTAAAGCCTCCCCAATCCCTCTCTCTATTTATGTTTTCTCTCCATCTACGGGACCGTGTATTTACGCTGATGTTTCCTGCTTTCACCCATTTAACATATCGTTACCTGCTCATTACCTATCTTCTCTGCATCCTGGGGTCACACTGGTGCTTCTTGCCTTTACCCATTCAACATATCTTTACCTGCACATCACCTACCTTCTCTGCATAGTGTGGTCACGCTGGTGCTTTCTACCTTTACCCATTCAACATATCTTTACCTGCACATTACCTACCTTCTCTGTATCCTGGCGTCTAGCTGGTGTTTCCTGCCTTTACCCATTCAACATATCTTTACCTGCACATTACCTACCTTCCCTGCATCCTGGGGTCACACTGGTGCTTCTTTCTTTCACCATACAACATATCTTCACCTGCACATACCTACCTTGTCTGCATTGCGTCGACCACACCTGCGCTTCCTTCTTTCACCCATTCAACATACCTTCACCCGCACATTACCTACCTTCTCTGCATAGTGGGGTCACACTGGTGCTTCCTGCCTTTACCCATTCAACATATCTTCACCCGCACATTACCTACCTTCTCTGCATCCTGGGGTCAAACAGGTGCTTCCTTCTTTGACCCAGTCAACATATCTTTACCTGCACATTACCTACCTTCTCTGTATCCTAGCGTCAAACTGGTGCTTCGGTCCCTAATAAGAAGGTCCACAAAGGAACAGAAGAGTCATTGATTTAAGGCACAGAATTGGGGAAATGACAAGTCAAATTCCTGAACAGAGGTGAGAAATATAAAATAAAATATCCTAACAGTATTTAACAGTATCAAGAGGATTTACCTTTGAACAAATTCCAATGTCCGAGCACCAAGCAAGAAGGGCAGCAAGCCCTGAGATGAAGCTAGGTTGGACCATGCTGATCATCCAACGTTTTATTGTGACTTTGTCACCAGCAACTGGTACAGTCAAGAAATGCAGTTTATGTTCCTAAACAGTATCCAATATGGGTAGCATTTTAAAAGTATTTGGAATGGCCACCTCACTCGCTCTCTCTTTACTCTGTTTACATCTAGTCTCCTAAGGCAGTGGTTCTCAAATGGGGGTATGCGTACTCCTGGGAGTACTTGAAGGTATGCCGAGGGGTACGTGAGATTTTTAAAAAATATTCTAAAAATAGCAACAATTCAAAAATTTTGCACTGTTATACAATTTAATAAATCAGAAACTGATGACATAGTGCTGTATTTTACTTCTTTATCTCTTTTTTTTCAACCAAAAATGCTTTGCTCTGATTAGGGGGTACTTGAATTAAAAAAATGTTCACAGGGGTACATCACTGAAAAAAGGTTGAGAACCACTGTCCTAAGGCAGTGGTTCTCAACCTTTTTTCAGTGCTGTGAACATTTTTTTAATGCAAGTAGACCTCCATGTCTTCATAACAGGAATATCCTGAATTCTCAAGTTGCATATCACAATAGTCATCATCAGTGTTAATAACACAAGAGCTGCTTGGATTTGCTGTTGAGCAAGACAAACTTCGTTCAGTGTAGCCGTAGTGCTTCCTTGACACGTGCGATGTGAAAGTAGACTTAATTGTAAATCTTTTTTCACATTGACTGAAGGGGCACGTAACTGTCCTACCTTCTGTAATATGACTTTTCAAATGCAGGAGAAGGGCCCGTATATCATCGCACTTCGCGCTACATGAGACAATATTACAAGATAAACCTTCTGCGCTATACATATCAGTCCTACTCTTGCCATATTTATGACGACGGCTGTGAGTTTTGAAGGCTGAGAAGTTGGAAAAAACTCTTGTGCATTTAGGGAAAGCACACTTAAACGATGCATTAGGCATACAACTATGACTTCGGATGTGTCTAACATACGCAAATACATTGCTGCAAGTCGTAGCACATATGTTGCAAGTTATCATCTTTTATGATGACTATGACAAAAAAGAAGAAAACTTAGCTAGCTAGCATGCGGCGGTACATGCGCGTGGTCAACGATAGTGTCTGTGATGCTGACTGTGACGCTATGTCATTTCGGACTTTATAAATATATATATAAAGTAATTCAAACAGAAAATGACACATCAAGGTACAAGTGACTCTTACCTTGTTATCAAAAACACACGATGCAATAGGATGGATTTAGCAGGGGCGGACAGGTGAAATGAAGCTCGGTTGGACGAATTGTGGGCGGACCCAAGAAACAAGTCTGAAAAATACTGAATTATACTGCAGGTTTTACAGTAACTTACTGCTGGTCGATATTATTTGAAAAATGCAACACAATTTACAGTACTTAACTGCATTTAAGAAGAACAGGATAGGTTGATTGGCAACACTAAATTGGCCCTAGTGTGTGAATGTGAGTGTGAATGTCGTCTGTCTATCTGTGTTGGCCCTGCGATGAGGTGGCGACTTGTCCAGGGTGTACCCCGCCTCCCGCCCGATTGTAGCTGAGATAGGCTCCAGCGCCCCCCGCGACTCCGAAGGGAATAAGCGGTAGAAAATGGATGGATGGATGGAGTATATAACTGTAATTTTATTTTTTATTTTTACAGTAATTTTTTACAGTGAAGGTCATGGGTGTCAAACTCTGGCCCGTGGGCCCTTGAGGCAATATCAAATTAACACTAAAGCTGGACCGTGGATTATACATTGCGGCAGTGCCGCAGTAACACCGCTACTTCTAATACTTGCCAACCCTCCCGGGAGTGACTCCAGCACGGTATAGCTCGGCTGGTAGAGTGGCCGTGCCAGCAACTTGAGGGTTCCAGGTTCGATCCCCGCTTCCGCCATCCTAGTCACTGCCGTTGTGTCCTTGGGCTAGACACTTCACCCACCTGCTCCCAGTGCCACCCACACTGGTTTAAATGTAACTTAGATATTGGGTTTCACTATGTAAAAGTGCTTTGAGTCACTAGAGAAAAGCGCTATATAAATTTAATTCACTTCACTTCACTTCACACTCCTCCCGAATTTTTTTTTTTTTTCAGCTAGTTAAACGAGTGCTGGCCCAGTTTCATGTCAGTGCAGCTTCTGCACCCACACACAATTGAATTCAACGCATACTTCATCAACAGCGATACAGGTTACACTGACGGTAGCCAAATAAACAACTTTAACACTTTTAGGAATATACGCCACACTGTGAATCCACACCAAACAAGAATGACAAACACATTTCGGGAGAACATCCGCACCGTAACACAACATAAACACAACAGGACAAATACCCAGAACCCTTTGTAGCACTAAATCTTCCGGGACACTACAAGGTGTGTGTGTGTGTGGGTGGGGGTGTTTTGGTGGTAGCGGGGGTGTATTTTGTAGCATCCCGAAAGAGTTAGTGCTGCAAAGGGTTCTGGGTATTTGTTCTTTTGTGTTTATGTTGTGTTACGGTGCGGATGTTCTCCCGAAAAGTGTTTTTTATTCTTGTTTGGTGTGGGTTCACAGTGTGGCGTATATTTCTAACAGTGTTAAAGTTTTTTATACTGGCACCCTCAGTGTAACCTGTATCGCTGTTGATGAAGTATGCTTTGCATTCATTTGTGTATGCTTGCTGAAACTGCACATATCTTGTGAATGGGTCTGAACGATGTTAGAATTGGGTGTACGAGATATGACTGTTGAACACCTTCGTTCGATAATGAAAGTTGCCTCGGCTCAAAGCCTGAGCCCCGACATTAAAGAACTAGCATCCAAAAAAAGATGCCAGGTATCTGGCTTGGGCACATCAAATTAGATCAGTGTGTTGCAAACTGAGCAGTTTAAAGTCCTGAATGGTAGTTTTATTCATTGTTGTTTTATTTTCAATTTTATTAGCCTGTGGAAAAAGTTAATGTTGATATTTACCTCAGAAGGCTGCAAATAGAAAAGAGGCATTCAATTTTTATTTAAATTGTATTTGATATGCAATTGATATTTTTTTATTATTATTATTATTAGTTGAAACTCGATTTTGCATGTCACTATAAAGTTATATAATCCTTGCTTGTTCAATATTCAAAGCAAAACTTGTTTGGGTCCCTATTAAAAGGTTAATTTGTTCAACCTTGGTTCAGTTTTAAACTTTGGCCCACTCTGTATTTGAGTTTGACACCCCTGGTGAAGGTGAAGCTCTGTCATCCTGGAGGAACTCACAGTAAAGCCGCTGCTCCTCCACATTGAGAGGAGCCAGATGAGGTGGTTCGGGCATCTGCTCAGGATGCCACCCGAACGCCTCCCTAGGGAGGTGTTTAGGGCAAGTCCGACCGGCAGGAGGCCACGGGGAAGACCCAGGACACATTGGGAACACTATGTCTCCCGGCTGGCCTGGGAACGCCTCGGGATCCCCCGAGAAAAGCTGGACGAAGTGGCTGGAGAAAGGGAAGTTTGGGCTTCTCTGCGTAGGCTGCTGCCCCCGCAACCCGACCCCAACCCGACCATAAGCGGAAGAAAATGGATGGATTTAGTATGACAGTTATACTGTCATATTGAGTACAAAAACTAACTAAACCTTACACAATATGTTGTTCCTAGTAAAATTCACAAAGATACATATCTCCAGGCATTATTAGCCATTTTGCATGTGTGGTTTAGGAGTTATGTTTAAATAACTGTCAGATTGAGTTTGACATTATACTGTCATAGTGAGTAAAACCCATATTTTGTATTTGCAAACCTTACAAAAACAACTGATTCTAGTAAAACTCACATTAATACAATATTACAGGCATGTTTAGACATATTGCATGTTTGGTTTTGGAGTTATGTTTATATAACCCCCTTTCTGAGCCGCCACCTCTGTGGTTTGCGTGTACCACTGATCCTAAGAGCTATGTTGTCCGAGGACTTCTATGCCCCCTGGTAGGGTCCCTCAAGACAAACAGGTCCTAGGTGAGGGATCAGACAAAGAGCAGCTCAAAGACCTTTATGAAAAGTACAAATCGAGGACCTAGATTTTTTTCTCGCCCAGGCACGGGTCACCGTGGCTCTCCTGTGGAGCCAGGCGCAGAGGTGGGGCACGATGTCTCCATGGGGCCCTGCTCGAAGAGGCAACGTGGGTCAACCCTCCAATGGGCTCACCACTCATGGGCCCATTGAGGTCATAGAGGTCGGATGCAGTGTGAACTGGGCGGCAGCCGAAGGCAGGGCACTTGGCGGTCTGATTATCGGCTACATAATCTCGCTCTTGGGATGTGGAACGTCACCTCGCTGGGAGGGAAGGAGCCTGAGCTGGTGCGCGAGGTGAAGAAGTTCCGGCTAGATATAGTTGGACTCACTTCGACGCACAGCAAGGGCTCTGGAACCTGTTCTCTCAAGAGGGGCTGGACTCTCTTCCACTCTGGCGTTGCAAGCAATGAGAGGCTGGGGTGGCAATTGTTGTTGCTCAAAGCCTGCACGTTGGACTTTAACCCAGTAGACGAGATGGTAGCTTCCCTCCGCCTTCGGGTTGGGTGACGGGTCCTGACTGTTGTTTGTGTTTACGCACCAAACAGTAGCTCAGAGTACCCACTCTTTTTGGATTCCCTTGAGGGAGTACTGGAGAGTGCTCCCTCGGGTGATTCCTTTGTTCTGTTGGGGGACTTCAATGCTCATGTTGGCAAGGACAGTGAAACCTGGAGAGTCGCGATTGGGAAAAATGGCCACCCGGATCGAACCCAAGTGGTGCTTTGTTATTGGACTTTTGTGCTCGTCACGGATTGTCCATACCAAACACAATGTTCAAACATAAGGGTGTCTATATGTGTACTTGGCACCAGGACACCCTCGGCCGCAGTTCCATGATTGACTTTGTAGTTGTGTCATGGGATTTGCGGCCTCATGTTTTGGACACTCGGGTGAAGAGAGGGGCAGAGCTTTCTACCGATCATCACCTGGTGGTGAGCTGGCACCGATGGTGGGGGAGGATGCAGGACAGACCTGGCAGGCCCAAACGCATTGTGAGGGTCTGCTGGGAACGCCTAGCAGAGTCTCCTGTCAGAGAGAGTTTCAATTTCCACCTCCGGAAGAACTTTGAACATGTCACGAGGGAGGTGCTGGACATTGAGTCTGAGTGGACCATGTTCCGTGCCTCTCTTGTGGAGCCGGCTGATTGGAGCTGTGGCCGCAAGGTGTTTGGTGCCTGTCGTGGCGGTAATCCTAGAACTCACTGGTGGCCACCAGCAGTGAGGGATGCCGTCAAGCTGAAGAAAGAGCCTATCGGGTCCTTTTGGCTCATGGGACTCCAGAGGCAGCGGTCATACGGAAAGGCCAAGCAGTGCCTGGGGATTCCGTGGTGGGCTCTCCTATTTCTGGGGCTTAGGTTGCCTAGGTAGTTAAAAAGCTCCTCGGTGGCAAGGCCCCAGGGGTGGATGAGTTCCGTCCGGAGTTCCTTAAGGCTCTGAAAACTGTGGAGCTGTCTTGGTTGACAAGACTCTGCAACATCGCGTGGACATTGGGGGCGGTACCTCTGGATTGGCAGACCGGGGTGGTGGTTCCTCTCTTTAAGAAGGGGAACCGGAGGGTGTGTTCCAACTATTGTGAAACACACTCCTCAGCCTTCCCGGTAAGGTCTATTCATGTGTACTGGAGAGGAAGAAACTCGGATCCAGGACGAACAGTGTGGTTTTCGTCCTGGTCGTGGAACGGTAGACCAGGTCTATACTCTCGGCAGGGTCCTTGAGTGTGAAGCGACTGGGATGAGAATCAGCACCTCCAAGTCCAAGTCCATGGTTCTCGCGCAGGAAAGGGTCGAGTGCCATCTCCAGGTTGGGGAGGAGATCTTGCCCCAAGTGGAGGAGTTCAAGTACCTAGGAGTCTTGTTCACGAGTGAGGATAGAGTGGATCGGGAGATCCACAGGCGGATCGGTGCGGCGTCTTCAGTATTGAGGACGCTATATCGATCCGTTGTGGTGAAGAAGGAGCTGAGCCAGAAGGAAAAGCTCTCAATTTACCGTCAATCTACGTTCCCAGCTTTGGGTTATGACCGAAAGGACAAGGTCACGGGTACAAGCGGCCGAAATGCGTTTCCTCTGCCGGGTGGTGGGTCTCTCCTTTAGAGATAGGGTGAGAAGCTCTGTCATCCGGGAGGAACTCAGAGTAAAGCAGCTTCTCCTTCACATTGAGAGGAGCCAATGAGGTGGTCCGGGCATCTGCTCAGGATGCCACTCGAACGCCTCTAGGGAGGTGTTTAGGGCAAGTCCGACCGGCAGGAGGCCACGGGGAAGACCTAGGACACATTGGAAAGACTATGTCTCCCGGCTGGCCTGGGAACGCCTCGGAATACCCCGAGAAGAGCTGGACGAAATGGCTGGGGAGAGGGAAGTTTGGGATTTTCTGCTCAGGCAACCCGACCTCGGATAAGCGGAAGAAAATGGATGGATTTAGAATGACAGTTATACTGTCAGATTGAGTACAAAAACTAACTAAACCTTACACAATATATTGTTTCTAGTAAAACTCACAAAGATACATATCTCCAGGCATTATTAGCCATTTTGCATGTGTGGTTTAGGATTTATGTTTAAATAACTGTCAGATTGAGTGTGACAGTATACTGTCATAGTGAGTAAAACCCATATTTTGTATTTGCAAACCTTACAAAAACTACTAAATCTAGTTAAACTCACACAGATACAATATTACAGGCATTTTTAGACGTAATGCATGTTTGGTTTTAGAGTTATGTTTATATAACTTTCATATTTATTATGACAGTTATACTGTCTTATTGAATTAAAAAAAAACTAACTTGTGTCTTTGCAACCTTACAAAAGACCATTTTTCTAGTAAAACTAATGTCGTAATAACATGTCTCCAGGCATTAATAGCCATTTTGCATGTGTTGTTTGAGTTATGTTTAAATAACTGTAATTTTGAGTGTGACAGTATACTGTCATAAAACCCAATTTTTGTATTTGCAACCCTGATTCTAGTAAAACTCACATATATACAATATTACAGGCAGTTTTGGACATAATGCATGTTTTGTTTTGGAGTTATGTTTATATAACTTTCATATATAGTATGACAGCTAAACTGTTATATTGAGTAAAAAAAACTAACTTGTGTTTGTCATAAAACCCAATTTTTGTATTTGCAAACCATACAACTGATTCAAATAAAACTCACATGGATTCAATATTACAGGCATTTTCAGACATTTTGCATGTTTGGTTTAGGAATTATGTTGGAATACATGTGTATTGCTTTTTTCGCATTATCTCAGGATTTTTAGAACATTACTGTCATATTGAGTAAAAAAATAATTTTTGTGTTTGCAAGCCTTAAAAAAGCATATGTTTCCAGTAAAACTCCCAAAGATGCATTATTTCAGGCATTATTAGCCATTTTTCAGGTGTGGTTTAGGATTTATGTTTAAATAACTGTCATATTGAGTGTGGCGTTATACTGTCATATTGAGTTAAAAAAAACTAACTTGTGTCTTTGCAAACCTTACAAAAGAAAATGTTTCTAGCAACACTCACAAAGATAATTTTTTTCACGCTATTTGACATGTTTCATGTGTATTTAGGAGTTATAATTAAATAACTTTCATATTGAGTGTTAAAATAATAATGTCATCATGTGTAAAACCTAATTTTTGTAGTTGCAAACCATACAAAAAGAATTGATTCTAGTAAAACTTACATAGTTCAATATTACAGGCATTTTCAGACATTTTACATGTTTGGTTTAAAAGTTGTGTTTGATTACATTTTTATTGCTTTTTTCGCATTATCTCAGGATTCTAAGATCATTACTTTCATATTGAGTAAAAAACTACTTTTTGTTTTTGCAAACCTTACAAACTCACATAAATACATTATTACAGGCAGTTTTAGACATGACACATGTTTGGTTTTGGAGTTATGTTTAGATAACTTTTATATTTAGTATGACTGTTATACTGTCATATTGAATAAAAAAAAAAACTAGCTTGTGTCTTTGCAAACTTTACAAAAGATCATTTTTCTAGTAAAACTAACAAAGATACATGTCTCCAGGCATTATTATCCATTTTGCATGGGTTGTTTAGGACTTATGTTTAAATACATTTTTATTGCTTTTTTCGCATTATCTCAGGATTCTAAAATCATTACTTTCATAGTGAGTAAGAAAATACTTTTTGGTTTTGCAAACCTTACAAACTTGCATGAATAAATTTTTACAGACATTTTTAGACATGACACGTGTTTGGTTTTGGAGTTATGTTTATACAACTTTTATATTTAGTATGACTGTTATACTGTCATATTGAATAAAAAAAAAACTAGCTTGTGTCTTTGCAAACTTTACAAAAGATAATTGTTGTAGTAAAACTAACAAAGATACATGTCTCCAGGCATTATTACCCATTTTGCATGGGTTGTTTAGGAATTATGTTTAAATACATTTTTATTGCTTTTTTCGCATTATCTCAGGATTCTAAAATCATTACTTTCATATTGAGTAAAAAACTACTTTTTGTTTTTGCAAACCTTACAAACTCACATACATACATTATTACAGGCAATTTTAGACATGACACACGTTTGGTTTCAGGGTTATGTTTATATAACTTTCATATTTAGTATGACTGTTATACTGTCATATTGAATAAAAAAAACTAGCTTGTGTCTTTGCAAACTTTACAAAATATCATTTTTCTAGTAAAACTAACAAAGATACATGTCTCCAGGCATTATTACCCATTTTTAGCATGGGTTGTTTAGGAATTATGTTTAAATACATTTTTATTGCTTTTTTCGCATTATCTCAGGATTCTAAGATCATTACTTTCATATTGAGTAAAAAACTACTTTTTGTTCTTGCAAACCTTACAAACTTGCATAAATACATTATTACTGGCATTTTTAGACATGAAACATGTTTGGTTTTGGAGTTATGTTTAGATAACTTTCATATTTAGTATGACTGTTATACTGTCATATTGAATTTAAAAAAACTAGCTTGTGTCTTTGCAAACTTTACAAAAGATAATTTTTCTATTAAAACTAACAAAGATAAATGTCTTCAGGCATTATTAACCATTTTAGATGTGTTTTTTAGGAGTTATGTTTGAATACATTTTTATTGCTTTTTTTTGCATTATCTCAGGATTCTAAAATCATTACTTTCATATTGAGTAAAAAACTAATTTTTGTTTTTGCAAACCTTTCAAACTCACATACATACATTATTATAGGCAATTTTCGACATGACACACGTTTGGTTTTGGAGTTATGTTTATATAACTTTCATATTTAGTATGACTGTTATACTGTCATATTGAATAACAAAAAACTAGCTTGTGTCTTTGCAAACTTTACAAAAGATCATGTTTCTCGTAAAACTAACAAAGATACATGTCTCCAGGCATTATTACCCATTTTGCATGGGTTGTTTAGGAATTATGTTTAAATACATTTTTATTGCTTTTTTCGCATTATCTCAGGATTCAAAGATCATTACTTTCATATTGAGTAAAAAACTAAATTTAGTTTTTGCAAACCTTACAAACTCACATAAATACATTATTACAGGCAATTTTAGACATGACACATGTTTGGTTTTGGAGTTATGTTTATATAACTTTCATATTTAGTACATACTGTCTGAGCTTGTGTCAATGCAAATACCATTTTTCTAGGAAAACTAACAAAGATACATGTTTCCAGACATTATTAGCCATTTTGCTTGTGTTGTTTAGGAGTAATGTTTAAATACATTTGTAATTTTTTGTCGCATTATCTCAGGATTTTAAGAACATTACAGTCATATTGAGTAAAAAAAAACTACTTTTTGTGTTTGCAAGATTTAAAAAAGCATGTGTTTCAAGTAAAAACTGCCAAAGATGCATTATTTCAGGCATTATTAGCCACTTTTCATGTGTGGTTTGAGTTATGTTTAAATAACTGTAATATTGAGTGTGACAGTATACTGTCATAGTGAGTAAAACCTAATTTATGTATTTGCAAACCTTACAAAATCATATAAATCTAGTAAAACTCACATGGATTCAATATTACAGACATTTTTAGACATTTTGCATGTTTGGTTTAGGAATTATGTTGGAATCATTTTTATTAATTGTTTCGTATAATCTCAGAATTTTAGAACATTACTGTCATATTGAGTAAAAATAATAATTTTTGTGTTTGCAAGCCTTAAAAAAGCATATGTTTCGAGTAAAACTTACAAGAATGCATTATTTCAGGCATTGTTAGTCATTTTTCATGTGTAGTTTAAGAGTTATGTTTAAATAACTGTCATATTGAGTGTGGCAGTTATACTGTCATATTGAGTAAAAAAAACTAACCTGTGTCTTTGCAAACCTTACAAAAGAAAATGTTTCTAGTAACACTCACAAAGATACATTTTTTCACGCATTATTAGACATGTTTCATGTGTGGTTAGGAGTTATAAATAAATAATTGTCATATTGAGTGTTACAGTTATAATGTCATTATGTGTAAAACCTAATTTTTGTATTTGCAAACCTTACAAAAACAATTGATTCTAGTAAAACTTACATAGATTCAATATTACAGGCATTTTTAGACATTTTACATGTTTGGTTTAAAATTTGTGTTTGAATACATTTTAATTGCTTTTTTTGCATTATCTCAGGATTCTAAGAACATATTGAGTAAAAAACTACTTTTTGTTTTTGCAAACCTTACAAACTCACATAAATACATTACTACAGGCATTTTTAGACATGACACATGTTTGGTTTTGGAGTTATGTTTATATATCTTTCATATTTAGTATGACTGTTATGCTGTCATATTGAATTAAAAAACTAGCTTGTGTCTTTGATATCTTTACAAAAGATCATTTTTTTAAACTAACAACGTTACATTTCTCCCTTGGCATTATTAGCCATTTTGCATGTGTTGTTTAGGAGTTAGGTTTAAATACATTTGTATTGCTTTTTTTTCCCATTATCTCAGGGTTCTAAGAACATTACAGTCATATTGAGTAAAAAACTACTTTTTGTGATTGCAAAATGTAAAACTCAGTAAAAATCCCAAGGATTCATTATTTCAGGCATTATTAGCCATTTTATGTGTAGTTTATGAGTTATGTTTAAATAACTGTCATATTGAGTGTGATTTTGTCATTGTGAGTAAAACCTAATTTTTGTATTTGCAAACCTTACAAAAACAACTGATTCTAGTAAAACTGACATTGATACAATATTACAGGCATGTTTAGAAAATATTGCATGTTTGGTTTTGGAGTTATATTTATATAACCTGCTATCTGAGCCGCCACCTTTGTGGTTTGCGTGTCCTACTGATCCAGGAAAATGTTGTCCGGGGGCTTCTATGCCCTCTGGTAGGGTCCTCCAAGACAAACAGGTGAGGGATCAGACAAAGAGCAGCTCAAAGATCTTTATTAAAAGTACAATTGAGGACCTAGATGTTTTCTCGCCCTGACGCAGGTCACCGTGGCTCCCCTGTGGAGCCAGGCCCAGAGGTGGGGCACGATGGCGATTGACGGGCCTGTCCCCATGGGGCCCAGCCTTGCTCAGCTCGAAGAGGCAACGTGGATCCCCCCTCCAGGGCTCACCACTCATGGGCTTGGGTCATAGAGGGTGCAGTGTGAGCTGGGCGGCAGCCGAAGGCAGGGCACTTGGTGGTCCAATTATCGGCTACATATGCTCGCTCTTGGGACATGGAACATCACCTCGCTGGGAGTGAAGGAGCCTGAGCTGGTGCATGAGGTGGAGACGTTCCCGGCTAGATATAGTTGGACTCACAGCAAGGGCTCTGGAACCTGTTCACTCAAGAGGGGCTGGACTGAGCTGAACTTTCATTACTTGCAACGCCAGAGTGGAAGAGATTCCACACTGGCGTTGCAACTAATGAGAGGCTGGGGTGGCAATTCTTGTTGCCCCCCGGCTCAAAGCCTGCACGTTGGACTTTAACCCAATAGACGAGATAGTAGCTTCCCTCAGCCTTCGGGTTGGGTGACGGGTCCTGACTGTTGTTTGTGTTTACACACCAAACAGCAGCTCAGAGTACCCACTCTTTTTGGATTCCCTTGAGGGAGTACTGGAGAGTGCTCCCTCGGGTGATTCCCTTGTTCTGCTGGTGGACTTCAACGCTCATGTGGGCAACGACAGTGAAACCTGGAGAGTCGTGATTGGGAAAAATGGCCACCCGGATCTGAACCCAAGTGATGCTTTGTTATTGGACTTTTGTGCTTGTCACGGATTGTCCATAACAAACACAATGTTCAAACATAAGGGTGTCCATATGTGCACTTGGCACAAGGACACCCTCGGCCGCATGATTGACTTTGTAGTTGTGTCATGGGATTTGCGGCCTCATGTTTTGGACACTCTGTGAAGAGAGGGGCAGAGCTTTCTACCAACCACCACCTGGTGGTGAGCTGGCTCCGATGGTAGGGGAGGATGCCGGTCATACCTGGCAGGCCCAAACGCATTGTAAGGGTCTGCTGGGAATGCCTAGCAGAGTCTCCTGAAGAACTTTGAACATGTCCGGAAGAACTTTGAACATGTCACGAGGGAGGTGCTGGACATTGAGTCTGAGTGGACCATGTTCCGTTCCTCTCTTGTTGAGCCAGCTGATTGAAGCTGTGGCCGCAAGGTGTTTGGTGCCTGTCGTGGCGGTAATCCACCAGCAGTGAGGGATGCTGTCAAGCTGAAGAAAGAGCCATCGGGTCCTTTTGGCTCATGGGACTCCAGAGGCAGTGGGCATACCGACAGGCCAAGCGAGACCTCCTCAATCCCACCAACACGTCTTCCTATGAGGAAACAGTGCCTGGGAAGTCTGTGGTGGGCTCTCCTATTTCTGGGGCTGAGGTTGACAAGGTAGTTAAAAAGCTCCTCGGTGGCAAGGCCCCGGGGGTATGAGCTCCGTCCGGAGTTCCTTAAGGCTCTGGATGCTGTGGGGCAGTATTGGTTTACAAGACTCTGCAACATTGCGTCTACATCGGGGGCGGTACCTCTGGATTGGCAGACCGGGGTGGTTGTTCCCCGGTCTGCCAATCCAGGATGGCAGACCGGATTGGCAGACCCGGTCTGCCAATCCGGTCTGCTATGAGTCCTAACTGCTTTGGTACACCTGCCGATGACAGCCTTCAGTATTTTCTGGCTGTCATCAGCCACAAAATACTACATTACTCTGGCGTTGCAAGTAATAAGAGGCTGGGTTGTCAGAAGGGGAACCGGAGGGTGTGTTCCAACTATCGTAGATCACACTCCTCAGCATTCCCGGTAAGGTCTATTCATGCGTACTGGAGAGGAGGAACCTCGGATCCAGGACAAACAATGTGGTTTTTCCTGGTCGTGGAACGGTAGACCAGCTCTAAACTCTCGGCAGGGTCCTTGAGTGTGCATGGGAGTTTGCCTAACCAGTCTACATAAGTTTTGTGGACTTGGAGAAGACATTCGACCTTAGCCCCCGGTAAATCCTGTGGGTAGTGCTCAGAGAGTATGGATTATCGGCATGTCTGATTGTGGCGGGTGTCTCCCTGTATGATCAGTGTCAGAGCTTGGTCCGCATTGCCGGCAGTATGTCGGACCCTTTTCCAGTGAGGGTTGGACTCCGCCAAGGCTGCCCTTTGTCACCGATTCTGTTCATAACTTTAATGGACAGAATATCTAGGCGCAGTCATGGCTTTGACTGCGCCTGGTTTGGTGGCTGCAGGATTAGGTCTCTGCTTTTTGCAGATGATGTGGTCCTGATGGCTTCAACTGGCCAGGATCTTCAGCTTTCATTGGATCGGTTCGCAGTGAAGCGACTGGGATGAGAATCAGCACCTCCAAGTCCCAGTCCATTGTTCTCGCCCGGGAAAGGGTGGAGTGCCATCTCCAGGTTGGGAAAGAGATCTTGCCCCAAGTGAAGGCGTTCAAGTACCTAGGAGTCTTGTTCACGAGTGAGGATAGAGTGGATCGTGAGATCTACAGGCGGATCGGTGCGGCGTCTTCAGTAATGAGGACGCTATATCGACCCGTTGTGGTGAAGAAGGAGCTGAGCCAGAAGGAAAAACTTTCAATTTACCGGTCGATCAACGTTCCCATCCTCACCTATGGTCATGAGCTTTGGGTTATGACCAAAAGGACAAGGTCACGGGTACAAGCGGCCGAAATGAGTTTCCTCCGCCGGGTGGTGGGTCTCTCCCTTAGAGATAGGGTGAGAAGCTCTGTCATCCGTGAGGAACTCCGTGTAAAGCCACTGCTCCTCCACATTGAGAGGAGCCAGATGAGGTGGTTCGGGCATCTGCTCAGGATGCCACATTGATACAATATTACAGGCATGTTTAGACATCTTGCATGTTTGGTTTTGGAGTTATGTTTATATAACCTGCTTTCTGAACCGCCACCTTGTGGTTTGCGTGTCCCACTGATCCTAGGAGCTATGTTGTCCAGGGGTTTCTTTGCCCCCTGGTAGGGTCCCCCAAGAAAAACAGGTCCTAGGTGAGGAATCAGACAAAGAGCAGCTCAAAGACCTTTATGAAAAGTACAAATCGAGGACCTAGATTTTTTTCTTGCCCGGACGCGGGTCACCATGGCTCCCCTGTGGAGCCAGGCCCAGAGGTGGGGCACGATGGCGAGCGACTGGTGCCCATGGGGCCCAGCTCGAAGAGGCAATGTGGGTCCCCCCTGCAATAGGCTCACCACTCATGGGCTGGGTCATAGAGGTCGGGTGCAGTGTGAGCTGGGCGGAAGACGAAGGCAGGGCACTTGGCAGTCCGATTATCGGCTACATAAGCTCGCTCTTGGGACGTGGAACGTCACCTCGCAGGGATGGAAGGAGCCTGAGCTGGTGCGCGAGGTGGAGAAGTTCCCGGCTAGATAAAGTTGGACTCACTACGAAGCACAGCAAGGGCTCTGGAACCAGTTCTCTCAAGAGGGGTTGGACTCTCTCCCACTCTGGCGTTGGAAGTAATGAGAGGCTGGGTTGTCAATTCTTGTTGCCCCCCGGCTCAAAGCCTGCACATTGGACTTAACCCAGTAGACGAGATGGTAGCTTACCTCCGCTTTCTGGTTGGGTGACGGGTCCTGACTGTTGGTGTTTACGCACCAAACAGCAGCTCAGAGTACCCACGCTTTTTGGATTCCCTTGAGAGTGCTCCCTCTGGTGATTCCCTTGTTCTGCTGGGGGTCTTCAACGCTCATGTTGGCAACGACAGTGAAACCTGGAGAGTCGTGATTGGGGAAAATGGCCACCCGGATCTGAACCCAAGTGGTGCTTTGTTATTGGACTTTTGTGCTCGTCACGGATTGTCCATAACAAACACAATGTTCAAACATAAGGGTGTCCATATGTGCACTTGGCACCAGGACACCCTCGGCCGCAGTTCCATGATTGACTTTGTAGTTGTGTCATGGGATTTGCGGCCTCATGTTTTGGACACTCGGGTGAAGAGAAGGGCGAGCTTTCTACCGATCACCGCCTGGTGAGCTGGCTCCGATGGTGGGGAAGGATGCCGGACAGACCTGGCAGGCCCAAACGCATTGTGAGAGTCTTTTGGGAACGCCTAGCAGAGTCTCCTGTCAGAGAGAGTTTCTTTTTCCACCTCCGGAAGAACTTTGAACATGTCACAAAGGAGGTGCTGGACATTGAGTCGGAATGGATCATGTTCCGTGCCTCTCTTGTCGAGCCAGCTGATTGGAGCTGTGGCCGCAAGGTGTTTGGTGCCTGTCGTTGGGGTAATCCTAGAACCCGCTGGTGTCCACCAGCAGTGCGGGATGCCGTCAAGCTGAAGAAAGAGCTTATCTGGTCCTTTTGGCTCATGGGACTCCAGAGGCAGCGGGCATACCGACAGGCCAAGCGAAACCTCCTCAATCCCACCAACACGTCTTCCTATGAGGAAGCAGTGTCTGGGGAATCTGTGGTGGGCTCTCCTATTTCTGGGGCTGAGGTTGCCAAGGTAGTTAAAAACCTCCTCGGTAGATGAGCTCCGTCCGGAGTTCCTTAAGGCTCTGGATGCTGTGGGGCTGTTTTAGTTGACAAGACTCTGCAACATCGCGTGGACATCTAGGGCGGTACCTCTGGATTGGCAGACCGGGGTGGTGGTTCTTCTCTTTAAGAAGGGGAACCGGAGGGTGTGTTCCAACTATCGTAGATCACACTCCTCAGCATTCCCGGTAAGGTCTATTCATGTGTACTGGAGAGGAGGAACCTCGGATCCAGGACGAACAGTGTGGTTTTCGTCCTGGTCGTGGAACGGTAGACCAGCTCTGTACTCTTGGCAGGGTCCTTGAGTGTGCATGGGAGTTTGCCCAACCAGTCTACATGTGCTTTGTGGACTTGGAGAAGACAGTTGACCGTGGCCACCCCGGGAAGTCCTGTGGGGAGTGCTCAGAGAGTATGGGGTATCGGCATGTCTGATTGTGGCGGGTCGCTCCCTGTATGATCAGTGTCAGAGCTTGGTCTGCATTGCCGGCAGTAAGTCGGACCCCTTTCCAGTGAGGGTTGGACTCCGCCAAGGCTGCCCTTTGTCACCGATTCTGTTCATAACTTTTATGGACAGAATTTCTAGGCGCAGTCATGGCGTTGAGGGGATCCGGTTTGGTGGCTGCAGGATTAGGTCTCTGCTTTTTGCAGATGATGTGGTCCTTATGGCTTCAACTGGCCATGATCTTCAGCTCTCATTGGATCGGTTCGCAGCCGAGTGTGAAGCGACTGGGATGAGAATCAGCACCTCCAAGTCCGAGGTTCTCGCCCGGGAAAGGGTGGAGTGCCATCTCGAGGTTGGGCAGGAGATCTTGTGGATGAGTTCAAGTACCTGGAGTCTTGTTCATGAGTGAGGGAAGAGTGGATCGTGATATGCACAGGCTGATCGGTGCGGCGTCTTCAGTAATGAGGACGCTATATCGATTCGTTGTGGTAAGAAGGAGCTGAGCCAGAAGCATAAGCTCTCAATTAACCGGTCGATTTACGTTCCCATCCTCACCTATGGTCATGAGCTTTGGGGTAAGACCGAAAGGACAAGATCACGGGTACAAGCGGCCAAAATTAGTTTTCTCCACTGGGTGGCGGGTCTCTCCCTTACTGTAAGAATTGTCACCGTTTAATTACAGTAACCTACTGGCACCTAATGGTTCCAGTATAAAACTGTTTTTCTACAGCACACATACTGTGATTCATCACTACAGTTTATTACTGTAAAAAGTATCACAGTACTGTGCTGTATCAAATATACGCTTCACAGCATAATACTGTCATCTGTTTAGCGGCATTACACTGTTATTTTAGTGTATCTACTGTAATATCCATTAACAGTTAATTACAGTAAAATAATTGTAAGCACTATAGACTGAGCTTCACAGTATAATGCCACTAGAAGTTAATGAATTGAACTTTTAAATTTTCAAAATCAAAACCCCTGCAATCTGCTGGCATAAAAATGACTTGAGAAATGGCCTTGCAAGTTAATGCTTTTATTAACCAATTATTTTAAAGTGCATCAAATACATTCAATGTACATTTAGTGCATTCGTCTTATTTTTAGTAAAGCATTTTAACATTTATAACATGTCAACTTAATTTCAAACTGGAGACAAAACACTGAACACGAGTCCAGTGTTTAGTTGTCGGCTACATAAAGCCCCACTCAAAGTCTGTGAGATGTTTTATAAGGGTGGCTACGTGAGGATTTACAGTTGCTGCCTTTTTCTGAACCAGCTTCCCGGTCTTCTTGGACACCACCTTTCCCTGGCTAGCCTTTGTTCCCCTCTCGGGGTTAACGCCAATGAATTGCCTAAAAAAGAGAAAAAGCATATTATATATTCTGTTGTGATTGAAGATTACTTGCAATCGATGCAGAACTCCCCTCACATTGTTATTTAGGAATATGCACTGCACAAATATTAATATCAATTTTAGGATGTATGTGAGCCATACCATAACCACAGCTGTAGATGAGTGAATGCTCTAAAACCCATTAAGACAAATTCAGAGAGGAAGACAATGCTAAAGCCTCCCCAATCCCTCTCTCTATTTATGTTTTCTCTCCATCTACGGGACCGTGTATTTACGCTGATGTTTCCTGCTTTCACCCATTTAACATATCGTTACCTGCTCATTACCTATCTTCTCTGCATCCTGGGGTCACACTGGTGCTTCTTGCCTTTACCCATTCAACATATCTCTACCTGCACATCACCTACCTTCTCTGCATAGTGTGGTCATGCTGGTGCTTTCTACCTTTACCCATTCAACATATCTTTACCTGCACATTACCTACCTCCTCTGTATCCTGGCGTCTAGCTGGTGTTTCCTGCCTTTACCCATTCAACATATCTTTACCTGCTTATTACCTACCTTCCCTGCATCCTGGGGTCACACTGGTGCTTCTTTCTTTCACCATACAACATATCTTCACCTGCACATACCTACCTTGTCTGCATTGCCTCGACCACACCTGCGCTTCCTTCTTTCACCCATTCAACATATCTTCACCCGCACATTACCTACTTGCTCTGCATCCTCGGGTCACGCTGGTGCTTCCTGCCATCACCCAGTCAACATACCTGCAAATTACCTACTTTTTCTGCATCCTGGGGTCAAACAGGTGCTTCCTTCTTTGACCCAGTCAACATATCTTTACCTGCACATTACCTACCTTCTCTGTATCCTAGAGTCAAACTGGTGCTTCGGTCCCTAATAAGAAGGTCCACAAAGGAACAGAAGAGTCATTGATTTAAGGCACAGAATTGGGGAAATGCCAAGTCAAATTCCTGAACAGAGGTGAGAAATATAAAATAAAATATCCTAACAGTATTTAACAGTATCGAGAGGATTTACCTTTGAACAAATTCCAATGTCCGAGCACCAAGCAAGAAGGGCAGCAAGCCCTGAGATGAAGCTAGGTTGGACGCCTTTGCAGATGACATCACCTTCCATGCTGATCATCCAACGTTTTATTGTGACTTTGTCACCAGCAACTGGTACAGTCAAGAAATGCAGTTTATGTTCCTAAACAGTATCCAATATGGGTAGCATTTTAAAAGTATTTGGAATGGCCACCTCACTCGCTCTCTCTTTACTCTGTTTACATCTAGTCTCCTAAGGCAGTGGTTCTCAAATGGGGGTACGCGTACTCCTGGGGGTACTTGAAGGTATGCCAAGGGGTACGTGAGATTTTAAAAAAAAATATTCTAAAAATAGCAACAATTCAAAAACCCTTTATAAATATATTTATTGAATAATACTTCGACAAAATATGAATGTAAGTTCATAAACTGAACATCTAATCAAGTAGGCTATTCCATTCATTACCATAAAGCCAGAGTTTCCCCCATGCCATGATGGTTTGACCCTACCTGGCGGTGCCACACGGCACCAACTGTCAATCAACTATCCATGTAGAACACAATGGAGGCGTGGTTAAAGCGTAGCAGTAATGCAGCTGAGACATGTGGACATGTTCCATAAATATTGATGTTAAAGATTTCTTTTTTTGTGAAGAAATGTTGAGAATGAAGTTCATGAATCCAGATGGATCTCTATTACAATCCCCAAAGAGGGCACTTTAAGTTGATTATTTCTATGTGTAAAAATCTTTATTTATAATTGAATCACTTGTTTATTTTTCAACAAGTTTTTAGTTATTTGTAATTCTTTTTTTCCAAATAGTTCAAGAAAGACCACAACAAATGAGCAATATTTTGCACTGTTATACAATTTAATAAATCCGAAACTGATGACATAGTGCTGTATTTTACTTCTTTATCTCTTTTTTTCAACCAAAAATGCTTTGCTCTGATTAGGGGGTACTTGAATTAAAAAAATGTTCACAGGGGTACATCACTGAAAAAAGGTTGAGAACCACTGTCCTAAGGCAGTGGTTCTCAACCTTTTCTCAGTGCTGTGAACATTTTTTTAATGCAAGTAGACCTCCAGACTTTATAAATATATATAAAAAGTAATTCAAACAGAAAATTACACATCAAGGTACAAGTGACTCTTACCTTGTTATCAAAAACACACGATGCAGTAGGATGGATTTAGCAGGGGCGGCCAGGTGAAATGAAGCTCGGTTGGACGAATTGTGGGCGGACCCAAGAAACAAGTCTGAAAAATACTGAATTATACTGTAGGTTTTACAGTAACTTACTGCTGGTCGATATTTTTTGAAAAATGCAACACAATTTACAGTATTTAACTGCATTAAAGAACAACAGGATAGGTTGATTTGCAACACTAAATTGGCCCTAGTGTGTGAATGTGAGTGTGAATGTTGTCTCTCTATCTGTGTTGGCCCTGCGATGAGGTGGCGACTTGTCCAGGGTGTACCCCGCCTCCCGCCCGATTGTAGCTGAGATAGGCTCCAGCGCCCCCCGCGACACCGAAGGGAATAAGCGGTAGAAAATGGATGGATGGATGGAGTATATAACTGTAATTTTATTTTTTATTTTTACAGTAATTTTTTACAGTGAAGGTCATGGGTGTCAAACTCTGGCCCGTGGGCCCTTGAGGCAATATCAAATTAACACTAAAGCTGGACCGTGGATTATACATTGCGGCAGTGCCGCAGTAACACCGCTACTTCTAATACTTGCCAACCCTCCCGGGTTTGACCCCAGCAGTCCTCACGAAATTTTTTATTTTTTTTTTCAGCTAGTCAAACGAGTGCTGGCTTAGTTTCATGTCAGTGCAGCATCTGCACCCACACACAATTGAATGCAACGCATACTTCATCAACAGCGATACAGGTTACACTGACGGTAGCCAAATAAAAAAACTTTAACACTTTTAGGAATATACGCCACACTGTGAATCCACACCAAACAAGAATGACAAACACATTTCGGGAGAACATCCGCACCGTAACACAACATAAACACAACAGAACAAATACCCAGAACCCTTTGTAGCACTAAATCTTCCGGGACGCTGCAAGGTGTGTGTGTGTGTGTGGGTGGGGGTGGTTTGGTGGTAGCGGGGGTGTATTTTGTAGCATCCCGAAAGAGTTAGTGCTGCAAAGGATTCTGGGTATTTGTTCTTCTGTGTTTATGTTGTGTTACGGTGCGGATGTTCTCCCGAAAATTGTTTTTTATTCTTGTTTGGTGTGGGTTCACAGTGTGGTGTATATTTCTAACAGTGTTAAAGTTTTTTATACTGGCACCCTCAGTGTAACCCGTATCGCTGTTGATGAAGTATACTTTGCATTCACTTGTGTATGGGTGCTGAAACTGCACATATCTTGTGACTGGGTCTGAACGATGTTAGAATTGGGTGTACGAGATATGACTGTTGAACACCTTTGTCAGATAATGAAAGTCGCCTCGGCTCAAAGCCTGAGCCCCGACTTTAAAGAACTAGCATCCAAAAAAAGATGCCAGGTATCTGGCTTGGGCACATCAAATTAGATCAGTGTGTTGCAAACTGAGCAGTTTAAAGTCCTGAATGGTTGTCTTATTCATTGTTATTTTATTTTCAAATTTATTAACCTGTGGAAAAAGTTAATCTTGATATTTACCTCAGAAGGCTGCAAATAGAAAAGAGGCATTCAATTTTTATTTAAATTGTATTTGATATGCAATTGATATTTTTTAATTATTATTATTATTTGAATCTCGATTTTGCATGTCACTATAAAGTTATATAATCCTTGCTTGTTCAATATTCAAAGCAAAACTTGTTTGGGTCCCTATTAAAAGGTTAATTTGTTCAACCTTGGTTCAGTTTTAAACTTTGGCCCACTCTGTATTTGAGTTTGACACCCCTGGTGAAGGTGAAGCTCTGTCATCCTGGAGGAACTCACAGTAAAGCCGCTGCTCCTCCACCAGAGGAGCCAGATGAGGTGGTTCGGGCATCTGCTCAGGATGCCACCCGAACGCCTCCCTAGGGAGGTGTTTAGGGCAAGTCCGACCGGCAGGAGGCCACGGGGAAGACCCAGGACACATTGGGAACACAATGTCTCCCGGACTGGCCTGGGAACACCCCGGGATCCCCCGAGAAAAGCTGGACGAAGTGGCTGGAGAAAGGGAAGTTTGGGCTTCTCTGCTTAGGCTGCGGCCCCCGCAACCCGACCATAACCCGACCATAAGCGGAAGAAAATGGATGGATTTAGTATGACAGTTATACTGTCATATTGAGTACAAAAACTAACTAAACCTTACACAATATGTTGTTCCTAGTAAAATTCACAAAGATACATATCTCCAGGCATTATTAGCCATTTTGCATGTGTGGTTTAGGAGTTATGTTTAAATAACTGTCAGATTGAGTTTGACATTATACTGTGATAGTGAGTAAAACCCATATTTTGTATTTGCAAACCTTACAAAAACAACTGATTCTAGTAAAACTCACATTAATACAATATTACAGGCATGTTTAGACATATTGCATGTTTGGTTTTGTAATTATGTTTATATAACCCCCTTTCTGAGCCGCCACCTCTGTGGTTTGCGTGTACCACTGATCCTAGGAGCTATGTTGTCCGAGGACTTCTATGCCCCCTGGTAGGGTCCCTCAAGACAAACAGGTCCTAGGTGAGGGATCAGACAAAGAGCAGCTCAAAGACCTTTATGAAAAGTACAAATCGAGGACCTAGATTTTTTTCTCGCCCAGGCACGGGTCACCGTGGCTCTCCTGTGGAGCCAGGCGCAGAGGTGGGGCACGATGTCTCCATGGGGCCCTGCCGGGCTCAGCTCAAAGAGGCAACGTGGGTCAACCCTCCAATGGGCTCACCACTCATGGGCCCATTGAGGTCATAGAGGTCGGATGCAGTGTGAACTGGGCGGCAGCCGAAAGCAGGGCACTTGGCGGTCCGATTATCGGCTACATAATCTCGCTCTTGGGACGTGGAACGTCACCTCGCTGGGAGGGAAGGAGCCTGAGCTGGTGCGCGAGGTGAAGAAGTTCCGGCTAGATATAGTTGGACTCACTTCGACGCACAGCAAGGGCTCTGGAACCTGTTCTCTCAAGAGGGGCTGGACTCTCTTCCACTCTGGCGTTGCAAGCAATGAGAGGCTGGGGTGGCAATTGTTGTTGCTCAAAGCCTGCACGTTGGACTTTAACCCAGTAGACGAGATGGTAGCTTCCCTCTGCCATCGGGTTGGGTGACGGGTCCTGACTGTTGTTTGTGTTTACGCACCAAACAGTAGCTCAGAGTACCCACTCTTTTTGGATTCCTTTGAGGGAGTATTGGAGAGTGCTCCCTCGGGTGATTCCTTTGTTCTGTTGGGGGACTTCAATGCTCATGTTGGCAAGGACAGTGAAACCTGGAGAGTCGTGATTAGGAAAAATGGCCACCCGGATCGAACCCAAGTGGTGCTTTGTTATTGGACTTTTGTGCTCGTCACGGATTGTCCATAACAAACACAATGTTCAAACATAAGGGTGTCTATATGTGTACTTGGCACCAGGACACCCTCGGCCGCAGTTCCATGATTGACTTTGTAGTTGTGTCATGGGATTTGCGGCCTCATGTTTTGGACACTCGGGTGAAGAGAGGGGCAGAGCTTTCTGCCGATCATCAACTGGTGGTGAGCTGGCGCCGATGGTGGGGGAGGATGCAGGACAGACCTGGCAGGCCCAAACGCATTGTGAGGGTCTGCTGGGAACGCCTAGCAGAGTCTCCTGTCAGAGAGAGTTTCAATTTCCACCTCCGGAAGAACTTTGAACATGTCACGAGGGAGGTGCTGGACATTGAGTCTGAGTGGACCATGTTCCGTGCCTCTCTTGTGGAGCCGGCTGATTGGAGCTGTGGCCGCAAGGTGTTTGGTGCCTGTCGTGGCGGTAATCCTAGAACTCACTGGTGGCCACCAGCAGTGAGGGATGCCGTCAAGCTGAAGAAAGAGCCTATCGGGTCCTTTTGGCTCATGGGACTCCAGAGGCAGCGGGCATACCGAAAGGCCAAGCAGTGCCTGGGGAATCTGTGGTGGGCTCTCCTATTTCTGGGGCTTAGGTTGCCTAGGTAGTTAAAAAGCTCCTCGGTGGCAAGGCCCCAGGGGTGGATGAGTTCCGTCCGGAGTTCCTTAAGGCTTTGAAAACTGTGGAGCTGTCTTGGTTGACAAGACTCTGCAACATCGCGTGGACATTACCGTGGTACCTCTGGATTGGCAGACCGGGGTGGTGGTTCCTCTCTTTATAAAGGGGAACCGGAGGGTGTGTTCCAACTATCGTGAAACACACTCCTCAGCCTTCCCGGTAAGGTCTATTCATGTGTACTGGAGAGGAAGAAACTCGGATCCAGGACGAACAGTGTGGTTTTCGTCCTGGTCGTGGAACGGTAGACCAGGTCTATACTCTCGGCAGGGTCCTTGAGTGTGAAGCGACTGGGATGAGAATCAGCACCTCCAAGTCCAAGTCCATGGTTCTCGCGCAGGAAAGGGTCGAGTGCCATCTCCAGGTTGGGTAGGAGATCTTGCCCCAAGTGGAGGAGTTCAAGTACCTAGGAGTCTTGTTCACGAGTGAGGATAGAGTGGATCGGGTGATCCACAGGCGGATCGGTGCGGCATCTTCAGTATTGAGGACGCTATATCGATCCGTTGTGGTGAAGAAGGAGCTGAGCCAGAAGGAAAAGCTCTCAATTTACCGTCGATCTACGTTCCTAGCTTTGGGTTATGACCGAAAGGACAAGGTCACGGGTACAAGCGGCCGAAATGCGTTTCCTCTGCCGGGTGGTGGGTCTCTCCCTTAGAGATAGGGTGAGAAGCTCTGTCATCCGGGAGGAACTCAGAGTAAAGCAGCTGCTCCTCCGCATTGAGAGGAGCCAATGAGGTGGTTCGGGCATCTGCTCAGGATGCCACCCGAACGCCTCTAGGGAGGTGTTTAGGGCAAGTCCGACCGGCAGGAGGCCACGGGGAAGACCTAGGACACATTGGAAAGACTATGTCTCCCGGCTGGCCTGGGAACGCCTCGGAATACCCCGACAAGAGCTGGACGAAGTGGCTGGGGAGAGGGAAGTCTGGGATTTTCTGCTCAGGCAACCCGACCTCGGATAAGCGGAAGAAAATGGATGGATTTAGAATGACAGTTATATTGTCAGATTGAGTACAAAAACTAACTAAACCTTACACAATATATTGTTTCTAGTAAAACTCACAAAGATACATATCTCCAGGCATTATTAGCCATTTTGCATGTGTGGTTTAGGAGTTATGTTTAAATAACTGTCAGATTGAGTGTGACAGTATACTGTCATAGTGAGTAAAACCCATATTTTGTATTTGCAAACCTTACAAAAACTACTAAATCTAGTTAAACTCACACAGATACAATATTACAGGCATTTTTAGACATAATGCATGTTTGGTTTTAGAGTTATGTTTATATAACTTTCATATTTATTATGACAGTTATACTGTCATATTCAATAAAAAAAAAACTAACTTGTGTCTTTGCAAACCTTACAAAAGACCGTTTTTCTAGTAAAACTAATGTCGTAATAACATGTCTCCAGGCATTGTTAGCCATTTTGCATGTGTTGTTTGAGTTATGTTTAAATAACTGTCATATTGAGTGTGACAGTATACTATCATAAAACCCAATTTTTGTATTTGCAACCCTGATTCTAGTAAAACTCACATATATACAATATTACAGGCAGTTTTGGACGTAATGCATGTTTGGTTTTGGAGTTATGTTTATATAACTTTCATATATAGTATGACAGCTAAACTGTTATATTGAGTAAAAAAAACTAACTTGTGTTTGTTATAAAACCCAATTTTTGTATTTGCAAACCATACAACTGATTCAAATAAAACTCACATGGATTCAATATTACAGGCATTTTCAGACATTTTGCATGTTTGGTTTAGGAATTATGTTGGAATACATGTGTATTGCTTTTTTCGCATTATCTCAGGATTTTTAGAACATTACTGTCATATTGAGTAAAAAAATAATTTTTGTGTTTGCAAGCCTTAAAAAAGCATATGTTTCCAGTAAAACTCCCAAAGATGCATTATTTCAGGCATTATCAGCCATTTTTCAGGTGTGGTTTAGGAGTTATGTTTAAATAACTGTCATATTGAGTGTGGCGTTATACTGTCATATTGAGTTAAAAAAAACTAACTTGTGTCTTTGCAAACCTTACAAAAGAAAATGTTTCAAGCAACACTCACAAAAATAATTTTTTCACGCTATTTGACATGTTTCATGTGTATTTAGGAGTTATAATTAAATAACTTTCATATTGAGTGTTAAAATAATAATGTCATTATGTGTAAAACCTAATTATTGTATTTTCAAACCATACAAAAACAATTGATTCTAGTAAAACTTACATAGTTCAATATTACAGGCATTTCAGACATTTTACATGTTTGGTTTAAAAGTTGTGTTTGATTACATTTTTATTGCTTTTTTCGCATTATCTCAGGATTCTAAGATCATTACTTTCATATTGAGTAAAAACTACTTTTTGTTTTTGCAAACCTTACAAACGTACATAAATACATTATTACAGGCAGTTTTAGACATGACACATGTTTGGTTTTGGAGTTATGTTTAGATAACTTTCATATTTAGTATGACTGTTATACTGTCATATTGAATTAAAAAAAAACTAGCTTGTTTCTTTGCAAACTTTACAAAAGATCATTTTTCTAGTAAAACTAACAAAGATACATGTCTCCAGGCATTATTCCCCTTTTTGCATGGGTTGTTTAGGAATTATGTTTAAATACATTTTTATTGCTTTTTTCGCATTATCTCAGGATTCTAAAATCATTACTTTCATAGTGAGTAAAAAAGTACTTTTTGTTTTTGCAAACCTTACAAACTTGCATAAATACATTTTTACAGACATTTTTAGACATGACACGTGTTTGGTTTTGGAGTTATGTTTATATAACTTTTATATTTAGTATGACTGTTATACTGTCATATTGAATAAAAAAAAAACTAGCTTGTGTCTTTGCAAACTTTACAAAATATAATGTTTCTAGTAAAACTTACAAAGATACATGTCTCCCGGCATTATTACCCATTTTGCATGGGTTGTTTAGGAATTATGTTTAAATACATTTTTATTGCTTTTTTCGCATTATCTCAGGATTCTAAGATCATTACTTTCATATTGAGTAAAAAACTACTTTTTGTTTTTGCAAACCTTACAAACTCACATAAATACATTATTACAGGCATTTTTAGACATGGCACATGTTTAGTTTTGGAGTTATGTTTAGATAACTTTCATATTTAGTATGACTGTTATACTGTCATATTGAATAAAAAAAACTAGCTTGTGTCTTTGCAAACTTTACAAAAGATAATTTTTCTAGTAAAACTAACAAAGATACATGTCTCCAGGCATTATTACCCATTTTGTATGGGTTGTTTAGAATTAATTATGTTTAAATACATTTTTATTGCTTTTTTCGCATTATCTCAGGATTCTAAGATCATTACTTTCATATTTAGTAAAAAACCACTTTTTGTTTTTGCAAACCTTACAAACTCACATAAATACATTATTACAGGCATTTTTAGACATGACACATGTTTGGTTTTAGAGTTATGTTTTGATAACTTTCATATTTAGTATGACTGTTATACTGTCATATTGAATTTAAAATAACTAGCTAGTGTCTTTGCAAACTTTACAAAATATCATTTTTCTAGTAAACCTAACAAAGATACATGTCTCCAGGCATTATTAGCCATTTTGCATGTGTTGTTTAGGATTTTATGTTTAAATACATTTTTATTGCTTTTTTCGCATTATCTCAGGATTCTAAGATCATTACTTTCATATTGAGTAAAAAACTACTTTTTGCTTTTGCAAACTTTACAAAATACCATCTTTCTAGTAAAACTAACAAAGATACATTGTTCCAGGCATTATTAGCAATTTCGCATGTGTTGTTTAAGAGTAATGGTTAAATACATTTGTATTGCTTTTTTCGCATTATCTCAGGATTTTAACAACATTACAGTCTTATTGAGTAAAAAAATTACTTTTTGTGTTTGCAAGATTTAAAAAAGCATGTGTTTCGAGTAAAACTGCCAACGATGCATTATTTCAGGCATTATTAGCCATTTTTCGTGTGTGGTTTGAGTTATGTTTAAATAACTGTCATATTGAGTGTGACAGTATACTGTCATTGTGAGTATAACCTAATTTATGTATTTGCAAACCTTACAAAATCAACTAAAACTAGTAAAACTCACATGGATTCAATACTACGACATTTTTAGACATTTTGCATGTTTGGTTTAGGAATTATGTTGGAATCATTTTCATTAATTTTGTCGTATTATCTCAGAATTTTAGAACATTACTGTCTCATTGAGTAAAAAAATAATTGTTGTGTTTGCAAGCCTTAAAAAAGCATATGTTTCGATTAAAACTTACAAGAATGCATTATTTCAGGCATTGTTAGTCATTTTTCATGTGTAGTTTAAGAGTTATGTTTAAATAACTGTCATATTGAGTGTGGCAGTTATACTGTCATATTGAGTAAAAAAAACTAACCTGTGTCTTTGCAAACCTTACAAAAGAAAATGTTTCTAGTAACACTCACAAAGATACATTTTTTCACGCATTATTAGACATGTTTCATGTGTGGTTGAGTTATAAATAAATAATTGTCATATTGAGTGTTACAGTTATAATGTCATTATGTGTAAAACCTAATTTTTGTATTTGCAAACCTTACAAAAACAATTGATTCTAGTAAAACTTACATAGATTCAATATTACAGGCATTTTTAGACATTTTACATGTTTGGTTTAAAATTAGTGTTTGAATACATTTTTATTCCTTTTTTTGCATTATCTCAGGATTCTCAGAACATTACTTTCATATTGAGTAAAAAACTACTTTTTGTTTTTGCAAACCTTACAAACTCACTTAAATACATTATTACAGGCATTTTTAGACATGACACATGTTTGGTTTTGGAGTTATGTTTATGTAACTTTCATATTTAGTATGACTTTTTATTCAATATTGTCTTATTGAATTAAAAAAAACTAGCTTGTGTCTTTGATATCTTTACAAAAGATATTTTTTTTAAACTAACAACCTTACATGTCTCCCTAGGCATTATTAGCCATTTTGCATGTGTTGTTTAAGAGTTAGGTTTAAATACATTTGTATTGCTTTTATCCCATTATCTCAGGGTTCTAAGAACATTACAGTCATATTGAGTAAAAAACTACTTTTTGTGTTTGCAAAATGTAAAACTCAGTAAAACTCCCAAGGATTCATTATTTCAGGCATTATTAGCCATTTTTATGTGTAGTTCATGAGTTATGTTTAAATAACTGTCATATTGAGTGTGATTTTGTCATTGTGAGTAAAACCTAATTTTTGTATTTGCAAACCTTACAAAAACAACCGATTCTAGTAAAACTCACATTAATACAATATTACAGGCATGTTTAGACATATTGCATGTTTGGTTTTGGAGTTATATTTATATAACCTGCTTTCTGAGCCGCCACCTTTGTGGTTTGCGTGTCCTACTGATCCAGGAAAATGTTGTCCGGGGGCTTCTATAACCCCTGGTAGGGTCCCCCAAGACAAACAGGTCCTAGGTGAGGGATCAGACAAAGAGCAGCTCAAAGACCTTTATTAAAAGTACAATTGAGGACCTAGATGTTTTCTCGCCCGGACGCAGGTCACCGTGGCTCCCCTGTGGAGCCAGGCCCAGAGGTGGGGCACGATGGCGATTGACGGGCCTGTCCCCATGGGGCCCAGCCGTGCTCAGCTCGAAGAGGCAACGTGGATCCCCCCTCCAGGGCTCACCACTCATGGGCTTGGGTCATAGAGGGTGCAGTAAGAGCTGGGCGGCAGCCGAAGGCAGGGCACAAAAAAAACTAACTTGTGTCTTTGCAAACCTTACAAAAGACCATTTTTCTAGTAAAACTAATGTCGTAATAACATGTCTCCAGGCATTATTAGCCATTTTGCATGTGTTGTTTGAGTTATGTTTAAATAAATGTCATATTGAGTGTGACAGTATACTGTCATAAAACCCAATTTTTGTATTTGCAACCCTGATTCTAGTAAAACTCACATATTTACAATATTACAGGCAGTTTTGGACGTTATGCATGTTTGGTTTTGGAGTCATGTTTATATAACTTTCATTTATAGTATGACAGCCAAACTGTTATATTGAGTAAAAAAAACCAACCTGTGTTTGTTATAAAACCCAATTTTTGTATTTGCAAACCCTACAACTGATTCAAATAAAATTCACATGGATTCAATATTACAGGCATTTTCAGACATTCTGCATGTTTGGTTTAGGAATTATGTTGGAATACATTTGTATTGCTTTTTTCGAATTATCTCAGGATTTTTAGAACATTACTGTCATATTGAGTAAAAAAATAATTTTTGTGTTTGCAAGCCTTAAAAAAGCATATGTGTCCAGTAAAACTCCCAAAGATGCATTATTTCAGGCATTATTAGCCATTTTTCAGGTGTGGTTTAGGAGTTATGTTTAAATAACTGTCATATTGAGTGGGGCGTTATACTGTCATATTGAGTTAAAAAAACTAACTTGTGTCTTTGCAAACCTTACAAAAGAAAATGTTTCTAGCAACACTCACAAAGATAATTTTTTTCACGCTATAGACATGTTTCATGTGTATTTAGGAGTTATAATTAAATAACTTTCATATTGAGTGTTAAAGTTATAATGTCATTATGTGTAAAACCTAATTTTTGTATTAGCAAACCATACAAAAACAATTGATTCTAGTAAAACTTACATAGTTCAATATTACTGGCATTTTTAGACATTTTACATGTTTGGTTTAAAAGTTGTTTTTTAATACATTTAAATTGCTTTTTTCGCATTATCTCTCTCCCACTCTGGGGTTGCAAGTAATGAGAGGCTGGGTTGTCAATTCTTGTTGCCCCCCGGCTCAAAGCCTGCACATTGGACTTAACCCAGTAGACGAGATGGTAGCTTCCCTCCGCTTTCTGGTTGGGTGACGGGTCCTGACTGTTGGTGTTTACGCACCAAACAGCAGCTCAGAGTACCCACTCTTTTTGGATTCCCTTGAGAGTGCTCCCTCGGGTGATTCCCTTGTTCTGCTGGGGGTCTTCAACGCTCATGTTGGCAACGACAGTGAAACCTGGAGAGTCGTGATTGGGAAAAATGGCCACCCGGATCTGAACCCAAGTGGTGCTTTGTTATTGGACTTTTGTGCTCGTCACGGATTGTCCATAACAAACACAATGTTCAAACATAAGGGTGTCCATATGTGCACTTGGCACCAGGACACCCTCGGCCGCAGTTCCATGATTGACTTTGTAGTTGTGTCATGGGATTTGCAGCCTCATGTTTTGGACACTCGGGTGAAGAGAGGGGTGAGCTTTCTAAAGATCACCACCTGGTGAGCTGGCTCCGATGGTGGGGAAGGATGCCGGACAGACCTGGCAGGCCCAAACGCATTGTGAGAGTCTTTTGGGAACGCCTAGCAGAGTCTCCTGTCAGAGAGAGTTTCTTTTTCCACCTCCGGAAGAACTTTGAACATGTCACAAAGGAGGTGCTGGACATTGAGTCGGAATGGATCATGTTCCGTGCCTCTCTTGTGGAGCCAGCTGATTGGAGCTGTGGCCGCAAGGTGTTTGGTGCCTGTCGTGGCGGTAATCCTAGAACCCGCTGGTGTCCAACAGCAGTGCGGGATACCGTCAAGCTGAAGAAAGAGCTTATCTGGTCCTTTTGGCTCATGGGACTCCAGAGGCAGCGGGCATACCGACAGGCCAAGCGAAACTTCCTCAATCCCACCAACACGTCTTCCTATGAGGAAACAGTGTCTGGTGAATTTGTGGTGGGCTCTCCTATTTCTGGGGCTGAGGTTGCCAAGGTAGTTAAAAACCTCCTCGGTGGCAAGGCCCCGGGGGTAGATGAGCTCCGTCCGGAGTTCCTTAAGGCTCTGGATGCTGTGGGGCATCGCGTGGACATCTGGGGCGGTACCTCTGGATTGGCAGACCGGGGTGGTGGTTCTTCTCTTTAAGAAGGGGAACCGGAGGGTGTGTTCCAACTATCGTAGATCACACTCCTCAGCCTTCTCGGTAAGGTCTATTCATGTGTACTGGAGAAGAGGAACCTCGGATCCAGGACGAACAGTGTGGTTTCCGTCCTGGTCGTGGAACGGTAGACCAGCTCTATACTCTCGGCAGGGTCCTTGAGTGTGCATGGGAGTTTGCCCAACCAGTCTACATGTGCTTTGTGGACTTGGAGAAGACATTCGACCGTGGCCACCCCGGGAAGTCCTGTGGGGAGTGTTCAGAGAGTATGGGGTATCGGCATGTCTGATTGTGGCGGGTCGCTCCCTGTATGATCAGTGTCAGAGCTTGGTCCGCATTGCCGGCAGTAAGTCGGACCCCTTTCCAGTGAGGGTTGGACTCCGCCAAGGCTTCCCTTTGTCACCGATTCTGTTCATAACTTTTATTGACAGAATTTCTAGGCGCAGTCATGGCGTTGAGGGGATCCGGTTTGGTGGCTGCAGGATTAGGTCTCTGCTTTTTGCAGATGATGTGGTCCTTATTGCTTCAACTGGCCAGGATCTTCAGCTCACCACAGATTCCCCAGACACTGCTTCCTCATAGGAAGACGTGTTGGTGGGATTGAGGAGGTTTCGCTTGGCCTGTCGGTATGCCCGCTGCCTCTGGAGTCCCGTGAGCCAAAAGGACCAGATAAGCTCTTTCTTCAGCTTGACGGCATCCCGCACTGCTGGTGGACACCAGCGGGTTCTAGGATTACCCCAACGACAGGCACCAAACACCTTGCGGCCACAGCTCCAATCAGCTGGCTCGACAAGAGAGGCACGGAACATGATCCATTCCGACTCAATGTCCAGCACCTCCTTTGTGACATGTTCAAAGTTCTTCCGGAGGTGGAAAAAGAAACTCTCTCTGACAGGAGACTCTGCTAGGCGTTCCCAAAAGACTCTCACAATGCGTTTGGGCCTGCCAGGTCTGTCCGGCATCCTTCCCCACCATCGGAGCCAGCTCACCAGGCGGTGATCGGTAGAAAGCTCGCCCCTCTCTTCACCCGAGTGTCCAAAACATGAGGCCGCAAATCCCATGACACAACTACAAAGTCAATCATGGAACTGCGGCCGAGGGTGTCCTGGTGCCAAGTGCACATATGGACACCCTTATGTTTGAACATTGTGTTTGAAATGGACAATCCGTGACGAGCACAAAAGTCCAATAACAAAGCACCACTTGGGTTCAGATCCGGGTGGCCATTTTTCCCAATCACGACTCTCCAGGTTTCACTGTCGTTGCCAACATGAGCGTTGAAGACCCCCAGCAGAACAAGGGAATCACCCGAGGGAGCACTCTCAAGGGAATCCAAAAAGCGTGGGTACCCTGAGCTGCTGTTTGGTGCGTAAACACCAACAGTCAGGACCCGTCACCCAACCAGAAAGCGAAAGGAAGCTACCATCTCGTCTACTGGGTTAAGTCCAATGTGCAGGCTTTGAGCCGGGGGCAACAAGAATTGACAACCCAGCCTCTCATTACTTGCAACGCCAGAGTGGGAGAGAGTCCAACCCCTCTTGAGAGAACAGGTTCCAGAGCCCTTGCTGTGCGTCGAAGTGAGTCCAACTTTATCTAGCCGGGAACTTCTCCACCTCGCGCACCAGCTCAGGCTCCTTCCATCCCTGCGAGGTGACGTTCCACGTCCCAAGAGCGAGCTTATGTAGCCGATAATCGGACTGCCAAGTGCCCTGCCTTCGGCTGCCGCCCAGCTCACACTGCACCCGACCTCTATGACCCAGCCCATGAGTGGTGAGCCTATTGCAGGGGGGACCCACGTTGCCTCTTCGAGCTGGGCCCCATGGGCACCAGTCGCTCGCCATCGTGCCCCACCTCTGGGCCTGGCTCCACAGGGGAGCCATGGTGACCCGCGTCCGGGCAAGAAAAAAATCTAGGTCCTCGATTTGTACTTTTCATAAAGGTCTTTGAGCTGCTCTTTGTCTGATTCCTCACCTAGGACCTGTTTTTCTTGGGGGACCCTACCAGGGGGCAAAGAAGCCCCTGGACAACATAGCTCCTAGGATCAGTGGGACACGCAAACCACAAGGTGGCGGTTCAGAAAGCAGGTTATATAAACATAACTCCAAAACCAAACATGCAAGATGTCTAAACATGCCTGTAATATTGTATCAATGTGGCATCCTGAGCAGATGCCCGAACCACCTCATCTGGCTCCTCTCAATGTGGAGGAGCAGTGGCTTTACACTGAGTTCCTCACGGATGACAGAGCTTTTCACCCTATCTCTAAGGGAGAGACCCACCACCCGGCGGAGGAAACTCATTTCGGCCGGTTGTGCCCGTGACCTTGTCCTTTTGGTCATAACCCAAAGCTCATGACCATAGGTGAGGATGGGAACGTTGATCGACCGGTAAATTGAAAGCTTTTCCTTCTGGCTCAGCTCCTTCTTCACCACAACGGGTCGATATAGCGTCCTCATTACTGAAGACGCTGCACCGATCCGCCTGTAGATCTCACGATCCACTCTATCCTCACTCGTGAACAAGACACCTAGGTACTTGAACGCCTTCACTTGGGGCAAGATCTCTTTCCCAACCTGGAGATGGCACTCCACCCTTTCCCGGGCGAGAACAATGGACTGGGAGTTGGAGGTGCTGATTCTCATCCCAGTCGCTTCACTGCGAACCGATCCAATGAAAGCTGAAGATCCTGGCCAGTTGAAGCCATCAGGACCACATCATCTGCAAAAAGCAGAGACCTAATCCTGCAGCCACCAAACCAGGCGCAGTCAAAGCCATGACTGCGCCTAGATATTCTGTCCATTAAAGTTATGAACAGAATCGGTGACAAAGGGCAGCCTTGGCGGAGTCCAACCCTCACTGGAAAGGGGTCCGACATACTGCCGGAAATGCGGACCAAGCTCTGACACTGATCATACAGGGAGACACCCGCCACAATCAGACATGCCGATACTCCATACTCTCTGAGCACTACCCACAGGATTTACCGGGGGCCAAGGTCGAATGTCTTCTCCAAGTCCACAAAACTTATGTAGAATGGTTGGGCAAACTCCCATGCACACTCAAGGACCCTGCCGAGAGTTTAGAGCTGGTCTACCATTCCACGACCAGGAAAAACCACACTGTTTGTCCTGGATCCGAGGTTCCTCCTCTCCAGTACGCATGAATAGACCTTACCGGGAATGCTGAGGAGTGTGATCTACGATAGTTGGAACACACCCTCCGGTACCCCTTCTGACAACCCAGCCTCTTATTACTTGCAACGCCAGAGTAATGTAGTATTTTGTGGCTGATGACAGCCAGAAAATACTGAAGGCTGTCATCGGCAGGTGTACCAAAGCAGTTAGGACTCATAGCAAACCGGATTGGCAGACCGGGGAACAACCACCCCGGTCTGCCAATCCAGAGGTACCGCCCCCGATGTAGACGCAATGTTGCAGAGTCTTGTAAACCAATACTGCCCCACAGTATCCAGAGCCTTAAGGAACTCCGGACGGAGCTCATACCCCCGGGGCCTTGCCACCGAGGACCTTTTTAACTACCTTGTCAACCTCAGCCCCAGAAATAGGAGAGCCCACCACAGACTTCCCAGGCACTGGGACATGTTCAAAGTTCTTCCGGACATGTTCAAAGTTCTTCTGGAGACTCTGCTAGGCATTCCCAGCAGACCCTTACAATGCGTTTGGGCCTGCCAGGTCTGACCGGCATCCTCCCCTACCATCGGAGCCAGCTCACCACCAGGTGGTGGTTGGTAGAAAGCTCTGCCCCTCTCTTCACAGAGTGTCCAAAACATGAGGCCGCAAATCCCATGACACAACTACAAAGTCAATCATGCGGCCGAGGGTGTCCTTGTGCCAAGTGCACATATGGACACCCTTATGTTTGAACATTGTGTTTGTTATGGACAATCCGTGACAAGCACAAAAGTCCAATAACAAAGCACCACTTGGGTTCAGATCCGGGTGGCCATTTTTCCCAATCACGACTCTCCAGGTTTCACTGTCGTTGCCCACATGAGCGTTGAAGTCCACCAGCAGAACAAGGGAATCACCCGAGGGAGCACTCTCCAGTACTCCCTCAAGGGAATCCAAAAAGAGTGGGTACTCTGAGCTGCTGTTTGGTGTGTAAACACAAACAACAGTCAGGACCCGTCACCCAACCCGACGGCTGAGGGAAGCTACTATCTCGTCTATTGTGTTGAAGTCCAACGTGCAGGCTTTGAGCCGGGGGGCAACAAGAATTGCCACCCCAGCCTCTCATTAGTTGCAACGCCAGTGTGGAATCTCTTCCACTCTGGCGTTGCAAGTAATGAAAGTTCAGCTCAGTCCAGCCCCTCTTGAGTGAACAGGTTCCAGAGCCCTTGCTGTGAGTCCAACTATATCTAGCCGGGAACGTCTCCACCTCATGCACCAGCTCAGGCTCCTTCACTCCCAGCGAGGTGATGTTCCATGTCCCAAGAGCGAGCATATGTAGCCGATAATCGGACCACCAAGTGCCCTGCCTTCGGCTGCCGCCCAGCTCACACTGCACCCTCTATGAACCAAGCCCATGAGTGGTGAGCCCTGGAGGGGGGATCCACGTTGCCTCTTCGAGCTGAGCAAGGCTGGGCCCCATGGGGACAGGCCCGTCAATCGCCATCGTGCCCCACCTCTGGTCCTGGCTCCACAGGGGAGCCACGGTGACCTGCGTCAGGGCGAGAAAACATCTAGGTCCTCAATTGTACTTTTAATAAAGGTCTTTGAGCTGCTCTTTGTCTGATCCCTCACCTGTTTGTCTTGGAGGACCCTACCAGAGGGCATAGAAGCCCCCGGACAACATTTTCCTGGATCAGTAGGACACGCAAACCACAAAGGTGGCGGCTCAGATAGCAGGTTATATAAATATAACTCCCAAACCAAACATGCAATATTTTCTAAAAATGCCTGTAATATTGTATCAATGTGAGTTTTACTAGAATCAGTTGTTTTTGTAAGGTTTGCAAATACAAAAATTAGGTTTTACTCACAATGACAAAATCACACTCAATATGACAGTTATTTAAACATAACTCATGAACTACACATAAAATGGCTAAGTCCAATAACAAAGCACCACTTTGGTTCAGATGCGGGTGGCCATTTTTCCCAATCACGACTCTCCAGGTTTCACTGTCGTTGCCAACATGAGCGTTGAAGACCCCCAGCAGAACAAGGGAATCACCCGAGGGAGCACTCTCAAGGGAATCCAAAAAGAGTGGGTACTCTGAGCTGCTGTTTGGTGCGTAAACACCAACAGTCAGGACCCGTCACCCAACCAGAAAGCGGAGGGAAGCTACCATCTCGTCTACTGGGTTAAGTCCAATGTGCAGGCTTTAAGCCGGGGGGCAACAAGAATTGCCAACCCAGCCTCTCATTACTTGCAACGCCAGAGTGGAAGAGAGTCCAACCCCTCTTGAGAGAACAGGTTCCAGAGCCCTTGCTGTGCGTCGAAGTGAGTCCAACTTTATCTAGCCGGGAACTTCTCCACCTCGCGCACCAGCTCAGGCTCCTTCCATCCCTGCGAGGTGACGTTCCACGTCCCAAGAGCGAGCTTATGTAGCCGATAATCGGACTGCCAAGTGCCCTGCCTTCGTCTTCCGCCCAGCTCACACTGCACCCGACCTCTATGACCCAGCCCATGAGTGGTGAGCCTATTGCAGGGGGGACCCACGTTGCCTCTTCGAGCTGGGCCCCATGGGCACCAGTCGCTCGCCATCGTGCCCCACCTCTGGGCCTGGCTCCACAGGGGAGCCATGGTGACCCGCGTCCGGGCAAGAAAAAAATCTAGGTCCTCGATTTGTACTTTTCATAAAGGTCTTTGAGCTGCTCTTTGTCTGATTCCTCACCTAGGACCTGTTTTTCTTGGGGGACCCTACCAGGGGGCAAAGAATCCCCCAGACAACATAGCTCCTAGGATCAGTGGGACACGCAAACCACAAAGGTGGCGGTTCAGAAAGCAGGTTATATAAACATAACTCCAAAACCAAACATGCAAGATGTCTAAACATGCCTGTAATATTGTATCAATGTGAGTTTTACTACAATCGGTTGTTTTTGTAAGGTTTGCAAATACACAAGTTAGGTTTTACTCACTATGACAGTGTCACACTCAATATGACAGTTATTGAAACATAACTCCTAAACTACACATACAAATGGCTAATAATGCCTGAAATAACTCGAAACATTGCTTTTTTAAGGCTTGCAAACACAGAAAGTTTTTTTTACTCAATATGACAGGAAGTTCTTAAAATGCTGAGATAATGTGAAAAAAGCAATACAATGTATTCCAACATAATTCTTAAACCAAACATGCAAAATGTCTAAAAATGCCTGTAATATTGACTCCATGTGAGTTTTACTAGAATCATTTGTTTTTGTAAGGTTTGCAAATACAAAAATTGGGTTTTATGACAGACACAAGTTAGTTTTTTTACTCAATATAACAGTATAGATGTCATACTATATATTAAAGTTTTATAAACATAACTCCAAAACCAAACATGCATTATGTCCAAAATTGCCTGTAATATTGTATAGATGTGAGTTTTACTAGAATCAGGTTTGCAAATACAAAAATTGGGTTTTATGACAGTATACTGTCACACTCAATATGACAGTATAACTGTCATACTAAATCCATCCATTTTCTTCCGCTTATCCGAGGTCGGGTTGCGGGGGCAGCAGCCTAAGCAGAGAGCCCAGACTTCCATCTCCACAGCCACTTCGTCCAGCTCTTCTCGGGGGATCCCGAGGCGTTCCCAGGCCAGCCGGGAGACATTGTCTTTCCAATGTGTCCTAGGTCTTCCCCATGGCCTCCTGCCGTTCGGACTTGCCCTAAACACCTCCCTAGGGAGGCGTTCGGGTGGCATCCTGAGCAGATGCCCGAACCACCTCATCTGGCTCCTCTCAATGTGGAGGAGCAGCGGCTTTACACTGAGTTCCTCACGGATGACAGAGCTTCTCACCCTATCTCTAAGGGAGAGACTCACCACCCGGCGGAGGAAACTCATTTCGGCCGCTTGTACCGTGACTTTGTCATTTCGGTCATAACCCAAAGCTCATGACCATAGGTGAGGATGGGAACGTTGATCGACCGGTAAATTGAAAGCTTTTCCTTCTGGCTCAGCTCCTTCTTCACCACAACGGATCGATATAGCGTCCTCATTACTGAAGACGCCGCACCGATCCGCCTGTATATCTCACGATCCACTCTATCCTCACTCGTGAACAAGACTCCTAGGTACTTGAACGCCTTCACTTGGGGCAAGATCTCTTTCCCAACCTGGAGATGGCACTCCACCCTTTCCCGGGCGAGAACAATGGACTCGGACTTGGAGGTGCTGATTCTCATCCCAGTCGCTTCACTGCGAACCGATCCAATGAACGCTGAAGATCCTGGCCAGTTGAAGCCATCAGGACCACATCATCTGCAAAAAGCAGAGACCTAATCCTGCAGCCACCAAACCAGGCGCAGTCAAAGCCTTGACTTATGTAGACTGGTTGGCGTAGTCCAACCCTCACTGGAAAGGGGTCCGACATACTGCCGGCAATGCGGACCAAGCTCTGACACTGATCATACAGGGAGACACCCGCCACAATCAGACATGCCGATACTCCATACTCTCTGAGCATTACCCACAAGACTTACCGGGGGCCAAGGTCGAATGTCTTCTCCAAGTCCACAAAACTTATGTAGACTGGTTGGGCAAACTCCCATGCACATTCAAGGACCCTGCCGAGAGTATAGAGCTGGTCTACCGTTCCACGACCAGGACGAATACCACACTGTTTGTCCTGGATCCGAGGTTCCTCCTCTCCAGTACGCATGAATAGACCTTACCGGGAAGGCTGAGGAGTGTGATCTACGATAGTTGGAACACACCCTCCGGTTCCCCTTCTTAAAGCGAGGAACAACCACCCCGGTCTGCCAATCCAGAGGTACCGCCCCCGATGTAGACGCAATGTTGCAGAGTCTTGTCAACCAAGACTGCCCCACAGCATCCAGAGCCTTAAGGAACTCCGGACGGAGCTCATACCCCCGGGGCCTTACCACGAGGAGCTTTTTAACTACCTTGTCAACCTTGGTAGAAAGCTCTGCCCTTCTCTTCACAGAGTGTCCAAAACATGAGGCCGCAAATCCCATGACACAACTACAAAGTCAATCATGCGGCCGAGGGTGTCCTTGTGCCAAGTGCACATATGGACACCCTTATGTTTGAACATTGTGTTTGTTATGGACAATCCGTGACAAGCACAAAAGTCCAATAACAAAGCACCACTTGGGTTCAGATCCGGGTGGCCATTTTTCCCAATCACGACTCTCCAGGTTTCACTGTCGTTGCCCACATGAGCGTTGAAGTCCACCAGCAGAACAAGGGAATCACCCGAGGGAGCACTCTCCAGTACTCCCTCAAGGGAATCCAAAAAGAGTGGGTACTCTGAGCTGCTGTTTGGTGTGTAAACACAAACAACAGTCAGGACCCGTCACCCAACCCGAAGGCTGAGGGAAGCTACTATCTCGTCTATTGGGTTGAAGTCCAACGTGCAGGCTTTGAGCCGGGGGGCAACAAGAATTGCCACCCCAGCCTCTCATTAGTTGCAACGCCAGTGTGGAATCTCTTCCACTCTGGCGTTGCAAGTAATGAAAGTTCAGCTCAGTCCAGCCCCTCTTGAGTGAACAGGTTCCAGAGCCCTTGCTGTGAGTCCAACTATATCTAGCCGGGAACGTCTCCACCTCATGCACCAGCTCAGGCTCCTTCCCTCCCAGCGAGGTGATGTTCCATGTCCCAAGAGCGAGCTTATGTAGCCGATAATCGGACCACCAAGTGCCCTGCCTTCGGCTGCCGCCCAGCTCTTACTGCACCCTCTATGACCCAATGCCCATGAGTGGTGAGCCCTGGAGGGGGGATCCACGTTGCCTCTTCGAGCTGAGCACGGCTGGGCCCCAAGGGGACAGGCCCGTCAATCGCCATCGTGCCCCACCTCTGGGCCTGGCTCCACAGGGGAGCCACGGTGACCTGCGTCCGGGCGAGAAAACATCTAGGTCCTCAATTGTACTTTTAATAAAGGTCTTTGAGCTGCTCTTTGTCTGATCCCTCACCTAGGACCTGTTTGTCTTGGGGGACCCTACCAGGGGTTATAGAAGCCCCCGGACAACATTTTCCTGGATCAGTAGGACACGCAAACCGCAAAGGTGGCGGCTCAGAAAGCAGGTTATATAAATATAACTCCAAAACCAAACATGCAAGATGTCTAAACATGCCTCTAATATTGTATCACTGTGAGTTTTACTAGAATCAGTTGTATTTGTAAGGTTTGCAAATACAAAAATTAGGTTTTACTCACAATGACAAAATCACACTCAATATGACAGTTATTTAAATATAACTCATAAACTACACATAAAAATGGCTAATAATGCCTGAAATAATGAATCCTTGGGAGTTTTACTGAGTTTTACATTTTGCAAACACAAAAAGTAGTTTTTTACTCAATATGACTGTAATGTTCTTAGAACCCTGAGATAATGGGAAAAAAGCAATAAAAATTTATTTAAACCTAACTCTTAAACAACACATGCAAAATGGCTAATAATGCCTAGGGAGACATGTAAGGTTGTTAGTTTAAAAAAATATCTTTTGTAAAGATATCAAAGACACAAGCTAGTTTTTTTAATTCAATAAGACAATATTGAATAAAAAGTCATACTAAATATGAAAGTTACATAAACATAACTCCAAAACCAAACATGTGTCATGTCTAAAAATGCCTGTAATAATGTATTTATGTGAGTTTGTAAGGTTTGCAAAAACAAAAAGTAGTTTTTTACTCAATATGAAAGTAATGTTCTGAGAATCCTGAGATAATGCAAAAAAAGCAATAAAAATGTATTCAAACACAAATTTTAAACCAAACATGTAAAATGTCTAAAAATGCCTGTAATATTGAATCTATGTAAGTTTTACTAGAATCAATTGTTTTTGTAAGGTTTGCAAATACAAAAATTAGGTTTTACACATAATGACATTATAACTGTAACACTCAATATGACAATTATTTATTTATAACTCCTAACCACACATGAAACATGTCTAATAATGCGTGAAAAAATGTATCTTTGTGATTGTTACTAGAAACATTTTCTTTTGTAAGGTTTGCAAAGACACAGGTTAGTTTTTTTTACTCAATATGACAGTATAACTGCCACACTCAATATGACAGTTATTTAAACATAACTCTTAAACTACACATGAAAAATGACTAACAATGCCTGAAATAATGCATTCTTGTAAGTTTTAATCGAAACATATGCTTTTTTAAGGCTTGCAAACACAACAACTATTTTTTTACTCAATATGACAGTAATGTTCTAAAATTCTGAGATAATACGAAAAAATTAATAAAAATGATTCCAACATAATTCCTAAACCAAACATGCAAAATGTCTAAAAATGTCGTAGTATTGAATCCATGTGAGTTTTACTACTTTTAGTTGATTTTGTAAGGTTTGCAAATACATAAATTAGGTTTTACTCACAATGACAGTATACTGTCACACTCAATATGACAGTTATTTAAACATAACTCAAACCACACACGAAAAATGGCTAATAATGCCTGAAATAATGCATAACGAGCAGTTTTACTCGAAACACATGCTTTTTTTAGTCTTGCAAACACAAAAAGTAATTTTTTTACTCAATAAGACTGTAATGTTGTTAAAATCCTGATATTATGCGAAAAAAGCAATACAAATGTATTCAAACATTACTCCTTAACAACACATGCAAAATTGCTAATAATGCCTGGAAACATGTATCTTTGTTAGTTTTACTAGAAAGATGGTATTTTGTAAAGGTTGCAAAAGCAAAAAGTAGTTTTTTACTCAGTATGAATCCTGAATCAGTATGAATCTTACAATCCTGAGATAATGCGAAAAAAGCAATAAAAATGTATTTAAACATAAATTCCTAAACAGCACATGCAAAATGGCTAATAATGCCTGGAGACATGTATCTTTGTTAGGTTTACTAGAAAAATGATCTTTTGTAAAGTTTGCAAAGACACTAGCTAGTTATTTTAAATTCAATATGACAGTATAACAGTCATACTAAATATGAAAGTTATCAAAACATAACTCCAAAACCAAACATGTGCCATGTCTAAAAATGCCTGTAATAATGTATTTATGTGAGTTTGTTAGGTTTTCAAAAACAAAAAGTAGTTTTTTACTCAATATGAAAGTAATGATCTTAGAATCCTGAGATAATGCGAAAAAACCAATACAAATATATTTAAACATAATTCCTAAACAACCCATGCAAAATGGGTAATAATGCCTGGAGACATGTATCTTTGTTAGTTTTACTAGAAAAATTATATTTTGTAAAGTTTGCAAAGACACAAGCTAGTTTTTTTTTTATTCAATATGACAGTATAACAGTCATACTAAATATAAAAGTTATATAAACATAACTCCAAAACCAAACACGTGTCGTGTCTAAAAATGTCTGTAAAAATGTATTTATGCAAGTTTGTAAGGTTTGCAAAAACAAAAAGTACTTTTTTACTCACTATGAAAGTAATGATTTTAGAATCCTGAGATAATGCGAAAAAAGCAATAAAAATGTATTTAAACATAATTCCTAAACAACCCATGCAAAATGGGTAATAATGCCTGGAGACATGTATTTGTTAGTTTTACTAGAAAAATGATCTTTTGTAAAGTTTGCAAAGACACAAGCTAGTTTTTTTTTAATTCAATATGACAGTATAACAGTCATACTAAATATGAAAGTTATCTAAACATAACTCCAAAACCAAACATGTGTCATGTCTAAAACTGCCTGTAATAATGTATTTATGTGAGTTTGTAAGGATTGCAAAAACAAAAAGTAGTTTTTACTCAATATGAAAGTAATGATCTTAGAATCCTGAGATAATGCGAAAAAAGCAATACAAATGTAATCAAACACAACTTTTAAACCAAACATGCAAAATGTCTGAAAATGCCTGTAATATTGAATCCATGTGAGTTTTATTTGAATCAGTTGTATGGTTTGCAAATACAAAAATTGGGTTTTATGACAAACACAAGTTAGTTTTTTTTACTCAATATAACAGTTTAGCTGTCATACTATATATGAAAGTTATATAAACATAACTCCAAAACCAAACATGCATTATGTCCAAAACTGCCTGTAGTATAGTATATATGTGAGTTTTACTAGAATCAGGGTTGCAAATACAAAAATTGGGTTTTATGACAGTATACTGTCACACTCAATATGACAGTTATTTAAACATAACTCAAACAACACATGCAAAATGGCTAACAATGCCTGGAGACATGTTATTACGACATTAGTTTTACTATAAAAATGGTCTTTTGTAAGGTTTGCAAAGACACAAGTTAGTTTTTTTTTTATTCAATATGACAGTATAACTGTCATAATAAATATGAAAGTTATAGAAACATAACTCTAAAACCAAACATGCATTATGTCTAAAAATGCCTGTAATATTGTATCTGTGTGAGTTTAACTAGATTTAGTTGTTTTTGTAAGGTTTGCAAATACAAAATATGGGTTTTACTCACTATGACAGTATACTGTCACACTCAATCTGACAGTTATTTAAACATAACTCCTAAACCACACATGCAAAATGGCTAATAATGCCTGGAGATATGTATCTTTGTGAGTTTTACTAGAAACAATATATTGTGTAAGGTTTAGTTAGTTTTTGTACTCAATCTGACAGTATAACTGTCATTCTAAATCCATCCATTTTCTTCCGCTTATCCGAGGTCGGGTTGCCTGAGCAGAAAATCCCAGACTTCCCTCTCCCCAGCCACTTCGTCCAGCTCTTCTCGGGGTATTCCAAGGCGTTCCCAGGCCAGCCGGGAGACCATAGTCTTTCCAATGTGTCCTAGGTCTTCCCCGTGGCCTCCTGCCGGTCGGTCTTGCCCTAAACACCTCCCTAGAGGCGTTCGAGTGGCATCCTGAGCAGATGCCCGGACCACCTCATTGGCTCCTCTCAATGTGAAGGAGCAGCTGCTTTACTCTGAGTTCCTCCCGGATGACAGAGCTTCTCACCCTATCTCTAAGGGAGAGACCCACCACCCGGCAGAGGAAACGCATTTCGGCCGCTTGTACCCGTGACCTTGTCCTTTCGGTCATAACCCAAAGCTGGGAACGTAGATCGACGGTAAATTGAGAGTTTTTCCTTCTGGCTCAGCTCCTTCTTCACCACAACGGATCGATATAGCGTCCTCAATACTGAAGACGCCGCACCGATCCGCCTGTGGATCTCCCGATCCACTCTATCCTCACTCGTGAACAAGACTCCTAGGTACTTGAACTCCTCCACTTGGGGCAAGATCTCCTCCCCAACCTGGAGATGGCACCCTTTCCTGCGCGAGAACCATGGACTTGGACTTGGAGGTGCTGATTCTCATCCCAGTCGCTTCACACTCAAGGACCCTGCCGAGAGTATAGACCTGGTCTACAGTTCCACGACCAGGACGAAAACCACACTGTTCGTCCTGGATCCGAGTTTCTTCCTCTCCAGTACACATGAATAGACCTTACCGGGAAGGCTGAGGAGTGTGTTTCACCGGTTCCCCTTTATAAAGAGAGGAACCACCACCCCGGTCTGCCAATCCAGAGGTACCGCCCCCAATGTCCACGCGATGTTGCAGAGTCTTGTCAACCAAGACAGCTCCACAGTTTTCAGAGCCTTAAGGAACTCCGGACGGAACTCATCCACCCCTGGGGCCTTGCCACCGAGGAGCTTTTTAACTACCTAGGCAACCTAAGCCCCAGAAATAGGAGAGCCCACCACAGATTCCCCAGGCACGGCTTGGCCTTTCGGTATGCCCGCTGCCTCTGGAGTCCCATGAGCCAAAAGGACCCGATAGGCTCTTTCTTCAGCTTGACGGCATCCCTCACTGCTGGTGGCCACCAGTGAAATCTAGGATTACCGCCATGACAGGCACCAAACACCTTGCGGCCACAGCTCCAATCAGCCGGCTCCACAAGAGAGGCATGGAACATGGTCCACTCAGACTCAATGTCCAGCACCTCCCTCGTGACATGTTCAAAGTTCTTCCGGAGGTGGAAATTGAAACTCTCTCTGACAGGAGACTCTGCTAGGGGTTCCCAGCAGACCCTCACAATGCGTTTGGGCCTGCCAGGTCTGTCCTGCATCCTCCCCCACCATCGGCGCCAGCTCACCACCAGGTGATGATCGGTAGAAAGCTCTGCCCCTCTCTTCACCCGAGTGTCCAAAACATGAGGCCGCAAATCCCATGACACAACTACAAAGTCAATCATGGAACTGCGGCCGAGGGTGTCCTGGTGCCAAGTACACATATAGACACCCTTATGTTTGAACATTGTGTTTGTTATGGACAATCCGTGACGAGCACAAAAGTCCAATAACAAAGTACAACATGGGTTCGATCCGGGTGGCCATTTTTCCCAATCACGACTCTCCAGGTTTCACTGTCCTTGCCAACATGAGCATTGAAGTCCCCCAACAGAACAAAGGAATCACCCGAGGGAGCACTCTCCAGTACTCCCTCAAGGGAATCCAAAAAGAGTGGGTACTCTGAGCTACTGTTTGGTGCGTAAACACAAACAACAGTCAGGACCCGTCACCCAACCCGAAGGCGGAGGGAAGCTACCATCTCGTCTACTGGGTTAAAGTCCAACGTGCAGGCTTTGAGCAACAACAATTGCCACCCCAGCCTCTCATTGCTTGCAACGCCAGAATGGAAGAGAGTCCAGCCCCTCTTGAGAGAACAGGTTCCAGAGCCCTTGCGGTGCGTCGAAGTGAGTCCAACTATATCTAGCCGGAACTTCTTCACCTCGCGCACCAGCTCAGGCTCCTTCCCTCCCAGCGAGGTGACGTTCCACGTCCCAAGAGCGAGATTATGTAGCCGATAATCGGACCGCCAAGTGCCCTGCCTTCTGCTGCCGCCCAGTTCACACTGCATCCGACCTCTATGACCTCAATGGGCCCATGAGTGGTGAGCCCATTGGAGGGTTGACCCACGTTGCCTCTTCGAGCTGAGCCCGGCAGGGCCCCATGGAGACATCGTGCCCCACCTCTGCGCCTGGCTCCACAGGAGAGCCACGGTGACCCGTGCCTGGGCGAGAAAAAAATCTAGGTCCTCGATTTGTACTTTTCATAAAGGTCTTTGAGCTGCTCTTTGTCTGATCCCTTACCTAGGACCTGTTTGTCTTGAGGGACCCTACCAGGGGGCATAGAAGTCCTCGGACAACATAGCTCTTAGGATCAGTGGTACACGCAAACCACAGAGGTGGCGGCTCAGAAAGGGGGTTATATAAACATAACTCCAAAACCAAACATGCAATATGTCTAAACATGCCTGTAATATTGTATTAATATGAGTTTTACTAGAATCAGTTGTTTTTGTAAGGTTTGCAAATACAAAATATGGGTTTTACTCACTATGACAGTATAATGTCAAACTCAATCTGACAGTTATTTAAACATAACTCCTAAACCACACATGCAAAATGGCTAATAATGCCTGGAGATATGTATCTTTGTGAATTTTACTAGGAACAACATATTGTGTAAGGTTTAGTTAGTTTTTGTACACAATATGACAGTATAACTGTCATACTAAATCCATCCATTTTCTTCCGCTTATGGTCGGGTTATGGTCGGGTTGCGGGGGCCGCAGCCTAAGCAGAGAAGCCCAAACTTCCCTTTCTCCAGCCACTTCGTCCAGCTTTTCTCGGGGGATCCCGAGGCGTTCCCAGGCCAGCCGGGAGACATAGTGTTCCCAATGTGTCCTGGGTCTTCCCGGTGGCCTCCTGCCGGTCGGACTTGCCCTAAACACCTCCCTAGGGAGGCGTTCGGGTGGCATCCTGAGCAGATGCCCGAACCACCTCATCTGGCTCCTCTCAATGTGGAGGAGCAGCGGCTTTACTGTGAGTTCCTCCAGGATGACAGAGCTTCACCTTCACCAGGGGTGTCAAACTCAAATACAGAGTGGGCCAAAGTTTAAAACTGAACCAAGGTTGAACAAATTAACCTTTTAATAGGGACCCAAACAAGTTTTGCTTTGAATATTGAACAAGCAAGGATTATATAACTTTATAGTGACATGCAAAATCGAGTTTCAAATAATAATAATAATAATTAAAAAATATCAATTGCATATCAAATACAATTTAAATAAAAATTGAATGCCTCTTTTCTATTTGCAGCCTTCTGAGGTAAATATCAAGATTAACTTTTTCCACAGGTTAATACATTTGAAAATAAAATAACAATGAATAAGACAACCATTCAGGACTTTAAACTGCTCAGTTTGCAACACACTGATCTAATTTGATGTGCCCAAGCCAGATACCTGGCATCTTTTTTTGGATGCTAGTTCTTTAATGTCGGGGCTCAGGCTTTGAGCCAAGGCAACTTTCGTTATCGAACAAAGGTGTTCAACAGTCATATCTCGTACACCCAATTCTAACATCGTTCAGACCCAGTCACAAGATATGTGCAGTTTCAGCACGCATACACAAATGAATGCAAAGCATACTTCATCAACAGCGATACAGGTTACACTGAGGGTGCCAGTATAAAAAACTTTAACACTGTTAGAAATATACGCCACACTGTGAACCCACACCGAACAAGAATAAAAAACACTTTTCGGGAGAACATCCGCACCGTAACACAACATAAACACAAAAGAACAAATGCCCAGAATCCTTTGCAGCACTAACTCTTTCGGGATGCTACAAAATACACCCCCGCTACCACCAAACCACCCCCACCCACACACACACACACCTTGCAGCGTCCCGGAAGATTTAGTGCTACAAAGGGTTCTGGGTATTTGTTCTGTTGTGTTTATGTTGTGTTACGGTGCGGATGTTCTCCCGAAATGTGTTTGTCATTCTTGTTTGGTGTGGATTCACAGTGTGGCGTATATTCCTAAAAGTGTTAAAGTTTGTTATTTGGCTACCGTCAGTGTAACCTGTATCGCTGTTGATGAAGTATGCGTTGCATTCAATTGTGTGTGGGTGCAGATGCTGCACTGACATGAAACTGGGCCAGCACTCGTTTGACTAGCTGAAAAAAAAAAAAATTCGGGAGGAGTGCTGGAGTCAAACCCGGGAGGGTTGGCAAGTATTAGAAGTAGCGGTGTTACTGCGGCACTGCCACAATGTATAATCCACGGTTCGGCTTTAGTGTTAATTTGATATTGCCTCAAGGGCCCACGGGCCAGAGTTTGACACCCATGACCTTCACTGTAAAAAATTACTGTAAAAATAAAAAATACAATTACAGTTATATACTCCATCCATCCATCCATTTTCGACCGCTTATTCCCTTCGGGGTCGCGGGGGGCGCTGGAGCCTATCTCAGCTACAATCGGGCGGGAGGCGGGGTACACCCTGGACAAGTCACCACCTCATCGCAGGGCCAACACAGATAGACAGACAACATTCACACTCACATTCACACACTAGGGCCAATTTAGTGTTGCCAATCAACCTATCCTGTTCTTCTTAAATGCAGTTAAGTACTGTAAATTGTGTTGCATTTTTCAAAAAATATCGACCAGCAGTAAGTTACTGTAAAACCTACAGTATAATTCAGTATTTTTCAGACTTGTTTCTTGGGTCCGCCCACAATTTGTCCAACCGAGCTTCATTTCACCTGGCCGCCCCTGCTAAATCCATCCTACTGCATCGTGTGTTTTTGATAACAAGGTAAGAGTCACTTGTACCTTGATGTGTCATTTTCTGTTTGAATTACTTTTTATATATATTTATAAAGTCTGGAGGTCTACTTGCATTAAAAAAATGTTCACAGCACTGAAAAAAGGTTGAGAACCACTGCCTTAGGACAGTGGTTCTCAACCTTTTTTCAGTGATGTACCCCTGTGAACATTTTTTTAATTCAAGTACCCCCTAATCAGAGCAAAGCATTTTTGGTTGAAAAAAAAGAGATAAAGAAGTAAAATACAGCACTATGTCATCAGTTTCTGATTTATTAAATTGTATAACAGTGCAAAATATTGCTCATTTGTTGTGGTCTTTCTTGAAGTATTTGGAAAAAAAGAATTACAAATAACTAAAAGCTTGTTGAAAAATAAAGAAGTGATTCAATTATAAATAAAGATTTTTACACATAGAAGTAATCAACTTAAAGTGCCCTCTTTGGGGATTGTAATACAGATCCATCTGGATTCATGAACTTCATTCTCAACATTTCTTCACAAAAAAAGAAATCTTTAACATCAATATTTATGGAACATGTCCACATAAATATGAAAGTTATATAAACATAACTCTAAAACCAAACATGCATTATGTCTAAAAATGCCTGTAATATTGTATCTGTGTGAGTTTAACTAGATGTAGTTGTTTTTGTAAGGTTTGCAAATACAACATATGGGTTTTACTCACTATGACAGTATACTGTCACACTCAATCTGACAGTTATTTAAACATAACTCCTAAACCACACATGCAAAATGGCTAATAATGCCTGGAGATATGTATCTTTGTGAGTTTTACTAGAAACAATATATTGTGTAAGGTTTAGTTAGTTTTTGTACTCAATTTGACAGTATAACTGTCATTCTAAATCCATCCATTTTCTTCCGCTTATCCGAGGTCGGGTTGCCTGAGCAGAAAATCCCAGACTTCCCTCTCCCCAGCCACTTCGTCCAGCTCTTCTCGGGGTATTCCGAGGCGTTTCCAGGCCAGCCGGGAGACATAGTCTTTCCAATGTGTCCTAGGTCTTCCCCGTGGCCTCCTGCCGGTCGGACTTGCCCTAAACACCTCCCTAGAGGCGTTCGGGTGGCATCCTGAGCAGATGCCCGAACCACCTCATTGGCTCCTCTCAATGCGGAGGAGCAGCTGCTTTACTCTGAGTTCCTCCCGGATGACAGAGCTTCTCACCCTATCTCTAAGGGAGAGACCCACCACCCGGCAGAGGAAACGCATTTCGGCTGCTTGTACCCGTGACCTTGTCCTTTCGGTCATAACCCAAAGCTGGGAACGTAGATCGACGGTAAATTGAGAGCTTTTCCTTCTGGCTCAGCTCCTTCTTCACCACAACGGATCGATATAGCGTCCTCAATACTGAAAACGCCGCACCAATCCGCCTGTGGATCTCCCGATCCACTCTATCTTCACTCGTGAACAAGACTCCTAGGTACTTGAACTCCTCCACTTGGGGCAAGATCTCCTCCCCAACCTGTAGATGGCACTCGACCCTTTCCTGCGCGAGAACCATGGACTTGGACTTGGAGGTGCTGATTCTCATCCCAGTCGCTTCACACTCAAGGACCTTGCCGAGAGTATAGACCTGGTCTACCGTTCCACGACCAGGACGAAAACCACACTGTTCGTCCTGGATCCGAGTTTCCTCCTCTCCAGTACACATGAATAGACCTTACTGGGAAGGCTGAGGAGTGTGTTTCACGATAGTTGGAACACACCCTCCGGTTCCCCTTCTTAAAGAGAGGAACCACCACCCCGGTCTGCCAATCCAGAGGTACCGCCCCCAATGTCCACGTGATATTGCAGAGTCTTGTCAACCAAGACAGCCCCACAGTATCCAGAGCCTTAAGGAACTCCGGACGGAACTCATCAACACCTGGGGCCTTGCCACCGAGGAGCTTTTTAACTACCTAGGCAACCTAAGCCCCAGAAATTGGAGAGCCCACCACAGATTCCCCAGGCACTGCTTGGCCTTTCGGTATGCCCGCTGCCTCTGGAGTCCCATGAGCCAAAAGGACCCGATAGGCTCTTTCTTCAGCTTGACGGCATCTCTCACTGCTGGTAGGATTACCGCCACGACAGGCACCAAACACCTTGCGGCCACAGCTCTAATCAGCCGGCTCGACAAGAGAGGCACGGAACATGGTCCACTCAGACTCAATGTCCAGCACCTCCCTCGTGACATGTTCATAGTTCTTCCGGAGGTGGTAATTGAAACTCTCTCTGACAGGAGACTCTGCTAGCCGTTCCCAGCAGACCCTCACAATGCGTTTGGGCCTGCGAGGTCTAACGCATCCTCCACCACCATCGGAGCCAGCTCACCACCAGGTGATGATCGGCAGAAAGCTCTGCCCCTCTCTTCACCCGAGTGTCCAAAACATGAGGCCACAAATCCCATGACACAACTACAAAGACAATCATGGAACTGCGGCCGAGGGTGTCCTGGTGCCAAGTACACATATAGACACCCTTATGTTTGAACATTGTGTTTGTTATGGACAATCCGTGACGAGCACAAAAGTCCAATAACAAAGCACCACTTAGGTCCAGATCCGGGTGGCCATTTTTCCCAATCACGACTCTCCAGGTTTCACTGTCCTTGCCAACATGAGCATTGAAGTCCCCCAACAGAACAAGGGAATCACCCGAGGGAGCACTCTCCAGTTATCCCTCAAGGGAATCCAAAAAGCATGGGTACTCTGAGCTGCTGTTTGGTGCGTAAACACAAACAACAGTCAGGACCCGTCACCCAACCCGAAGGCGGAGGGAAGCTACCATCTCGTCTACTGGGTTAAAGTCCAACGTGCAGGCTTTGAGCAACAACAATTGCCACCCCAGCCTCTCATTGCTTGCAACGCCAGAGTGGAAGGGAGTCCAGCCCCTCTTGAGAGAACAGGTTCCAGAGCCCTTGCGGTGCGTCGAAGTGAGTCCAACTATATCTAGCCGGAACTTCTTCACCTCGCGCACCAGCTCAGGCTCCTTCCCTCCCAGCGAGGTGACGTTCCACATCCCAAGAGCGAGCTTATGTAGCCGATAATCGGACCGCCAAGTGTCCTGCCTTCGGCTGCCGCCCAGTTCACACCTATTCGACCGCTATGACCTCAATGGGCCCATGAGTGGTGAGCCCATTGGAGGGTTGACCCACGTTGCCTCTTCGAGCTGAGCCCGGCAGGGCCCCATGGAGACAGGCGCCCACCAGTCGCTCGCCATCGTGCCGCACCTCTGCGCCTGGCTCCACAGGGGAGCCACGGTGACCCGTGCCTGGGCGAGAAAAAAATCTAGGTCCTCGATTTGTACTTTTCATGAAGGTGTTTGAGCTGCTCTTTGTCTGATCCCTCACCTAGGACCTGTTCGTCTTGAGGGACCCTACCAGGGGGCATAGAATCAAACATGCAATATGTCTAAACATGCCTGTAATATTGTATTAATGTGAGTTTTACTAGAATCAGTTGTTTTTGTAAGGTTTGCAAATACAAAATATGGGTTTTACTCACTATGACAGTATACTGTCACACTCAATCTGACAGTTATTTAAACATAACTCCTAAACCACACATGCAACATGGCTAATAATGCCGGGATATATGTATCTTTGTGAATTTTACTGGGAACAACACATTGTGTAAGGTTTAGTTAGTTTTTGTACTCAATATGACAGTATAACTGTCATACTAAATCCATCCATTTTCTTCCGCTTATGGTCGGGTTATGGTCGGGTTGCGTGGGCCGCAGCCTAAGCAGAGAAGCCCAAACTTCCCTTTCTCCAGCCACTTCGTCCAGCTTTTCTCGGGGGATCCCGAGGCGTTCCCAGGCCAGCCGGGAGACATAGTGTTCCCAATGTGTCCTGGGTCTTCCCCGTGGCCTCCTGCCGGTCGGACTTGCCCTAAACACCTCCCTAGGGAGGCGTTCGGGTGGCATCCTGAGCAGATGCCCGAACCACCTCATCTGGCTCCTCTCCATGTGGAGGAGCAGCGGCTTTACTGAGAGTTCTTCCAGGATGACAGAGCTTCACCTTCACCAGGGGTGTCAAACTCAAATACAGAGTGGGCCAAAGTTTGAAACTGAACAAAGCAGCGGGCCAAGTTGAACAAATTAACCTTTTAATAGGGACCCAAACAAGTTTTGCATTGAATATTGAACAAGCAAGGATTATATAACTTTATAGTGACATGCAAAATCAAGTTTCAAATAATAATAATACTAATTAAAATATATCAATTGCATATCAAATACAATTTAAATAAAAATTGAATGCCTCTTTTCTATTTGCAGCCTTCTGAGGTAAATATCAACATTAACTTTTTCCACAGGCTAATACATTTAAAAATAAAATAACAATGAATAAAACAACCATTCAGGACTTTATACTGCTCAGTTTGCAACACACTGATCTAATTTGATGTGCCCAAGCCAGATACCTGGCATCTTTTTTTGGATACTAGTTCTTTAATGTTGGGGCTCAGGCTTTGAGCCGAGGCAACTTTCATTATCGAACGAAGCCATATCTCATACACCCAATTCTAACATCGTTCAGACCCAGTCACAAGATATGTGCAGTTTCAGCACGCATACACAAATGAATGCAAAGCATACTTCATCAACAGCGATACAGGTTACACTGAGGGTGCCAGTATAAAAAACGTTAACACTGTTAGAAATATACGCCACACTGTGAACCCACACCAAACAAGAATAAAAAACACTTTTCGGGAGAACATCCGCACCGTAACACAACATAAACACAAAAGAACAAATACCCAGAATCCTTTGCAGCACTAACTCTTTCGGGATGCTACAAAATACACCCCCGCTACCACCAAACCACCCCCACCCACACACACACACACCTTGCAGCGTCCCGGAAGATTTAGTTCTTAGGGCAGTGGTTCTCAACCTTTTTTCAGTGATGTACCCCTGTGAACATTTTTTTAATTCAAGTACCCCCTAATCAGAGCAAAGCATTTTTGGTTGAAAAAAAAGAGATAAAGAAGTAAAATACAGCACTATGTCATCAGTTTCTGGTTTATTAAATTGTATAACAGTGTAAAATATTGCTCATTTGTTGTGGTCTTTCTTGGACTATTTGGAAAAAAAGAATTAAAAATAACTAAAAACTTGTTGAAAAATAAACAAGTGATTCAATTATAAATAAAGATTTTTACACATAGAAGTAATCAACTTAAAGGCCTACTGAAAGCCACTACAACCGACCACGCAGTCTGATAGTTTATATATCAATGATGAAATCTTAACATTGCAACACATGCCAATACGGCCGGGTTAACTTATAAAGTGACATTTTAAAATTCCCGGGAAATATCCGGCTGAAACATCGCGGTATGATGACGTATGCGCGTGACGAAGTCCGAGTAACGGAAGTTATGGTACCCCGTAGAATCCTATACAAAAAGCTCTGTTTTCATTTCATAATTCCACAGTATTCTGGACATCTTTTGCAATTTTTTTAATGAACAATGAAGGCTGCAAAGAAGACAGTTGTAGGTGGGATCAGTGTATTAGCAGCGGACTACAGCAACACAACCAGGAGGACTTTGTTGGAGCGTTAGCCGCGCTAGCCGCGCTAGCCGCCGACTTCACCTTGACTTCCTACGTCTCCGGGCCGCCAAACGCATCGGGTGAAGTCCTTCGTCCTTCTGCAGATCGCTGGAACGCAGGTGAGCACAGGTGTTGATGAGCAAATGAGGGCTGGCTGGCGTAGGTGGAGAGCTAATGTTTTTAGCATAGCTCTGTGCAGTCCGGTTGCTAAGTTAGCTTCAATGGCGTCGTTAGCACAGCATTGTTAACCTTCGCCAGCCTGGAAAGCATTAACCGTGTATTTACATGTCCACGGTTTAATAGTATTGTTGATTTTCTATCTATACTTCCAGTCAGGGGTTTATTTCTTTTGTTTCTATATGCAGTTAAAGCAAGATGCTATCACGTTAGCTCGTAGCTAAAGCATTTCGCCGATGTATTGTCGTGGAGATAAAAGGCACTGAATGTCCATTTCGCGTTCTCGACTCTCATTTTCAAGAGGATATAGTATCCAAGGTGGTTTAAAATACAAATCTGTGATCTACAATAGAAAAAGGAGAGTGTGGAATCCAATGAGCCAGCTTGTACCTAAGTTACGGTCAGAGCGAAAAAAGATACGTCCATCGCTGCCTCTCAAGTCATTCACTGTAACGTTCCTCATCTACGAATCTTTCATCCTCGCTCAAATTAATGGGGTAATCATCACTTTCTCGGTCCGAATCTCTCTCGCTCCATTGTAAACAACGGGGAATTGTGAGGAATCCTAGCTCCTGTGACGTCACGCTACTTCCGGTACAGGCAAGGCTTTTTTTTTATCAGCGAGCAAAAGTTGCGAACTTTATCGTCGATTTTCTCTACTAAATCCTTTCAGCAAAAATATGGCAATATCGCGAAATGATCAAGTATGACACATAGAATGGATCTGCTATTCCCGTTTAAATAAAAAAAAATCATTTCAGTAGGCCTTTAAAGTGCCCTCTTTGGGGATTGTAATAGAGATCCATCTGGATTCATGAACTTCATTCTCAACATTTCTTCACAAAAAAAGAAATCTTTAACATCAATATTTATGGAACATGTCCACATGTCTCAGCTGCATTACTGCTACGCTTTAACCACGCCTCCATTGTTTTCTACATGGATAGTTGATTGACAGTTGGTGCCGTGTGGCACCGCCAGGTAGGGTCAAACCATCATGGCATGGGGGAAACTCTGGCTTTATGGTAATGAATGGAATAGCCTACTTGATTAGATGTTCAGTTTATGAACTTACATTCATATTTTTTCGAAGTATTATTCAATAAATATATTTATAAAGGGTTTTTGAATTGTTGCTATTTTTAGAATATTTTTTTAAAAATCTCACGTACCCCTTGGCATACCTTCAAGTACCCCCAGGAGTACGCGTACCCCCATTTGAGAACCACTGCCTTAGGAGACTAGATGTAAACAGAGTAAAGAGAGAGCGAGTGAGGTGGCCATTCCAAATACTTTTAAAATGCTACCCATATTGGATACTGTTTAGGAACATAAACTGCATTTCTTGACTGTACCAGTTGCTGGTGACAAAGTCACAATAAAACGTTGGATGATCAGCATGGAAGGTGATGTCATCTGCAAAGGCGTCCAACCTAGCTTCATCTCAGGGCTTGCTGCCCTTCTTGCTTGGTGCTCGGACATTGGAATTTGTTCAAAGGTAAATCCTCTTGATACTGTTAAATACTGTTAGGATATTTTATTTTATATTTCTCACCTCTGTTCAGGAATTTGACTTGTCATTTCCCCAATTCTGTGCCTTAAATCAATGACTCTTCTGTTCCTTTGTGGACCTTCTTATTAGGGACCGAAGCACCAGTTTGACTCTAGGATACAGAGAAGGTAGGTAATGTGCAGGTAAAGATATGTTGACTGGGTCAAAGAAGGAAGCACCTGTTTGACCCCAGGATGCAGAGAAGGTAGGTAATGTGCGGGTGAAGATATGTTGAATGGGTAAAGGCAGGAAGCATCAGTGTGACCCCACTATGCAGAGAAGGTAGGTAATGTGCGGGTGAAGGTATGTTGAATGGGTGAAAGAAGGAAGCGCAGGTGTGGTCGACGCAATGCAGACAAGGTAGGTATGTGCAGGTGAAGATATGTTGTATGGTGAAAGAAAGAAGCACCAGTGTGACCCCAGGATGCAGGGAAGGTAGATAATGTGCAGGTAAAGATATGTTGAATGGGTAAAGGCAGGAAACACCAGCTAGACGCCAGGATACAGAGAAGGTAGGTAATGTGCAGGTAAAGATATGTTGAATGGGTAAAGGTAGAAAGCACCAGCGTGACCACACTATGCAGAGAAGGTAGGTGATGTGCAGGTAAAGATATGTTGAATGGGTAAAGGCAAGAAGCACCAGTGTGACCCCAGGATGCAGAGAAGATAAGTAATGAGCAGGTAACGATATGTTAAATGGGTGAAAGCAGGAAACATCAGCGTAAATACACGGTCCCGTAGATGGAGAGAAAATATAAATAGAGAGAGGGATTGGGGAGGCTTTAGCATTGTCTTCCTCTCTGAATTTGTCTTAATGGGTTTTAGAGCATTCACTCATCTACAGCTGTGGTTATGGTATAGGCTCACATATATCCTAAAATTGATATTAATATTTGTGCAGTGCATATTCCTAAATAACAATGTGAGTGGAGTTCTGTATTGACTGCAAGTAATCTTCAATCACAACAGAATATCTAATATGCTTTCTCTCTTTTTTAGGCGATTCATTGGCGTTAACCCCGAGAGGGGAACAAAGGCTAGCCAGGGAAAGGTGGTGTCCAAGAAGAGCGGGAAGCTGGTTCAGAAAAAGGCAGCAACTGTAAATCCTCACGTAGCCACCCTTATAAAAATCTCACAGACTTTGAGTGGGGCTTTATGTAGCCGACAACTAAACACTGGACTCGTGTTCAGTGTTTTGTCTCCAGTTTGAAATTAAGTTGACATGTTATAAATGTTAAAATGCTTTACTGAAAATAAGAAGAATGCACTAAATGTACATTGAATGTATTTGATGCACTTTAAAACAATTGGTTAATAAAAGCATTAACTTGCAAGGCCATTTCTCCAGTCATTTTTATGCCAGCAGATTGCAGGGGTTTTGATTTTGAAAATGTAAAAGTTCAATTCATTAACTTCTAGTGGCATTATACTGTAAAGCTCAGTCTATAGTGCTTACAATTATTTTACTGTAATTAACTGTTAATGGATATTACAGTGGATACACTAAAATAACAGTGTAATGCCGCTAAACAGATGACAGTATTATGCTGTGAAGCGTATATTTGATACAGCACAGTACTGTGATACTTTTTACAGTAATAAACTGTAGTGATAAATCACAGTATGTGTGCTGTAGAAAAACAGTTTTATACTGGAACCAATAGGTGCCAGTAGGTTACTGTAATTAAACGGTGAAAATTCTTACAGTAAGGGAGTGACCCGCCACCCAGTGGAGAAAACTCATTTTGGCCGCTTGTACCCGTGATCTTGTCCTTTCGGTCTTACCCCAAACTCATGACCATAGGTGAGGATGGGAACGTAAATCGACCGGTAAATTGAGAGCTTTTCCTTCTGGCTCAGCTCCTTCTTACCACAACGAATCGTTATAGCGTCCTCATTACTGAAGACGCCGCACCGATCAGCCTGTGCATATCACGATCCACTCTTCCCTCACTCATGAACAAGACTCCAGGTACTTGAACTCACCCACAAGATCTCCTGCCCAACCTCGACATAAATAGGTAAGTCCGAGGTTCTCGCCCTTTCTCCGGGCGAGAACCTCGGACTTGGAGGTGCTGATTCTCATCCCAGTCGCTTCACACTCGGCTGCGAACCGATCCAATGAGAGCTGAAGATCCTGGCCAGTTGAAGCCATAAGGACCACATCATCTGCAAAAAGCAGAGACCTAATCCTGCAGCCACCAAACCGGATCCCCTCAACGCCATGACTGCGCCTAGAAATTCTGTCCATAAAAGTTATGAACAGAATCGGTGACAAAGGGCAGCCTTGGCGGAGTCCAACCCTCACTGGAAAGGGGTCCGACTTACTGCCGGCAATGCAGACCAAGCTCTGACACTGATCATACAGGGAGCGACCCGCCACAATCAGACATGCCGATACCCCATACTCTCTGAGCACTCCCCACAGGACTTCCCGGGGTGGCCATGGTCGAATGTCTTCTCCAAGTCCACAAAGCACATGTAGACTGGTTGGGCAAACTCCCATGCACACTCAAGGACCCTGCCGAGAGTATAGAGCTGGTCTACCGTTCCACGACCAGGACGAAAACCACACTGTTCGTCCTGGATCCGAGGTTCCTCCTCTCCAGTACACATGAATAGACCTTACCGGGAAGGCTGAGGAGTGTGATCTACGATAGTTGGAACACACCCTCCGGTTCCCCTTCTTAAAGAGAAGAACCACCACCCCGGTCTGCCAATCCAGAGGTACCGCCCTAGATGACCACGCCATGTTGCAGAGTCTTGTCAACTAAAACAGCCCCACAGCATCCAGAGCCTTAAGGAACTCCGGACGGAGCTCATCCACCGAGGAGGTTTTTAACTACCTTGGCAACCTCAGCCCCAGAAATAGGAGAGCCTACCACAGATTCCCCAGACACTGCTTCCTCATAGGAAGACGTGTTGGTGGGATTGAGGAGGTTTCGCTTGGCCTGTCGGTATGCCCGCTGCCTCTGGAGTCCCATGAGCCAAAAGGACCAGATAAGCTCTTTCTTCAGCTTGACGGCATCCCGCACTGCTGGTGGACACCAGCGGGTTCTAGGATTACCGCCACGACAGGCACCAAACACCTTGCGGCCACAGCTCCAATCAGCTGGCTCGACAAGAGAGGCACGGAACATGATCCATTCCGACTCAATGTCCAGCACCTCCTTTGTGACATGTTCAAAGTTCTTCCGGAGGTGGAAAAAGAAACTCTCTCTGACAGGAGACTCTGCTAGGCGTTTCCAAAAAAGACTCTCACAATGCGTTTGGGCCTGCCAGGTCTGTCCGGCATCCTTCCCCACCATCGGAGCCAGCTCGCCAGGTGGTGATCGGTAGAAAGCTCGCCCCTCTCTTCACCCGAGTGTCCAAAACATGAGGCCGCAAATCCCATGACACAACTACAAAGTCAATCATGGAACTGCGGCCAAGGGTGTCCTGGTGCCAAGTGCACATATGGACACCCTTAGGTTTGAACATTGTGTTTGTTATGGACAATCCGTGACGAGCACAAAAGTCCAATAACAAAGCACCACTTGGGTTCAGATCCGGGTGGCCATTTTTCCCAATCACGACTCTCCAGGTTTCACTGTCGTTGCCAACATGAGCGTTGAAGACCCCCAGCAGAACAAGGGAATCACCCGAGGGAGCACTCTCAAGGGAATCCAAAAAGAGTGGGTACTCTGAGCTGCTGTTTGGTGCGTAAACACCAACAGTCAGGACCCGTCACCCAACTAGAAAGCGGAGGGAAGCTACCATCTCGTCTACTGGGTTAAGTCCAATGTGCAGGCTTTGAGCCGGGGGGCAACAAGAATTGACAACCCAGCCTCTCATTACTTGCAACGCCAGAGTGGGAGAGAGTCCAACCCCTCTTGAGAGAACAGGTTCCAGAGCCCTTGCTGTGCGTCGAAGTGAGTCCAACTTTATCTAGCTTTATCTAACTTCTCCACCTCGCGCACCAGCTCAGGCTCCTTCCATCCCTGCGAGGTGACGTTCCACGTCCCAAGAGCGAGCTTATGTAGCCGATAATCGGACTGCCAAGTGCCCTGCCTTCGGCTGCCGCCCAGCTCACACTACACCTGACCTCTATGACCCAGCCCATGAGTGGTGAGCCTATTGCAGGGGGGACCCACGTTGCCTCTTCGAGCTGGGCCCCATGGGCACCAGTCGCTTGCCATCGTGCCCCACCTCTGGGCCTGGCTCCACAGGGGAGCCATGGTGACCCGCGTCCGGGTAAGAAAACAATCTAGGTCCTCGATTTGTACTTTTCATAAAGGTCTTTGAGCTGCTCTTTGTCTGATTCCTCACCTAGGACCTGTTTTTCTTGGGGGACCCTACCAGGGGGCAAAGAAGCCCCTGGACAACATAGCTCCTAGGATCAGTGGGACACGCAAACCACAAAGGTGGCGGTTCAGAAAGCAGGTTATAGAAACATAACTCCAAAACCAAACATGCAAGATGTCTAAACATGCCTGTAATATTGTATCAATGTGGCATCCTGAGCAGATGCCCGAACCACCTCATCTGGCTCCTCTCAATGTGGAGGAGCAGCGGCTTTACACTGAGTTCCTCACGGATGACAGAGCTTCTCACCCTATCTCTAAGGGAGAGACCCACCACCCGGCGGAGGAAACTCATTTCGGCCGCTTGTACCCGTGACCTTGTCCTTTTGGTCATAACTCGAAGCTCATGACCATAGGTGAGGATGGGAACGTTGATCGACCGGTAAATTGAAAGCTTTTCCTTCTGGCTCAGCTCCTTCTTCACCACAACGGATCGATATAGCGTCCTCATTACTGAAGACGCCGCACCGATCCGCCTGTAGATCTCACGATCCACTCTATCCTCACTCGTGAACAAGACTCCTAGGTACTTGAACGCCTTCACTTGGGGCAAGATCTCTTTCCCAACCTGGAGATGGCACTCCACCCTTTCCCGGGCGAGAACAATGGACTCGGACTTGGAGGTGCTGATTCTCATCCCAGTCGCTTCACTGCGAACCGATCCAATGAACGCTGAAGATCCTGGCCAGTTGAAGCCATCAGGACCACATCATCTGCAAAAGGCAGAGACCTAATCCTGCAGCCACCAAACCAGGCGCAGTCAAAGCCATGACTGCGCCTAGATATTCTGTCCATTAAAGTTATGAACAGAATCGGTGACAAAGGGCAGCCTTGGCGGAGTCCAACCCTCACTGGAAAGGGGTCCGACATACTGCCGGCAATGCGGACCAAGCTCTGACACTGATCATACAGGGAGACACCCGCCACAATCAGACATGCCGATACTCCATACTCTCTGAGCACTACCCTCAGGATTTACCGGGGGCCAAGGCCGAATGTCTTCTCCAAGTCCACAAAACTTATGTAGACTGGTTGGGCAAACTCCCATGCACACTCAAGGACCCTGCCGAGAGTTTAGAGCTGGTCTAACGTTCCACGACCAGGAAAAACCACACTGATTGTCCTGGATCCGAGGTTCCTCCTCTCCAGTACGCATGAATAGACCTTACCGGGAAGGCTGAGGAGTGTGATCTACGATAGTTGGAACACACCCTCCGGTTCCCCTTCTGACAACCCAGCCTCTCATTACTTGCAACGCCAGGGTAATGTAGTATTTTGTGGCTGATGACAGCCACAAAATACTGAAGGTTGTCATCGGCAGGTGTACCAAAGCAGTTAGGACTCATAGCAGACCAGATTGGCAGACCGGGTCTGCCAATCCAGAGGTACCGCCCCCGATGTAGACGCAATGTTGCAGAGCCTTGTAAACCAATACTGCCCCACAGCATCCAGAGCCTTAAGGAACTCCGGACGGAGCTCATACCCCCGGGGCCTTGCCACCGAGGAGCTTTTTAACTACCTTGTCAACCTCAGCCCCAGAAATAGGAGAGCCCACCACAGACTTCCCAGGCACTGTTTCCTCATAGGAAGACGTGTTGGTGGGATTGAGGAGGTCTCGCTTGGCCTGTCGGTATGCCCACTGCCTCTGGAGTCCCATGAGCCAAAAGGACCCGATGGCTCTTTCTTCAGCTTGACAGCATCCCTCACTGCTGGTGGATTACCGCCACGACAGGCACCAAACACCTTGCGGCCACAGCTTCAATCAGCTGGCTCAACAAGAGAGGAACGGAACATGGTCCACTCAGACTCAATGTCCAGCACCTCCCTCGTGACATGTTCAAAGTTCTTCCGGACATGTTCAAAGTTCTTCAGGAGACTCTGCTAGGCGTTCCCAGCAGACCCTTACAATGCGTTTGGGCCTACCAGGTCTGACCGGCATCCTCCCCTACCATCGGAGCCAGCTCACCACCAGGTGGTGGTTGGTAGAAAGCTCTGCCCCTCTCTTCACAGAGTGTCCAAAACATGAGGCCGCAAATCCCATGACACAACTACAAAGTCAATCATGCGGCCGAGGGTGTCCTTGTGCCAAGTGCACATATGGACACCCTTATGTTTGAACATTGTGTTTGTTATGGACAATCCGTGACAAGCACAAAAGTCCAATAACAAAGCACCACTTGGGTTCAGATCCGGGTGGCCATTTTTCCCAATCACGACTCTCCAGGTTTCACTGTCGTTGCCCACATGAGCATTGAAGTCCACCAGCAGAACAAGGGAATCACCCGAGGGAGCACTCTCCAGTACTCCCTCAAAGGAATCCAAAAAGAGTGGGTACTCTGAGCTGCTGTTTGGTGTGTAAACACAAACAACAGTCAGGACCCGTCACCCAACCCGAAGGCTGAGGGAAGCTACTATCTCGTCTATTGGGTTAAAGTCCAACGTGCAGGCTTTGAGCCGGGGGGCAACAAGAATTGCCACCTCTCATTAGTTGCAACGCCAGTGTGGAATCTCTTCCACTCTGGCGTTGCAAGTAATGAAAGTTCAGCTCAGTCCAGCCCCTCTTGAGTGAACAGGTTCCAGAGCCCTTGCTGTGAGTCCAACTATATCTAGCCGGGAACGTCTCTACCTCATGCACCAGCTCAGGCTCCTTCCCTCCCAGCGAGGTGATGTTCCATGTCCAAAGAGCGAGCATATGTAGCCGATAATCGGACCACCAGGTGCCCTGCCTTCGGCTGCCGCCCAGCTCACACTGCACCCTTTATGACCCAAGCCCATGAGTGGTGAGCCCTGGAGGGGGGATCCACGTTGCCTCTTCGAGGCCCGTCAATCGCCATCGTGCCCCACCTCTGGGCCTGGCTCCACAGGGGAGCCACGGTGACCTGCGTCAGGGCGAGAAAACATCTAGGTCCTCAATTGTACTTTTAATAAAGGTCTTTGAGCTGCTCTTTGTCTGATCCCTCACCTAGGACCTGTTTGTCTTGGAGGACCCTACCAGGGGGCATAGAAGCCCCCGAACAACATTTTCCTGGATCAGTAGGACACAAAGGTGGCGGCTCAGAAAGCAGGTTATATAAACATAACTCCAGAATCAGTTGTTTTTGTAAGGTTTGCAAATACAAAAATTAAGTTTTACTCAAAATGACAAAGTCACACTCAATATGACAGTTATTTAAACATAACTCATAAACTACACATAAAAATGGCTAATAATGCCTGAAATAATGAATCCTTGGGAGTTTTACTGAGTTTTACATTTTGCTATCACAAAAAGTAGTTTTTTACTCAATATGACTGTAATGTTCTTAGAACCCTGAGATATTGGGAAAAAAGCAATAAAAATGTATTTAAATCTAACTCCTAAACAACACATGCAAAATGGCTAATAATGCCAAGGGAGACATGTAACGTTGTTAGTTTAAAAAAATGACATTTTGTAAAGATATCAAAGACACAAGCTAGTTTTTTAATTCAATATGACAGCAGAACAGTCATACTAAATATGAAAGATATATAAACATAACTCCAAAACCAAACATGTGTCATGTCTAAAAATGCCTGTAGTAATGTATTTATGTGAATTTGTAAGGTTTGCAAGAACAAAAAGTAGTTTTTTACTCAATATGAAAGTAATGTTCTTAGAATCCTGAGATAATGCGAAAAAAGCAATAAAAATGTATTCAAACACACATTTTAAACCAAACATGTAAAATGTCTAAAAATGCCTGTAATATTGAATGTATGTAAGTTTTACTAGAATCAATTGTTTTTGTAAGGTTTGCAAATACAAAAATTAGGTTTTACACATAATGACATTATAACTGTAACACTCAATATGACAATTATTTATTTATAACTCCTAACCACACATGAAACATGTCTAATAATGCGTGAAAAAATGTATCTTTGTGAGTGTTACTAGAAACATTTTCTTTTGTAAGGTTTGCAAAGACACAGGTTAGTTTTTTTTACTCAATATGACAGTATAACTGCCACACTCAATATGACAGTTATTTAAACACAACTCTTAAACTACATATGAAAAATGACTGACAATGCCTGAAATAAAGCATTCTTGTAGGTTTTACTCGAAACATATGCTTTTTTAAGGCTTGCAAACAAAAAAATATTTTTTTACTCAATATGACAGTAATGTTCTAAAATTCTGAGATTATACGAAAAAATTAATAAAAATGATTCCAACATAATTCCTAAACCAAACATGCGAAATGTCTAAAACTGTCTGTAATATTGAATCCATGTGAGTTTTACTAGATTTATATGATTTTGTAAGGTTTGCAATACATAAATTAGATTTTACTCACTATGACAGTATACTGTCACACTCAATATTACAGTTATTTAAACATAACTCAAACCACACATGTAAAGTGGCTAATAATGCCTGAAATAATGCATCGTTGGCAGTTTTTACTTGAAACACATGCTTTTTTAAATCTTGCAAACACAAAAAGTAGTTTTTTTTTTACTCAATATGACTGTATTGTTCTTAAAATCCTGAGATAATGCGACAAAAAATTAAAAATGTATTTAAACATTACTCCTAAACAACACAAGCAAAATGGCTAATAATGTCTGGAAACATGTATCTTTGTTAGTTTTCCTAGAAAAATGGTATTTTGTAAAGTTTGCATTGACACATGCTCAGTCATACTAAATATGAAAGTTATATAAACATAACTCCAAAACCAAACTGTGTCATGTCTAAAAATGCCTGTAATAATGTATTTATGTGAGTTTGTAAGGTTTGCAAGAACAAAAAGTAGTTTTTTACTCAATATGAAAGTAATGATCTTAGAATCCTGAGATAATGCGAAAAAAGCAATAAAAATGTATTTAAACATAATTCCTAAATAACCCATGCAAAATGGGTAATAATGCCTGGAGACATGTATCTTTGTTAGTTTTACTAGAAAAAGTATCTTTTGGAAAGTTTGCCAAGACACAAGCTAGTTTTTTTAAATTCAATATGACAGTATAACAGTCATACTAAATATGAAAGTTATCTAAACATAACTCCAAAACCAAACATGTGTCATGTCTAAAAATGCCTGTAATAATGTATTTATGTGAGTTTGTAAGGTTTGCTAAAACAAAAAGTAGTTTTTACTCAATATGAAAGTAATGATCTTAGAATCCTGAGATAATGCGAAAAAAGCAATAAAAATGTATTTAAACATAATTCCTAAACAACCCAGTAATAATGCCTGGAGACGTGTATCTTTGTTAGTTTTACTAGAAAAATTATATTTTGTAAAGTTTGCAAAGACACAAGCTAGTTTTTTTTATTCAATATGACAGTATAACAGTCATACTAAATATGAAAGTTATATAAACATAACTCCAAAACCAAACGTGTGTCATGTCTAAAATTGCCTGTAAGAATGTATGTATGTGAGTTTGAAAGGTTTGAAACAACAAAAAGTAGTTTTTTACTCAATATGAAAGTAATGATTTTAGAATCCTGAGATAATGCGAAAAAAGCAATAAAAATGTATTTAAACATAACTCCTAAAAAACAAATGCAAAATGGCTAATAATGCCTGGAGACATGTATCTTTGTTAGTTTTACTAGAAAAATGATCTTTTGTAAAGTTTGCAAAGACACAGGCTAGTTTTTTTTTATTCAGTATGACAGTATAACAGTCATACTAAATATGAAAGTTATATAAACATAACTCCAAAACCAAACATGTGTCATGTCTAAAAATATCTGTAATAATGTATTTATGTGAGTTTGTAAGGTTTGCTAAAACAAAAAGTAGTTTTTACTCAATATGAAAGTAATGATCTTAGAACCCTAAGATAATGCGAAAAAAGCAATAAAAATGTATTTAAACTTAATTCCTAAACAACCCATGCAAAATGGCTAATAAGGCCCGAAGACATTTATCTTTGTTAGTTTTACTAGAAAAAGTATCTGTTGTAAAGTTTGCAAAGACACAAGCTAGGTTTTTTAAATTTAATATGACAGTATAACAGTCATACTAAATATGAAAGTTATCTAAACATAACTCCAAAACCAAACATGTGTCATGTCTAAAAATGCCTGTCATAATGTATTTATGCAAGTTTGTAAGGTTTGCAAGAACAAAAAGTAGTTTTTTACTCAATATGAAAGTAATGATCTTAGAATCCTGAGATAATGCGAAAAAAGCAATAAAAATGTATTTAAACATAATTCCTAAACAACACAGGCAAAATGGCTAATAATGCCTGGAGACATGTATCTTTGTTAGTTTTACTAGGAAAAGTATCTTTTGTAAAGTTTGCAAAGGCACAAGCTATTTTTTTTTATTCAATATGACAGTATAACAGTCATACTAAATATGAAAGTTATATAAACATAACTCCAAAACCAAACGTGTGTCATGTCTAAAATTGCCTATAATAATGTATGTATGTGAGTTTGTAAGGTTTGCAAAAACAAAAAGTAGTTTTTTACTCAATATGAAAGTAATGATTTTAGAATCCTGAGATAATGCGAAAAAAGCAATAAAAATGTATTTAAACATAACTCCTAAAAAACACATGCAAAATGGCTAATAATGCCCGAAGACATTTATCTTTGTTAGTTTTACTAAGAATAGTCTCTTTTGTAAAGTTTGCAAAGACACAAGGTAGGTTTTTTTTATTCAGTATGACAGTATAACAGTCATACTAAATATGAATGTTATATAAACATAACTCCAAAACCAAACATGTGTCATGTCTAAAAATGCCTGTAATAATGTATTTATGTGAGTTTGTAAGGTTTGCTAAAACAAAAAGTAGTTTTTACTCAATATGAAAGTAATGATCTTAGAATCCTGAGATAATGCGAAAAAAGCAATAAAAATGTATTTAAACTTAATTCCTAAACAACACATGCAAAATGGGTAATAATGCCTGGAGACCTGTATCTTTGTTAGTTTTACGAGAAAAATGATCTTTTGTAAAGTTTGCAAAGACACAAGCTAGTTTTTTTTATTCAATATGACAGTATAACAGTCATACTAAATATGAAAGTCATATAAACATAACTCCAAAACCAAACGTGTGTCATGTCTAAAATTGCCTATAATAATGTATGTATGTGAGTTTGAAAGGTTTGCAAAAACAAAAAGTAGTTTTTTACTCAAATGGAAGTAATGATTTTAGAATCCTGAGATAATGCGAAAAAAGCAATACAAATGTATTGAAACATAACTCCTAAACAACAGATGCAAAATGGCTAATAATACCTGGAGATGTGTATCTTTGTTAGTTTTACTAGAAAAATGATCTTTGTAAAGTTTGCAAAGACACAAGCTAGTTTTTTTTAATCAATATGACAGTATAAAAGTCATACTAAATATGAAAGTTATATAAACATAACTCCAAAACCAAACGTGTGTCATGTCTAAAATTGCCTATAATAATGTATGTATGTGAGTTTGAAAGGTTTGCAACAACAAAAAGTAGTTTTTTACTCAATATGAAAGTAATGATCTTAGAATCCTGAGATAATGCGAGAAAAGCAATACAAATGTATTTAAACATAATTCCTAAACAACACATGCAAAATGGCTAACAATGCCTGGAGACATGTATCTTTGTTAGTTTTACTAGAAAAATGATATTTTGTAAAGTTTGCAAAGACACAAGCTAGTTTTTTTTATTCGATATGACAGTATAACAGTCATACTAAATATGAAAGTTATATAAATATAACTCCAAAGCCAAACGTGTGTCATGTCTAAAGTTGCCTATAATAACGTATGTATGTGAGTTTGAAAGGTTTGCACAACAAAAGTAGTTTTTTACTCAATATGAAAGTAATGATCTTAGAATCCTGAGATAATGTGAAAAAAGCAATAAAAATGTATTTAAACATAATTCCTAAACAACACATGCAAAATGGCTAATAATGCCTGGAGACATGTATCTTTGTTAGTTTTACTAGAAAAATGATCTTTGTAAAGTTTGCAAAGACACAAGCTAGTTTTTTTTTATTCAGTATGACAGTATAACAGTCATACTAAATATGAAAGTTATATAAACATAACTCCAAAACCAAACATGTGTCATGTCTAAAAATGCCTGTAATAATGTATTTATGTGAGTTTGTAAGGTTTGCTAAAAAAAAAGTAGTTTTTACTCTATATGAAAGTAATGATCTTAGAATCCTGAGATAATGCGAAAAAAGCAATAAAAATGTATTTAAACATAACTCCTAAAAAACACTTGCAAAATGGCTAATATTGCCTGGAGACATGTATCTTTGTTAGTTTTACTAGAAAAATGATATTTTGTAAAGTTTGCAAAGACACAAGCTAATTTTTTTTATTCAATATGACAGTATAACAGTCATACTAAATATGAATGTTATATAAACATAACTCCAAAACCAAACATGTGTCATGTCTAAAAATGCCTGTAATACTGTATTTATGTGAGTTTGTAAGGTTTGCTAAAACAAAAAGTAGTTTTTACTCAATATGAAAGTAATGATCTTAGAATCCTGAGATAATGCGAAAAAAGCAATAAAAATGTATTCAAACATAACTCCTAAAAAACACATGCAAAATGGCTAATAATGCCTGGAGACATGTATCTTTGTTAGTTTTACTAGAAAAATGATCTTTGTAAAGTTTGCAAAGACACAAGCTAGTTTTTTTTTATTCAGTATGACAGTATAACAGTCATACTAAATATGAATGTTATATAAACATAACTCCAAAACCAAACATGTGTCATGTCTAAAAATGCCTGTAATAATGTATTTATGTGAGTTTGTAAGGTTTGCTAAAACAAAAAGTAGTTTTTACTCAATATGAAAGTAATGATCTTAGAATCCTGAGATAATGCGAAAAAAGCAATAAAAATGTATTCAAACATAACTCCTAAAAAACACATGCAAAATGGCTAATAATGCCCAAAGACATTTATCTTTGTTAGTTTTACTAGAAATAGTATATTTTGTAAATTTTGCAAAGACACAAGCTAGTTTTTTTTTATTCAATATGACAGTATAACAGTCATACTAAATATGAAAGTTATATAAACATAACTCCAAAACCAAACGTGTGTCATGTCTAAAATTGCCTATAATAATGTATGTATGTGAGTTTGAAAGGTTTGCAACAACAAAAAGTAGTTTTTTACTCAATATGAAAGTAATGATCTTAGAATCCTGAGATAATGCGAAAAAAGCAATACAAATGTATTTAAACATAATTCCTAAACAACACATGCAAAATGGCTAATAATGCCTGGAGACATGTATCTTTGTTAGTTTTACTAGAAAAATGATATTTTGTAAAGTTTGCAAAGACACAAGCTAGTTTTTTTTATTCGATATGACAGTATAACAGTCATACTAAATATGAAAGTTATATAAATATAACTCCAAAGCCAAACGTGTGTCATGTCTAAAATTGCCTATAATAATGTATGTATGTGAGTTTGAAAGGTTTGCAACAACAAAAGTAGTTTTTTACTCAATATGAAAGTAATGATCTTAGAATCCTGAGATGATGCGAAAAAAGCAATAAAAATGTATTTAAACATAATTCCTAAACAACACTTGCAAAATGGCTAATATTGCCTGGAGACATGTATCTTTGTTAGTTTTACTAGAAAAATGATATTTTGTAAAGTTTGCAAAGACACAAGCTAGTTTTTTTTATTCGATATGACAGTATAACAGTCATACTAAATATGAAAGTTATATAAATATAACTCCAAAGCCAAACGTGTGTCATGTCTAAAATTGCCTATAATAATGTATGTATGTGAGTTTGAAAGGTTTGCAACAACAAAAGTAGTTTTTTACTCAATATGAAAGTAATGATCTTAGAATCCTGAGATGATGCGAAAAAAGCAATAAAAATGTATTTAAACATAATTCCTAAACAACACTTGCAAAATGGCTAATATTGCCTGGAGACATGTATCTTTGTTAGTTTTACTAGAAAAATGATCTTTGTAAAGTTTGCAAAGACACAAGCTAGTTTTTTTTATTCAGTATGAAGTATAACAGTCATACTAAATATGAATGTTATATAAACATAACTCCAAAACCAAACATGTGTCATGTCTAAAAATGCCTGTAATAATGTATTTATGTGAGTTTGTAAGGTTTGCTAAAAAAAAAGTAGTTTTTACTCAATATGAAAGTAATGATCTTAGAATCCTGAGATAATGCGAAAAAAGCAATAAAAATGTATTTAAACATAACTCCTAAAAAACACTTGCAAAATGGCTAATAATGCCTGGAGACATGTATCTTTGTTAGTTTTACTAGAAAAATGATCTTTGTAAAGTTTGCAAAGACACAAGCTAGTTTTTTTTTTATTCAGTATGACAGTATAACAGTCATACTAAATATGAATGTTATATAAACATAACTCCAAAACCAAACATGTGTCATGTCTAAAAATGCCTGTAATAATGTATTTATGTGAGTTTGTAAGGTTTGCTAAAACAAAAAGTAGTTTTTACTCAATATGAAAGTAATGATCTTAGAATCCTGAGATAATGCGAAAAAACAATAAAAATGTATTCAAACATAACTCCTAAAAAACACATGCAAAATGGCTAATAATGCCCAAAGACATTTATCTTTGTTAGTTTTACTAGAAATAGTATATTTTGTAAAGTTTGCAAAGACACAAGCTAGTTTTTTTTTATTCAATATGACAGTATAACAGTCATACTAAATATGAAAGTTATATAAACATAACTCCAAAACCAAACGTGTGTCATGTCTAAAATTGCCTATAATAATGTATGTATGTGAGTTTGAAAGGTTTGCAACAACAAAAGTAGTTTTTTACTCAATATGAAAGTAATGATCTTAGAATCCTGAGATAATGTGAAAAAAGCAATAAAAATGTATTTAAACATGATTCCTAAACAACACATGCAAAATGGCTAATAATGCCTGGAGACATGTATCTTTGTTAGTTTTACTAGAAAAATGATCTTTGTAAAGTTTGCAAAGACACAAGCTAGTTTTTTTTTATTCAATATGACAGTATAACAGTCATACTAAATATGAAAGTTATATAAACATAACTCCAAAACCAAACGTGTGTCATGTCTAAAATTGCCTATAATAATGTATGTATGTGAGTTTGAAAGGTTTGCAAGAACAAAAAGTAGTTTTTTACTCAATATGAAAGTAATGATTTTAGAATCCTGAGATAATGCAAAAAAAGCAATAAAAATGTATTTAAACATAACTCTTAAAAAACACTTGCAAAATGGCTAATAATGCCTGGAGACATGTATCTTTGTTAGTTTTACTAGAAAAATGATATTTTGTAAAGTTTGCAAAGACACAAGCTAGTTTTTTTTATTCGATATGACAGTATAACAGTCATACTAAATATGAAAGTTATATAAATATAACTCCAAAGCCAAACGTGTGTCATGTCTAAAATTGCCTATAATAATGTATGTATGTGAGTTTGAAAGGTTTGCAACAACAAAAGTAGTTTTTTACTCAATATGAAAGTAATGATCTTAGAATCCTGAGATAATGCGAAAAAAGCAATAAAAATGTATTTAAACAGAATTCCTAAACAACACATGCAAAATGGCTAATAATGCCTGGAGACATGTATCTTTGTTAGTTTTACTAGAAAAATGATCTTTGTAAAGTTTGCAAAGACACAAGCTAGTTTTTTTTTATTCAATATGACAGTATAACAGTCATACTAAATATGAAAGTTATATAAACATAACTCCAAAACCAAACGTGTGTCATGTCTAAAATTGCCTATAATAATGTATGTATGTGAGTTTGAAAGGTTTGCAAGAACAAAAAGTAGTTTTTTACTCAATATGAAAGTAATGATTTTAGAATCCTGAGATAATGCAAAAAAAGCAATAAAAATGTATTTAAACATAACTCTTAAAAAACACTTGCAAAATGGCTAATAATGCCTGGAGACATGTATCTTTGTTAGTTTTACTAGAAAAATGATATTTTGTAAAGTTTGCAAAGACACAAGCTAGTTTTTTTTATTCGATATGACAGTATAACAGTCATACTAAATATGAAAGTTATATAAATATAACTCCAAAGCCAAACGTGTGTCATGTCTAAAATTGCCTATAATAATGTATGTATGTGAGTTTGAAAGGTTTGCAACAACAAAAGTAGTTTTTTACTCAATATGAAAGTAATGATCTTAGAATCCTGAGATAATGCGAAAAAAGCAATAAAAATGTATTTAAACATAATTCCTAAACAACACATGCAAAATGGCTAATAATGCCTGGAGACATGTATCTTTGTTAGTTTTACTAGAAAAATGATCTTTGTAAAGTTTGCAAAGACACAAGCTAGTTTTTTTTATTCAGTATGACAGTATAGCAGTCATATTAAATATGAATGTTATATAAACATAACTCCAAAACCAAACATGTGTCATGTCTAAAAATGCCTGTAATAATGTATTTATGTGAGTTTGTAAGGTTTGCTAAAAAAAAAAGTAGTTTTTACTCAATATGAAAGTAATGATCTTAGAATCCTGAGATAATGCGAAAAAAGCAATAAAAATGTATTTAAACATAACTCCTAAAAAACACTTGCAAAATGGCTAATAATGCCTGGAGAAATGTATCTTTGTTAGTTTTACTAGAAAAATGATATTTTGTAAAGTTTGCAAAGACACAAGCTAATTTTTTTTATTCAGTATGACAGTATAACAGTCATACTAAATATGAATGTTATATAAACATAACTCCAAAACCAAACATGTGTCATGTCTAAATATGCCTGTAATAATGTATTTATGTGAGTTTGTAAGGTTTGCTAAAACAAAAAGTAGTTTTTACTCAATATGAAAGTAATGATCTTAGAATCCTGAGATAATGCGAAAAAAGCAATAAAAATGTATTGAAACATAACTCCTAAAAAACACTTGCAAAATGGCTAATAATGCCTGGAGACATGTATCTTTGTTAGTTTTACTAGAAAAATGATCTTTGTAAAGTTTGCAAAGACACAAGCTAGTTTTTTTTTATTCAGTATGACAGTATAACAGTCATACTAAATATGAATGTTATATAAACATAACTCCAAAACCAAACATGTGTCATGTCTAAAAATGCCTGTAATAATGTATTTATGTGAGTTTGTAAGGTTTGCTAAAACAAAAAGTAGTTTTTACTCAATATGAAAGTAATGATCTTAGAATCCTGAGATAATGCGAAAAAAGCAATAAAAATGTATTCAAACATAACTCCTAAAAAACACATGCAAAATGGCTAATAATGCCTGGAGACATGTATCTTTGTTAGTTTTACTAGAAAAATGATCTTTGTAAAGTTTGCAAAGACACAAGCTAGTTTTTTTTTATTCAGTATGACAGTATAACAGTCATACTAAATATGAATGTTATATAAACATAACTCCAAAACCAAACATGTGTCATGTCTAAAAATGCCTGTAATAATGTATTTATGTGAGTTTGTAAGGTTTGCTAAAACAAAAAGTAGGTTTTACTCAATATGAAAGTAATGATCTTAGAATCCTGAGATAATGCAAAAAAACCAATAAAAATGTATTCAAACATAACTCCTAAAAAACACATGCAAAATGGCTAATAATGCCCGAAGACATTTATCTTTGTTAGTTTTACTAGAAATAGTATATTTTGTAAAGTTTGCAAAGACACAAGCTAGTTTTTTTTTATTCAATATGACAGTATAACAGTCATACTAAATATGAAAGTTATATAAACATAACTCCAAAACCAAACGTGTGTCATGTCTAAAATTGCCTATAATAATGTATGTATGTGAGTTTGAAAGGTTTGCAACAACAAAAGTAGTTTTTTACTCAATATGAAAGTAATGATCTTATATGTGAGTTTGTAAGGTTTGCTAAAACAAAAAGTAGTTTTTACTCAATATGAAAGTAATGATCTTAGAATCCTGAGATAATGCGAAAAAAGCAATAAAAATGTATTGAAACATAACTCCTAAAAAACACTTGCAAAATGGCTAATAATGCCTGGAGACATGTATCTTTGTTAGTTTTACTAGAAAAATGATCTTTGTAAAGTTTGCAAAGACACAAGCTAGTTTTTTTTTATTCAGTATGACAGTATAACAGTCATACTAAATATGAATGTTATATAAACATAACTCCAAAACCAAACATGTGTCATGTCTAAAAATGCCTGTAATAATGTATTTATGTGAGTTTGTAAGGTTTGCTAAAACAAAAAGTAGTTTTTACTCAATATGAAAGTAATGATCTTAGAATCCTGAGATAATGCGAAAAAAGCAATAAAAATGTGTTTAAACATAATTCCTAAACAACACATGCAAAATGGCTAACAATGCCTGGAGACATGTATCTTTGTTAGTTTTACTAGAAAAAGTATCTTTTGTAAAGTTTGCAAAGACACAAGAGTTTTTTTTTATTCAGTATGACAGTATAACAGTCATACTAAATATGAATGTTATATAAACATAACTCCAAAACCAAACATGTGTCATGTCTAAAAATGCCTGTAATAATTTATTTATGTGAGTTTGTAAGGTTTGCTAAAACAAAAAGTAGTTTTTACTCAATATGAAAGTAATGATCTTAGAATCCTGAGATAATGCGAAAAAAGCAATAAAAATGTATTTAAACTTAATTCCTAAAAAACACATGCAAAATGGCTAATAAGGCCCGAAGACATTTATCTTTGTTAGTTTTACTAGGAATAGTATCTTTTGTAAAGTTTGCAAAGACACAAGCTAGTTTTTTTTATTCAATATGACAGTATAACAGTCATACTAAATATGAAAGTTATATAAACATAACTCCAAAACCAAACGTGTGTCATGTCTAAAATTGCCTATAATAATGTATGTATGTGAGTTTGAAAGGTTTGCAACAACAAAAAGTCGTTTTTTACTCAATATGAAAGTAATGATCTTAGAATCCTGAGATAATGCGAAAAAAGCAATAAAAATGTATTTAAACATAATTCCTAAACAACACATGCAAAATGGCTAATAATGCCTGGAGACATGTATTTTTGTTAGTTTTACTAGAAAAATGATCTTTGTAAAGTTTGCAAAGACACAAGCTAGTTTTTTTTTATTCAGTATGACAGTATAACAGTCATACTAAATATGAATGTTATATAAACATAACTCCAAAACCAAACATGTGTCATGTCTAAAAATGCCTGTAATAATGTATTTAAGTGAGTCTGTAAGGTTTGCTAAAACAAAAAGTAGTTTTTACTCAATATGAAAGTAATGATCTTAGAATCCTGAGATAATGCGAAAAAAGCAATAAAAATGTATTTAAACTTAATTACTAGACAACCCATGCAAAATGGGTAATAATGCCTGGAGACGTGTATCTTTGTTAGTTTTACGAGAAAAATAATCTTTTGTAAAGTTTGCAATGACACAAGCTAGTTTTTTTATTCAATATGACAGTATAACAGTCATACTAAATATGAAAGTTATATAATCATAACTCCAAAACCAAACGTGTGTCATGTCTAAAATTGCCTATAATAATGTATGTATGTGAGTTTGAAAGGTTTGCAACAACAAAAAGTATTTTTTTACTCAAATGAAAGTAATGATTTTGAGTATATTATCAATTTTAGACATGACACACGTTTGGTTTTGGAGTTATGTTTATATAACTTTCATATTTAGTATGACCGTTATACTGTCATATTGAATTAAAAAAAACTAGCTTGTGTCTTTGCAAACTTTACAAAAGATACTATTTCTAGTAAAACTAACAAAGATAAATGTCTTCGGGCATTATTAGCCATTTTGCATGTGTTTTTTAGGAGTTATGTTTAAATACATTTTTATTGCTTTTTTCGCATTATCTCAGGATTCTAAAATCATTACTTTCATATTGAGTAAAAAACTACTTTTTGTTTTTGCAAACCTTTCAAACTCACATACATACATTATTATAGGCAATTTTAGACATGACACACGTTTGGTTTTGGAGTTATGTTTATATAACTTTCATATTTAGTATGACTGTTATACTGTCATATTGAATAAAAAAAACTAGCTTGTGTCTTTGCAAACTTTACAAAAGATCATTTTTCTCGTAAAACTAACAAAGATACACGTCTCCAGGTATTATTACCCATTTTGCATGGGTCGTTTAGTAATTAAGTTTAAATACATTTTTATTGCTTTTTTCGCATTATCTCAGGATTCTAAGAACATTACTTTCATATTGAGTAAAAAACTACTTTTTGTTTTTGCAAACCTTACAAATTCACATAAATACATTACTACAGGCATTTTTAGACATGACACATGTTTGGTTTTGGAGTTATGTTTATATATCTTTCATATTTAGTATGACTGTTCTGCTGTCATATTGAATTAAAAAACTAGCTTTTGTCTTTTTAAACTAACAACGTTACATGTCTCCCTTGAAATTATTAGCCATTTTGCATGTGTTGTTTAGGAGTTAGATTTCAATACATTTTTATTGCTTTTGTCCCAATATCTCAGGGTTCTAAGAACATTACAGTCATATTGAGTAAAAAACTACTTTTTGTGATAGCAAAATGTAAAACTCAGTAAAACTCCCAAGGATTATTTCATTATTTCAGGCATTATTAGCCATTTTTATGTGTAGTTTATGAGTTATGTTTAAATAACTGTCATATTGAGTGTGACTTCGTCATTTTGAGTAAAACTTAATTTTTGTATTTGCAAACCTTACAAAAACAACTGATTCTAGTAAAACTCACATTTAAACAATATTACAGGCATGTTTAGACATATTGCATGTTTGGTTTTGGAGTTATGTTTATATAACCTGCTTTCTGAGCCGCCACCTTTGTGTCCTACTGATCCAGGAAAATGTTGTTCGGGGGCTTCTATGCCCCCTGGTAGGGTCCTCCAAGACAAACAGGTCCTAGGTGAGGGATCAGACAAAGAGCAGCTCAAAGACCTTTATTAAAAGTACAATTGAGGACCTAGATTTTTTCTCGCCCGGACGCAGGTCACCGTGGCTCCCCTGTGGAGCCAGGCCCAGAGGTGGGGCACGATGGCGATTGACGGGCCTCGAAGAGGCAACGTGGATCCCCCCTCCAGGGCTCACCACTCATGGGCTTGGGTCATAAAGGGTGCAGTGTGAGCTGGGCGGAAGCCGAAGGCAGGGCACCTGGTGGTCCGATTATCGGCTACATATGCTCGCTCTTTGGACATGGAACATCACCTCGCTGGGAGGGAAGGAGCCTGAGCTGGTGCATGAGGTGGAGACGTTCCCGGCTAGATATAGTTGGACTCACAGCAAGGGCTCTGGATCCTGTTCACTCAAGAGGGGCTGGACTGAGCTGAACTTTCATTACTTGCAACGCCAGAGTGGAAGAGATTCCACACTGGCGTTGCAACTAATGAGAGGTGGCAATTCTTGTTGCCCCCCGGCTCAAAGCCTGCACGTTGGACTTTAACCCAATAGACGAGATAGTAGCTTCCCTCAGCCTTCGGGTTGGGTGACGGGTCCTGACTGTTGTTTGTGTTTACACACCAAACAGCAGCTCAGAGTACCCACTCTTTTTGGATTCCTTTGAGGGAGTACTGGAGAGTGCTCCCTCGGGTGATTCCCTTGTTCTGCTGGTGGACTTCAATGCTCATGTGGGCAACGACAGTGAAACCTGGAGAGTCGTGATTGGGAAAAATGGCCACCCGGATCTGAACCCAAGTGGTGCTTTGTTATTGGACTTTTGTGCTTGTCACGGATTGTCCATAACAAACACAATGTTCAAACATAAGGGTGTCCATATGTGCACTTGCACAAGGACACCCTCGGCCGCATGATTGACTTTGTAGTTGTGTCATGGGATTTGCGGCCTCATGTTTTGGACACTCTGTGAAGAGAGGGGCAGAGCTTTCTACCAACCACCACCTGGTGGTGAGCTGGCTCCGGTGGTAGGGGAGGATGCCGGTCAGACCTGGTAGGCCCAAACGCATTGTAAGGGTCTGCTGGGAACGCCTAGCAGAGTCTCCTGAAGAACTTTGAACATGTCCGGAAGAACTTTGAACATGTCACGAGGGAGGTGCTGGACATTGAGTCTGAGTGGACCATGTTCCGTTCCTCTCTTGTTGAGCCAGCTGATTGAAGCTGTGGCCGCAAGGTGTTTGGTGCCTGTCGTGGCGGTAATCCACCAGCAGTGAGGGATGCTGTCAAGCTGAAGAAAGAGCCATCGGGTCCTTTTGGCTCATGGGACTCCAGAGGCAGTGGGCATACCGACAGGCCAAGCGAGACCTCCTCAATCCCACCAACACGTCTTCCTATGAGGAAACAGTGCCTGGGAAGTCTGTGGTGGGCTCTCCTATTTCTGGGGCTGAGGTTGACAAGGTAGTTAAAAAGCTCCTCTGTGGCAAGGCCCCGGGGGTATGAGCTCCGTCCGGAGTTCCTTAAGGCTCTGGATGCTATGAGTCCTAACTGCTTTGGTACACCTGCCGATGACAACCTTCAGTATTTTGTGGCTGTCATCAGCCACACAATACTACATTACCCTGGCGTTGCAAGTAATGAGAGGCTGGGTTGTCAGAAGAGGAACCGGAGGGTCTGTTCCAACTATCGTAGATCACACTCCTCAGCCTTCCCGGTAAGGTCTATTCATGCGTACTGGAGAGGAGGAACCTCGGATCCAGGACAATCAGTGTGGTTTTTCCTGGTCGTGGAACGGTAGACCAGCTCTAAACTCTCGGCAGGGTCCTTGAGTGTGCATGGGAGTTTGCCCAACCAGTCTACATAAGTTTTGTGGACTTGGAGAAGACATTCGGCCTTGGCCCCCGGTAAATCCTGAGGGTAGTGCTCAGAGAGTATGGAGTATCGGCATGTCTGATTGTGGCGGGTGTCTCCCTGTATGATCAGTGTCAGAGCTTTGTTCGCATTGCCGGCAGTATGTCGGACCCCTTTCCAGTGAGGGTTGGACTCCGCCAAGGCTGCCCTTTGTCACCGATTCTGTTCATAACTTTAATGTACAGAATATCTAGGCGCAGTCATGGCTTTGACTGCGCCTGGTTTGGTGGCTGCAGGATTAGGTCTCTGCCTTTTGCAGATGATGTGGTCCTGATGGCTTCAACTGGCCAGGATCTTCAGCGTTCATTGGATCGGTTCGCAGTGAAGCGACTGGGATGAGAATCAGCACCTCCAAGTCCGAGTCCATTGTTCTCGCCCGGGAAAGGGTGGAGTGCCATCTCCAGGTTGGGAAAGAGATCTTGCCCCAAGTGAAGGCGTTCAAGTACCTAGGAGTCTTGTTCACCAGTGAGGATAGAGTGGATCGGGAGATCTACAGGCGGATCGGTGCGGCGTCTTCAGTAATGAGGACGCTATATCGATCCGTTGTGGTGAAGAAGGAGCTGAGCCAGAAGGAAAAGCTTTCAATTTACCGGTCGATCAACGTTCCCATCCTCACCTATGGTCATGAGCTTTGAGTTATGACCAAAAGGACAAGGTCACGGGTACAAGCGGCCGAAATGAGTTTCCTCCGCCGGGTGGTGGGTCTCTCCCTTAGAGATAGGGTGAGAAGCTCTGTCATCCGTGAGGAACTCAGTGTAAAGCCGCTGCTCCTCCACATTGAGAGGAGCCAGATGAGGTGGTTCGGGCATCTGCTCAGGATGCCACATTGATACAATATTACAGGCATGTTTAGACATCTTGCATGTTTGGTTTTGGAGTTATGTTTCTATAACCTGCTTTCTGAACCGCCACCTTTGTGGTTTGCGTGTCCCACTGATCCTAGGAGCTATGTTGTCCAGGGGCTTCTTTGCCCCCTGGTAGGGTCCCCCAAGAAAAACAGGTCCTAGGTGAGGAATCAGACAAAGAGCAGCTCAAAGACCTTTATGAAAAGTACAAATCGAGGACCTAGATTGTTTTCTTGCCCGGACGCGGGTCACCATGGCTCCCCTGTGGAGCCAGGCCCAGAGGTGGGGCACGATGGCGAGCGACTGGTGCCCATGGGGCCCAGCTCGAAGAGGCAACGTGGGTCCCCCCTGCAATAGGCTCACCACTCATGGGCTGGGTCATAGAGGTCGGGTGTGGTGTGAGCTGGGCGGCAGCCGAAGGCAGGGCACTTGGCAGTCCGATTATCGGCTACATAAGCTCGCTCTTGGGACGTGGAACGTCACCTCGCAGGGATGGAAGGAGCCTGAGCTGGTGCGCGAGGTGGAGAAGTTCCCGGCTAGATAAAGTTGGACTCACTTCGACGCACAGCAAGGGCTCTGGAACCTGTTCTCTCAAGAGGGGTTGGACTCTCTCCCACTCTGGCGTTGCAAGTAATGAGAGGCTGAGTTGTCAATTCTTGTTGCCCCCCGGCTCAAAGCCTGCACATTGGACTTAACCCAGTAGACGAGATGGTAGCTTCCCTCCGCTTTCTGGTTGGGTGACGGGTCCTGACTGTTGGTGTTTACGCACCAAACAGCAGCTCAGAGTACCCACTCTTTTTGGATTCCCTTGAGAGTGCTCCCTCGGGTGATTCCCTTGTTCTGCTGGGGGTCTTCAACGCTCATGTTGGCAACGACAGTGAAACCTGGAGAGTCGTGATTGGGAAAAATGGCCACCCGGATCTGAACCCAAGTGGTGCTTTGTTATTGGACTTTTGTGCTCGTCACGGATTGTCCATAACAAACACAATGTTCAAACATAAGGGTGTCCATATGTGCACTTGGCACCAGGACACCCTCGGCCGCAGTTCCATGATTGACTTTGTAGTTGTGTCATGGGATTTGCGGCCTCATGTTTTGGACACTCGGGTGAAGAGAGGGGCGAGCTTTCTACCGATCACCACCTGGTGAGCTGGCTCCGATGGTGGGGAAGGATGCCGGACAGACCTGGCAGGCCCAAACGCATTGTGAGAGTCTTTTGGGAACGCCTAACAGAGTCTCCTGTCAGAGAGAGTTTCTTTTTCCACCTCCGGAAGAACTTTGAACATGTCACAAAGGAGGTGCTGGACATTGAGTCGGAATGGATCATGTTCCGTGCCTCTCTTGTCGAGCCAGCTGATTGGAGCTGTGGCCGCAAGGTGTTTGGTGCCTGTCGTGGCGGTAATCCTAGAACCCGCTGGTGTCCACCAGCAGTGCGGGATGCCGTCAAGCTGAAGAAAGAACTTATCTGGTCCTTTTGGCTCATGGGACTCCAGAGGCAGCGGGCATACCGACAGGCCAAGCGAAACCTCCTCAATCCCACCAACACGTCTTCCTATGAGGAAGCAGTGTCTGGGGAATCTGTGGTAGGCTCTCCTATTTCTGGGGCTGAGGTTGCCAAGGTAGTTAAAAACCTCCTCGGTGGATGAGCTCCGTCCGGAGTTCTTTAAGGCTCTGGATGCTGTGGGGCTGTTTTAGTTGACAAGACTCTGCAACATCGCGTGGTCATCTAGGGCGGTACCTCTGGATTGGCAGACCGGGGTGGTGGTTCTTCTCTTTAAGAAGGGGAACCGGAGGGTGTGTTCCAACTATCGTAGATCACACTCCTCAGCCTTCCCGGTAAGGTCTATTCATGTGTACTGGAGAGGAGGAACCTCGGATCCAGGACGAACAGTGTGGTTTTCGTCCTGGTCGTGGAACGGTAGACCAGCTCTATTCTATTCTATCTACTCTTGGCAGGGTCCTTGAGTGTGCATGGGAGTTTGCCCAACCAGTCTACATGTGCTTTGTGGACTTGGAGAAGACATTCGACCATGGCCACCCCGGGAAGTCCTGTGGGGAGTGCTCAGAGAGTATGGGGTATCGGCATGTCTGATTGTGGCGGGTCGCTCCCTGTATGATCAGTGTCAGAGCTTGGTCTGCATTGCCGGCAGTAAGTCGGACCCCTTTCCAGTGAGGTTTGGACTCCGCCAAGGCTGCCCTTTGTCACCGATTCTGTTCATAACTTTTATGGACAGAATTTCTAGGCGCAGTCATGGCGTTGAGGGGATCCGGTTTGGTGGCTGCAGGATTAGGTCTCTGCTTTTTGCAGATGATGTGGTCCTTATGGCTTCAACTGGCCAGGATCTTCAGCTCTCATTGGATCGGTTCGCAGCCGAGTGTGAAGCGACTGGGATGAGAATCAGCACCTCCAAGTCCGAGGTTCTCGCCCGGGAAAGGGTGGAGTGCCATCTCGAGGTTGGGCAGGTGATCTTGTGGATGAGTTCAAGTACCTGGAGTCTTGTTCATGAGTGAGGGAAGAGTGGATCGTGATATGCACAGGCTGATCGGTGCGGCGTCTTCAGTAATGAGGACGCTATATCGATTCGTTGTGGTAAGAAGGAGCTGAGCCAGAAGGAAAAGCTCTCAATTTACCGGTCGATTTACGTTCCCATCCTCACCTATGGTCATGAGCTTTGGAGTAAGACCGAAAGGACAAGATCACGGGTACAAGCGGCCAAAATGAGTTTTCTCCACTGGGTGGCGGGTCTCTCCCTTACTGTAAGAATGTTCACCGTTTAATTACAGTAACCTACTGGCACCTATTGGTTCCAGTATAAAACTGTTTTTCTACAGCACACATACTGTGATTTATCACTACAGTTTATTACTGTAAAAAGTATCACAGTACTGTGCTGTATCAAATATACGCTTCACAGCATAATACTGTCATCTGTTTAGCGGCATTACACTGTTATTTTAGTGTATCCACTGTAATATCCATTAACAGTTAATTACAGTAAAATAATTGTAAGCACTATAGACTGAGCTTTACAGTATAATGCCACTAGAAGTTAATGAATTGAACTTTTACATTTTCAAAATCAAAACCCCTGCAATCTGCTGGCATAAAAATGACTGGAGAAATGGCCTTGCAAGTTAATGCTTTTATTAACCAATTGTTTTAAAGTGCATCAAATACATTCAATGTACATTTAGTGCATTCTTCTTATTTTCAGTAAAGCATTTTAACATTTATAACATGTCAACTTAATTTCAAACTGGAGACAAAACACTGAACACGAGTCCACTGTTTAGTTGTCGGCTACATAAAGCCCCACTCAAAGTCTGTGAGATTTTTTATAAGGGTGGCTACGTGAGGATTTACAGTTGCTGCCTTTTTCTGAACCAGCTTCCCGCTCTTCTTGGACACCACCTTTCCCTGGCTAGCCTTTGTTCCCCTCTCGGGGTTAACGCCAATGAATCGCCTAAAAAAGAGAGAAAGCATGAGAGATATTCTGTTGTGATTGAAGATTACTTGCAGTCAATACAGAACTCCACTCACATTGTTATTTAGGAATATGCACTGCACAAATATTAATATCAATTTTAGGATATATGTGAGCCTATACCATAACCACAGCTGTAGATGAGTGAATGCTCTAAAACCCATTAAGACAAATTCAGAGAGGAAGACAATGCTAAAGCCTCCCCAATCCCTCTCTCTATTTATATTTTCTCTCCATCTACGGGACCGTGTATTTACGCTGATGTTTCCTGCTTTCACCCATTTAACATATCGTTACCTGCTCATTACCTATCTTCTCTGCATCCTGGGGTCACACTGGTGCTTCTTGCCTTTACCCATTCAACATATCTTTACCTGCACATCACCTACCTTCTCTGCATAGTGTGGTCACGCTGGTGCTTTCTACCTTTACCCATTCAACATATCTTTACCTGCACATTACCTACCTTCTCTGTATCCTGGCGTCTAGCTGGTGTTTCCTGCCTTTACCCATTCAACATATCTTTACCTGCACATTACCTACCTTCCCTGCATCCTGGGGTCACACTGGTGCTTCTTTCTTTCACCATACAACATATCTTCACCTGCACATACCTACCTTGTCTGCATTGCGTCGACCACACCTGCGCTTCCTTCTTTCACCCATTCAACATACCTTCACCCGCACATTACCTACCTTCTCTGCATAGTGGGGTCACACTGGTGCTTCCTGCCTTTACCCATTCAACATATCTTCACCCGCACATTACCTACCTTCTCTGCATCCTGGGGTCAAACAGGTGCTTCCTTCTTTGACCCAGTCAACATATCTTTACCTGCACATTACCTACCTTCTCTGTATCCTAGAGTCAAACTGGTGCTTCGGTCCCTAATAAGAAGGTCCACAAAGGAACAGAAGAGTCATTGATTTAAGGCACAGAATTGGGGAAATGACAAGTCAAATTCCTGAACAGAGGTGAGAAATATAAAATAAAATATCCTAACAGTATTTAACAGTATCAAGAGGATTTACCTTTGAACAAATTCCAATGTCCGAGCACCAAGCAAGAAGGGCAGCAAGCCCTGAGATGAAGCTAGGTTGGACGCCTTTGCAGATGACATCACCTTCCATGCTGATCATCCAACGTTTTATTGTTACTTTGTCACCAGGAACTGGTACAGTCAAGAAATGCAGTTTATGTTCCTAAACAGTATCCAATATGGGTAGCATTTTAAAAGTATTTGGAATGGCCACCTCACTCGCTCTCTCTTTACTCTGTTTACATCTAGTCTCCTAAGGCAGTGGTTCTCAAATGGGGGTATGCGTACTCCTGGGAGTACTTGAAGGTATGCCAAGGGGTACGTGAGATTTTTAAAAAATATTCTAAAAATAGCAACAATTCAAAAACCCTTTATAAATATATTTATTGAATAATACTTCGACAAAATATGAATGTAAGTTCATAAACTGAACATCTAATCAAGTAGGCTATTCCATTCATTACCATAAAGCCAGAGTTTCCCCCATGCCATGATGGTTTGACCCTACCTGGCGGTGCCACACGGCACCAACTGTCAATCAACTATCCATGTAGAAAACAATGGAGGCGTGGTTAAAGCGTAGCAGTAATGCAGCTGAGACATGTGGACATGTTCCATAAATATTGCAAGCTTTTTGTGAAGAAAAATGTTTTCTTCACAAAAAAACATTTCTTTTTTTGTGAAGAAATGTTGAGAATGAAGTTCATGAATCCAGATGGATCTCTATTACAATCCCCAAAGAGGGCACTTTAAAGGCCTACTGAAATAATTTTTTTTTTATTTAAACGGGAATAGCAGATCCATTCTATGTGTCATACTTGATCATTTCGCGATATTGCCATATTTTTGCTGAAAGGATTTAGTAGAGAAAATCGACGATAAAGTTCGCAACTTTTGCTCGCTGGTAAAAAAAAGCCTTGCCTGTACCGGAAGTAGCGTGACGTCACAGGAGCTAGGATTCCTCACAATTCCCCGTTGTTTACAATGGAGCGAGAGAGATTCGGACCGAGAAAGTGATGATTACCCCATTAATTTGAGCGAGGATGAAAGATTCGTAGATGAGGAACGTTACAGTGAATGACTTGAGAGGCAGCGATGGACGTATCTTTTTTCGCTCTGACCGTAACTTAGGTACAAGCTGGCTCATTGGATTCCACACTCTCCTTTTTCTATTGTAGATCACAGATTTGTATTTTAAACCACCTTGGATACTATATCCTCTTGAAAATGAGAGTCGAGAACGCGAAATGGACATTCAGTGCCTTTTATCTCCACGACAATACATCGGCGAAATGCTTTAGCTACGAGCTAACGTGATAGCATCTTGCTTTAACTGCATATAGAAACAAAAGAAATAAACCCCTGACTGGAAGTATAGATAGAAAATCAACAATACTATTAAACCGTGGACATGTAAATACACGGTTAATGCTTTCCAGGCTGGCGAAGGTTAACAATGCTGTGCTAACGACGCCATTGAAGCTAACTTAGCAACCGGACTGCACAGAGCTATGCTAAAAACATTAGCTCTCCACCTACGCCAGCCAGCCCTCATTTGCTCATCAACACCTGTGCTCACCTGCGTTCCAGCGATCTGCAGAAGGACGAAGGACTTCACCCGATGCGTTTGGCGGCCCGGAGACGTAGGAAGTCAAGGTGAAGTCGGCGGCTAGCGCGGCTAGCGCGGCTAGCGCAGCTAGCGCGGCTAGCGCGGCTAGCGCGGCTAGCGCGGCTAGCACGGCTAGCGCGGCTAGCGCGGCTAGCGCTCCAACAAAGTCCTCCTGGTTGTGTTGCTGTAGTCCGCTGCTAATACACTGATCCCACCTACAACTGTCTTCTTTGCAGCCTTCATTGTTCATTAAAAAAATTGCAAAAGATGTCCAGAATACTGTGGAATTATGAAATGAAAACAGAGCTTTTTGTATAGGATTCTACGGGGTACCATAACTTCCGTTACTCGGACTTCGTCACGCGCATACGTCATCATACCGCGATGTTTCAGCCGGATATTTCCCGGGAATTTTAAAATGTCACTTTATAAGTTAACCCGGCCGTATTGGCATGTGTTGCAATGTTAAGATTTCATCATTGATATATAAACTATCAGACTGCGTGGTCGGTTGTAGTGGCTTTCAGTAGGCCTTTAAGTTGATTACTTCTATGTGTAAAAATCTTTATTTATAATTGAATCATTTGTTTATTTTTCAACAAGTTTTTAGTTATTTTTAATTCTTTTTTTCCAAATAGTCCAAGAAAGACCACAACAAATGAGCAATATTTTGCACTGTTATACAATTTAATAAACCAGAAACTGATGACATAGTGCTGTATTTTACTTCTTTATCTCTTTTTTTTCAACCAAAAATGCTTTGCTCTGATTAGGGGGTACTTGAATTAAAAAAATGTTCACAGGGGTACATCACTGAAAAAAGGTTGAGAACCACTGCCCTAAGAACTAAATCTTCCGGGATGCTGCAAGGTGTGTGTGTGTGTGGGTGGGGGTGGTTTGGTGGTAGCGGGGGTGTATTTTGTAGCATCCCGAAAGAGTTAGTGCTGCAAAGGATTCTGGGTATTTGTTCTTTTGTGTTTATGTTGTGTTACGGTGCGGATGTTCTCCCGAAAGGGGTGTTTTTTATTCTTGTTTGGTGTGGGTTCACAGTGTGGCGTATATTTCTAACAGTGTTAACGTTTTTTGTACTGGCACCCTCAGTGTAACCTGTATCGCTGTTGATGAAGTATGCTTTGCATTCATTTGTGTATGCGTGCTGAAACTGCACATATCTTGTGACTGGGTCTGAACGATGTTAGAATTGGGTGTATGAGATATGGCTTCGTTCGATAATGAAAGTTGCCTCGGCTCAAAGCCTGAGCCCCAACATTAAAGAACTAGTATCCAAAAAAAGATGCCAGGTATCTGGCTTGGGCACATCAAATTAAATCAGTGTGTTGCAAACTGAGCAGTATAAAGTCCTGAATGGTTGTTTTATTCATTGTTATTTTATTTTTAAATGTATTACCCTGTGGAAAAAGTTAATGTTGATATTTACCTCAGAAGGCTGCAAATAGAAAAGAGGCATTCAATTTTTATTTAAATTGTATTTGATATGCAATTGATATATTTTAATTAGTATTATTATTATTTGAAACTTGATTTTGCATGTCACTATAAAGTTATTTAATCCTTGCTTGTTCAATATTCAATGCAAAACTTGTTTGGGTCCCTATTAAAAGGTTAATTTGTTCAACCTTGGCCCGCTGCTTTGTTCAGTTTCAAACTTTGGCCCACTCTGTATTTGAGTTTGACACCCCTGGTGAAGGTGAAGCTCTGTCATCCTGGAAGAACTCACAGTAAAGCCGCTGCTCCTCCACATGGAGAGGAGCCAGATGAGGTGGTTCGGGCATCTGCTCAGGATGCCACACCTAGGGAGGTGTTTAGGGCAAGTCCGACCGGCAGGAGGCCACGGGGAAGACCCAGGACACATTGGGAACACTATGTCTCCCGGCTGGCCTGGGAACGCCTCGGGATCCCCCGAGAAAAGCTGGACGAAGTGGCTGGAGAAAGGGAAGTTTGGGCTTCTCTGCTTAGGTTGCGGCCCCCGCAACCCGACCATAACCCGACCATAAGCGGAAGAAAATGGATGGATTTAGTATGACAGTTATACTGTCATATTGAGTACAAAAACTAACTAAACCTTACACAATATGTTGTTCCCAGTAAAATTCACAAAGATACATATATCCCGGCATTATTAGCCATGTTGCATGTGTGGTTTAGGAGTTATGTTTAAATAACTGTCAGATTGAGTGTGACAGTATACTGTCATAGTGAGTAAAACCCATATTTTGTATTTGCAAACCTTACAAAAACAACTAAATCTAGATAAACTACAAATACAATATTACAGGCATTTTTAGACATAATGCATGTTTGGTTTTGGAGTTATGTTTATATAACTTTCATATTTAGTATGACAGTTATACTGTTAAAATTAGTAAAAAAAACTAACTTGTGTCCATCATAAAACCCAATTTTTGTATTTGCAAACCTTACAAAAACAACTGATTCTAGTAAAACTCACATTAATACAATATTACAGGCATGTTTAGACATATTGCATGTTTGGTTTTTGAGTTATGTTTATATAACCCCCTTTCTGAGCCACCACCTTTGTGGTTTGCGTGTCCCACTGATCCTAGGAGCTATGTTGTCCGAGGATTCTATGCCCCCTGGTAGGGTCCCTCAAGACGAACAGGTCCTAGGTGAGGGATCAGACAAAGAGCAGCTCAAACACCTTTATGAAAAGTACAAATCGAGGACCTAGATTTTTTTCTCGCCCAGGCACGGGTCACCGTGGCTCCCCTGTGGAGCCAGGCGCAGAGGTGCGGCACGATGGCGAGCGACTGGTGGGCGCCTGTCTCCATGGGGCCCTGCCGGGCTCAGCTCGAAGAGGCAACGTGGGTCAACCCTCCAATGGGCTCACCACTCATGGGCCCATTGAGGTCATAGAGGTCGAATAGGTGTGAACTGGGCGGCAGCCGAAGGCAGGACACTTGGCGGTCCGATTATCGGCTACATAAGCTCGCTCTTGGGATGTGGAACGTCACCTCGCTGGGAGGGAAGGAGCCTGAGCTGGTGCGCGAGGTGAAGAAGTTCCGGCTAGATATAGTTGGACTCACTTCGACGCACAGCAAGGGCTCTGGAACCTGTTCTCTCAAGAGGGGCTGGACTCTCTTCCACTCTGGCGTTGCAAGCAATGAGAGGCTGGGGTGGCAATTGTTGTTGCTCAAAGCCTGCACGTTGGACTTTAACCCAGTAGACGAGATGGTAGCTTCCCTCCGCCTTCGGGTTGGGTGACGGGTCCTGACTGTTGTTTGTGTTTACGCACCAAACAGCAGCTCAGAGTACCCATGCTTTTTGGATTCCCTTGAGGGATAACTGGAGAGTGCTCCCTCGGGTGATTCCCTTGTTCTGTTGGGGGACTTCAATGCTCATGTTGGCAAGGACAGTGAAACCTGGAGAGTCGTGATTGGGAAAAATGGCCACCCGGATCTGAACCTAAGTGGTGCTTTGTTATTGGACTTTTGTGCTCGTCACGGATTGTCCATAACAAACACAATGTTCAAACATAAGGGTGTCTATATGTGTACTTGGCACCAGGACACCCTCGGCCGCAGTTCCATGATTGTCTTTGTAGTTGTGTCATGGGATTTGTGGCCTCATGTTTTGGACACTCGGGTGAAGAGAGGGGCAGAGCTTTCTGCCGATCATCACCTGGTGGTGAGCTGGCTCCGATGGTGGTGGAGGATGCGTTAGACCTCGCAGGCCCAAACGCATTGTGAGGGTCTGCTGGGAACGGCTAGCAGAGTCTCCTGTCAGAGAGAGTTTCAATTACCACCTCCGGAAGAACTATGAACATGTCACGAGGGAGGTGCTGGACATTGAGTCTGAGTGGACCATGTTCCGTGCCTCTCTTGTCGAGCCGGCTGATTAGAGCTGTGGCCGCAAGGTGTTTGGTGCCTGTCGTGGCGGTAATCCTACCAGCAGTGAGAGATGCCGTCAAGCTGAAGAAAGAGCCTATCGGGTCCTTTTGGCTCATGGGACTCCAGAGGCAGCGGGCATACCGAAAGGCCAAGCAGTGCCTGGGGAATCTGTGGTGGGCTCTCCAATTTCTGGGGCTTAGGTTGCCTAGGTAGTTAAAAAGCTCCTCGGTGGCAAGGCCCCAGGTGTTGATGAGTTCCGTCCGGAGTTCCTTAAGGCTCTGGATACTGTGGGGCTGTCTTGGTTGACAAGACTCTGCAATATCACGTGGACATTGGGGGCGGTACCTCTGGATTGGCAGACCGGGGTGGTGGTTCCTCTCTTTAAGAAGGGGAACCGGAGGGTGTGTTCCAACTATCGTGAAACACACTCCTCAGCCTTCCCAGTAAGGTCTATTCATGTGTACTGGAGAGGAGGAAACTCGGATCCAGGACGAACAGTGTGGTTTTCGTCCTGGTCGTGGAACGGTAGACCAGGTCTATACTCTCGGCAAGGTCCTTGAGTGTGAAGCGACTGGGATGAGAATCAGCACCTCCAAGTCCAAGTCCATGGTTCTCGCGCAGGAAAGGGTCGAGTGCCATCTACAGGTTGGGGAGGAGATCTTGCCCCAAGTGGAGGAGTTCAAGTACCTAGGAGTCTTGTTCACGAGTGAAGATAGAGTGGATCGGGAGATCCACAGGCGGATTGGTGCGGCGTTTTCAGTATTGAGGACGCTATATCGATCCGTTGTGGTGAAGAAGGAGCTGAGCCAGAAGGAAAAGCTCTCAATTTACCGTCGATCTACGTTCCCAGCTTTGGGTTATGACCGAAAGGACAAGGTCACGGGTACAAGCGGCCGAAATGCGTTTCCTCTGCCGGGTGGTGGGTCTCTCCCTTAGAGATAGGGTGAGAAGCTCTGTCATCCGGGAGGAACTCAGAGTAAAGCAGCTGCTCCTCCGCATTGAGAGGAGCCAATGAGGTGGTTCGGGCATCTGCTCAGGATGCCACCCGAACGCCTCTAGGGAGGTGTTTAGGGCAAGTCCGACCGGCAGGAGGCCACGGGGAAGACCTAGGACACATTGGAAAGACTATGTCTCCCGGCTGGCCTGGGAACGCCTCGGAATACCCCGAGAAGAGCTGGACGAAGTGGCTGGGGAGAGGGAAGTCTGGGATTTTCTGCTCAGGCAACCCGACCTCGGATAAGCGGAAGAAAATGGATGGATTTAGAATGACAGTTATACTGTCAAATTGAGTACAAAAACTAACTAAACCTTACACAATATATTGTTTCTAGTAAAACTCACAAAGATACATATCTCCAGGCATTATTAGCCATTTTGCATGTGTGGTTTAGGAGTTATGTTTAAATAACTGTCAGATTGAGTGTGACAGTATACTGTCATAGTGAGTAAAACCCATATGTTGTATTTGCAAACCTTACAAAAACAACTACATCTAGTTAAACTCACACAGATACAATATTACAGGCATTTTTAGACATAATGCATGTTTGGTTTTAGAGTTATGTTTATATAGCTTTCATATTTATTATGACAGTTATACTGTCATATTGAATAAAAAAAAAACTAACTTGTGTCTTTGCAAACCTTACAAAAGACCATTTTTCTAGTAAAACTAATGTCGTAATAACATGTCTCCAGGCATTATTAGCCATTTTGCATGTGTTGTTTGAGTTATGTTTAAATAACTGTCATATTGAGTGTGACATTATACTGTCATAAAACCCAATTTTTGTATTTGCAACCCTGATTCTAGTAAAACTCACATATATACAATATTACAGGCAGTTTTGGACATAATGCATGTTTGGTTTTGGAGTTATGTTTATATAACTTTCATATATAGTATGACAGCTAAACTGTTATATTGAGTAAAAAAAACTAACTTGTGTTTGTCATAAAACCCAATTTTTGTATTTGCAAACCATACAACTGATTCAAATAAAACTCACATGGATTCAATATTACAGGCATTTTCAGACTTTTGCATGTTTGGTTTAGGAATTATGTTGGAATACATGTGTATTGCTTTGTTCGCATTATCTCAGGATTTTTAGAACATTACTGTCATATTGAGTAAAAAAATAATTTTTGTGTTTGCAAGCCTTAAAAAAGCATATGTTTCCAGTAAAACTCCCAAAGATGCCTTATTTCAGGCATTATTAGCCATTTTTCAGGTGTGGTTTAGGAGTTATGTTTAAATAACTGTCATATTGAGTGTGGCGTTATACTGTCATATTGAGTTAAAAAAAACTAACTTGTGTCTTTGCAAACCTTACAAAAGAAAATGTTTCTAGCAACACTCACAAAGATAATTTTTTTCACGCTATTTGACATGTTTCATGTGTATTTAGGAGTTATAATTGAATAACTTTCATATTGAGTGTTAAATTAATAATGTCATTATGTGTAAAACCTAATTTTTGTATTTGCAAACCATACAAAAACAATTGATTCTAGTAAAACTTACATAGTTCAATATTACAGGCATTTTCAGACATTTTACATGTTTGGTTTAAAAGTTGTGTTTGATTACATTTTTATTGCTTTTTTCGCATTATCTCAGGATTCTAATAGGATCATTACTTTCATATTGAGTAAAAACTACTTTTTGTTTTTGCAAACCTTACAAACTCACATAAATACATTATTACAGGCAGTTTTAGACATGACACATGTTTGGTTTTGGAGTTATGTTTAGATAACTTTCATATTTAGTATGACTGTTATACTGTCATATTGAATTAAAAAAAAACTAGCTTGTGTCTTTGCAAACTTTACAAAAGATCATTTTTCTAGTAAAACTAACAAATACATGTCTCCAGGCATTATTACCCATTTTGCATGGGTTGTTTAGGAATTATGTTTAAATACATTTTTATTGCTTTTTTCGCATTATCTCAGGATTCTAAAAGCATTACTTTCATAGTGAGTAAAAAAGTACTTTTTGTTTTTGCATACCTTACAAACTTGCATTAATACATTTTTACAGACATTTTTAGACATGACACGTGTTTGGTTTTGGAGTTATGTTTAGATAACTTTCATATTTAGTATGACTGTTATACTGTCATATTGAATTAAAAAAAACTAGCTTGTGTCTTTGCAAACTTTACAAAAGATCATTTTTCTAGTAAAACTAACAAAGATACATGTCTCCAGGCATTATTACCCATTTTGCATGGGTTGTTTAGGAATTATGTTTAAATACATTTTTATTGCTTTTTTCGCATTATCTCAGGATTCTAAGATCATTACTTTCATATTTAGTAAAAAAACTACTTTTTGTTTTTGCAAACCTTACAAACTCACATAAATACATTACAGGCATTTTTAGACATGACACATGTTTGGTTTTGGAGTTATGTTTTGATAACTTTCATATTTAGTATGACTGTTATACTGTCATATTGAATTTAAAATAACTAGCTAGTGTCTTTGCAAACTTTACAAAAGATCATTTTTCTAGTAAACCTAACAAAGATACATGTCTCCAGGCATTATTAGCCATTTTGCATGTGTTGTTTAGGATTTTATGTTTAAATACATTCTTATTGCTTTTTTCGCATTATCTCAGGATTCTAAGATCATTACTTTCATATTGAGTAAAAAACTACTTTTTGCTTTTGCAAACTTTACAAAATACCATCTTTCTAGTAAAACTAACAAAGATACATGTTTCCAGGCATTATTAGCAATTTTGCATGTGTTGTTTAGGAGTAATGTTTAAATACATTTGTATTACTTTTTTCGCATTATCTCAGGATTTTAACAACATTACAGTCTTATTGAGTAAAAAAAATACTTTTTGTGTTTGCAAGATTTAAAAAAAGCATGTGTTTCGAGTAAAACTGCCAACGATGCATTATTTCAGGCATTATTAGCCATTTTTCGTGTTTAAATAACTGTCATATTGAGTGTGACAGTATACTGTCATTGTGAGTAAAACCTAATTTATGTATTTGCAAACCTTACAAAATCAACTAAAACTAGTAAAACTCACATGGATTCAATACTACGACATTTTTAGACATTTTGCATGTTTGGTTTAGGAATTATGTTGGAATCATTTTTATTAATTTTTTCGTATTATCTCAGAATTTTAGAACATTACTGTCATATTGAGTAAAAAAATAATTGTTGTGTTTGCAAGCCTTAAAAAAGCATATGTTTCGATTAAAACTTACAAGAATGCATTATTTCAGGCATTGTTAGTCATTTTTCATGTGTAGTTTAAGAGTTATGTTTAAATAACTGTCATATTGAGTGTGGCAGTTATACTGTCATATTGAGTAAAAAAAAACTAACCTGTGTCTTTGCAAACCTTACAAAAGAAAATGTTTGTAGTAACACTCACAAAGATACATTTTTTCACGCATTATTAGACATGTTTCATGTGTGGTTAGGAGTTATAAATAAATAATGGTCATATTGAGTGTTACAGTTATAATGTCATTATGTGTAAAACCTAATTTTTGTATTTGCAAACCTTACAAAAACAATTGATTCTAGTAAAACTTACATAGATTAAATATTACAGGCATTTTTAGACATTTTACATGTTTGGTTTAAAATTTGTGTTTGAATACATTTTTATTGCTTTTTTTGCATTATCTCAGGATTCTTAGAACATTACTTTCATATTGAGTAAAAAACTACTTTTTGTTTTTGAAAACCTTACAAACTCACATAAATACATTATTACAGGCATTTTTAGACATGACACATGTTTGGTTTTGGAGTTATGTTTATGTAACTTTCATATTTAGTATGACTTTTTATTCAATATTGTCTTATTGAATTAAAAAAAACTAGCTTGTGTCTTTGATATCTTTACAAAAGATAATTTTTTTAAACTAACAACCTTACATGTCTCCCTAGGCACTATTAGCCATTTTGCATGTGTTGTTTAAGAGTTAGGTTTAAATACATTTTTATTGCTTTTTTCCCATTATCTCAGGGTTCTAAGAACATTACAGTCATATTGAGTAAAAAACTACTTTTTGTGTTTGCAAAATGTAAAACTCAGTAAAACTCCCAAGGATTCATTATTTCAGGCATTATTAGCCATTTTTATGTGTAGTTCATGAGTTATATTTAAATAACTGTCATATTGAGTGTGATTTTGTCATTGTGAGTAAAACCTAATTTTTGTATTTGAAAACCTTACAAAAACAACCGATTCTAGTAAAACTCACATTAATACAACATTACAGGCATGTTTAGACATATTGCATGTTTGGTTTTGGAGTTATATTTATATAACCTGCTTTCTGAGCCGCCACCTTTGTGGTTTGTGTGTCCTACTGATCCAGGAAAATGTTGTCCGGGGGCTTCTATAACCCCTGGTAGGGTCCCCCAAGACAAACAGGTCCTAGGTGAGGGATCAGACAAAGAGCAGCTCAAAGACCTTTATTAAAAGTACAATTGAGGACTTAGATGTTTTCTCGCCCGGATGCAGGTCACCTGTGGAGCCAGGCCCAGAGGTGGGGCACGATGGCGATTTACGGGCCTGTCCCCATGGGGCCCAGCCGTGCTCAGCTCGAAGAGGCAACGTGGATCCCCCTTCCAGGGCTCACCACTCATGGGCTTGGGTCATAGAGGGTGCAGTAAGAGCTGGGCGGAAGCCGAAGGCAGGGCACTTGGTGGTCCGATTATCGGCTACATAAGCTCGCTCTTGGGACATGGAACATCACCTCGCTGGGAGGGAAGGAGCCTGAGCTGGTGCATGAGGTGGAGACGTTCCCGGCTAGATATAGTTGGACTCACAGCAAGGGCTCTGGAACCTGTTCTCTCAAGAGGGGCTGGACTGAGCTGAACTTTCATTACTTGCAATGCCAGAGTGGAAGAGATTCCACACTGGCGTTGCAACTAATGAGAGGCTGGGGTGGCAATTCTTGTTGCCCCCCGGCCCAAAGCCTGCACGTTGGACTTTAACCCAATAGACGAGATGGTAGCTTCCCTCAGCCTTCGGGTTGGGTGATGGATCCTGACTGTTGTTTGTTTACACACCAAACAGCAGCTCAGAGAACCCACTCTTTTTGGATTCCCTTCAGGGAGTACTGGAGAGTGCTCCCGCGAGTGATTCCCTTGTTCTGCTGGTGGACTTCAACGCTCATGTTGGCAACGACAGTGAAACCTGGAGAGTCGTGATTGGGAAAAATGGCCACCCGGATCTGAACCCAAGTGGTGCTTTGTTATTGGACTTTTGTGCTTGTCAAGGATTGTCCATAACAAACACAATGTTCAAACATAAGGGTGTCCATATGTGCACTTGGCACAAGGACACCCTCGGCCGCATGATTGACTTTGTAGTTGTGTCATGGGATTTGCGGCCTCATGTTTTGGACACTCTGTGAAGAGAAGGGCAGAGCTTTCTACCAACCACCACCTGGTGGTGAGCTGGCTCCGATGGTAGGGAGGATGCCTGTAGGCCTGGCAGGCCCAAACGCATTGGGTCTGCTGGGAACGCCTAGCAAGAGTCTCCTGAAGAACTTTGAACATGTCCGGAAGAACTTTGATCATGTCACGAGGGAGGTGCTGGACATTGAGTCCGAGTGGACCATGTTCCGTTCCTCTCTTGTTGAGCCAGCTGATTGAAGCTGTGGCCACAAGGTGTTTGGTGCCTGTCGTGGCGGTAAACCACCAGCAGTGAGGGATGCTGTCAAGCTGAAGAAAGAGCCATCGGGTCCTTTTGGCTCATGGGACTCCAGAGGCAGTGGGCATACTGACAGGCCAAGCGAGACCTCCTCAATCCCATCAACACGTCGTCCTATGAGGAAACAGTGCCTGGGATGTCTGTGGTGGGCTTTTCTATTTCTGGGGCTGAGGTTGACAAGGTAATTAAAAAGCTCCTCGTGGTAAGGCCCCGGGGGTATGAGCTCCGTCCGGAGTTCCTTAAGGCTCTGGATGCTGTGGGGCAGTCTTGGTTGACAAGACTCTGCAACATTGCGTCTACATCGGGGGCGGTACCTCTGGATTGGCAGACCGGGGTGGTTGTTCCTCTCTTTAAGAAGGGGAACCGGAGGGTGTGTTCCAACTATCCTAGATCACACTCCTCAGCCTTCCCGGTAAGGTCTATTCATGCGTACTGGAGAGGAGGAACCTCGGATCCAGGACAAACAGTGTGATATTCGTCCTGGTCGTGGAACGGTAGACCAGCTCTATACTCTCGGCAGGGTCCTTGAATGTGCATGGGAGTTTGCCCAACCAGTCTACATAAGTTTTGTGGACTTGGAGAAGACATTCGATCTTGGCCCCCGGTAAGTCTTGTGGGTAGTGCTCAGAGAGTATGGAGTATCGGCATGTCTGATTGTGGCGGGTGTCTCCTGTATGATCAGTGTCAGAGCTTGGTCCGCATTGCCGGCAGTATGTCGGACCCCTTTCCAGTGAGGGTTGGACTACGCCAACCAGTCTACATAAGTCAAGGCTTTGACTGCGCCTGGTTTGGTGGCTGCAGGATTAGGTCTCTGCTTTTTGCAGATGATGTGGTCCTGATGGTTTCAACTGGCCAGGATCTTCAGCGTTCATTGGATCGGTTCGCAGTGAAGCGACTGGGATGAGAATCAGCACCTCTAAGTCCGAGTCCATTGTTCTCGCCTGGGAAAGGGTGGAGTGCCATCTCCAGGTTGGGAAAGAGATCTTGCCCCAAGTGAAGGCGTTCAAGTACCTAGGAGTCTTGTTAACAAGTGAGGATAGAGTGGATCGTGAGATCTACAGGCGGATCGGTGCGGCGTCTTCAGTAATGAGGACGCTATATCGATCCGTTGTGGTGAAGAAGGAGCTGAGCCAGAAGGAAAAGCTTTCAATTTACCGGTCGATCAACGTTCCCATCCTCACCTATGGTCATGAGCTTTGGGTTATGACCGAAAGGACAAGGTCACGGGTACAAGCGGCCGAAATGAGTTTCCTCCGCCGGGTGGTGGGTCTCTCCCTTAGAGATAGGGTGAGAAGCTCTGTCATCCGTGAGGAACTCAGTGTAAAGCCGCTGCTCCTCCACATTGAGAGGAGCCAGATGAGGTGGTTCGGGCATCTGCTCAGGATGCCACCCGAACGCCTCCCTAGGGAGGTGTTTAGGGCAAGTCCGAACGGCAGGAGGCCATGGGGAAGACCTAGGACACATTGGAAAGACAATGTCTCCCGGCTGGCCTGGGAACGCCTCGGGATCCCCCGAGAAGAGCTGGACGAAGTGGCTGTGGAGATGGAAGTCTGGGCTCTCTGCTTAGGCTGCTGCCCCCGCAACCCGACCTCGGATAAGCGGAAGAAAATGGATGGATTTAGTATGACAGTTATACTGTCATATTGAGTGTGACAGTATACTGTCATAAAACCCAATTTTTGAATTTGCAAACCTGATTCTAGTAAAACTCACATCTATACAATATTACAGGCAATTTTGGACATAATGCATGTTTGGTTTTGGAGTTATGTTTATAAAACTTTAATATATAGTATGACATCTATACTGTTATATTGAGTAAAAAAACTAACTTGTGTCTGTCATAAAACCCAATTTTTGTATTTGCAAACCTTACAAAAACAAATGATTCTAGTAAAACTCACATGGAGTCAATATTACAGGTATTTTTAGACATTTTGCATGTTTGGTTTAAGAATTATGTTGGAATACATTTGTATTGCTTTTTTCACATTATCTCAGCATTTTAAGAACTTCCTGTCATATTGAGTAAAAAAAACTTTCTGTGTTTGCAAGCCTTAAAAAAGCAATGTTTCGAGTTATTTCAGGCATTATTAGCCATTTTTATGTGTAGTTTAGGAGTTATGTTTCAATAACTGTCATATTGAGTGTGACACTGTCATAGTGAGTAAAACCTAACTTTTGTATTTGCAAACCTTACAAAAACAACCGATTGTAGTAAAACTCACATTGATACAATATTACAGGCATGTTTAGACATCTTGCATGTTTGGTTTTGGAGTTATGTTTATATAACCTCATTTCTGAACCGCCACCTTTGTGGTTTGCGTGTCCCACTGATCCTAGGAGCTATGTTGTCCAGGGGCTTCTTTTCCCCCTGGTAGGGTCCCCCAAGAAAAACAGGTCCTAGGTGAGGAATCAGACAAAGAGCAGCTCAAAGACCTTTATGAAAAGTACAAATCGAGGACCTAGATTTTTTTCTTGCCCGGACGCGGGTCACCATGGCTCCCCTGTGGAGCCAGGCCCAGAGGTGGGGCATGATGGCGAGCGACTGGTGCCCATGGGGCCCGGCTCGAAGAGGCAACGTGGGTCCCCCCTGCAATAGGCTCACCACTCATGGGCTGGGTCATAGAGGTCGGGTGTAGTGTGAGCTGGGCGGCAGCCGAAGGCAGGGCACTTGGCAGTCCGATTATCGGCTACATAAGCTCGCTCTTGGGATGTGGAACGTCACCTCGCAGGGATGGAAGGAGCCTGAGCTGGTGCGCGAGGTGGAGAAGTTCCGGCTAGATAAAGTTGGACTCACTTCGACGCACAGCAAGGGCTCTGGAACCTGTTCTCTCAAGAGGGGTTGGACTCTCTTCCACTCTGGCGTTGCAAGTAATGAGAGGCTGGGTTGGCAATTCTTGTTGCCCCCCGGCTCAAAGCCTGCACATTGGACTTAACCCAGTAGACGAGATGGTAGCTTCCCTCCGCTTTCTGGTTGGGTGACGGGTCCTGACTGTTGGTGTTTACGCACCAAACAGCAGCTCAGAGTACCCACTCTTTTTGGATTCCCTTGAGAGTGCTCCCTCGGGTGATTCCCTTGTTCTGCTGGGGGTCTTCAACGCTCATGTTGGCAACGACAGTGAAACCTGGAGAGTCGTGATTGGGAAAAATGGCCACCCGGATCTGAACCCAAGTGGTGCTTTGTTATTGGACTTTTGTGCTCTTCATGGATTGTCCATAACAAACACAATGTTCAAACATAAGGGTGTCCATATGTGCACTTGGCACCAGGACACCCTCGGCCGCAGTTCCATGATTGACTTTGTAGTTGTGTCATGGGATTTGCGGCCTCATGTTTTGGACACTCGGGTGAAGAGAGGGGCGAGCTTTCTACCGATCACCACCTGGTGAGCTGGCTCCGATGGTGGGGAAGGATGCCGGTCAGACCTGGCAGGCCCAAACGCATTGTGAGAGTCTTTTGGGAACGCCTAGCAGAGTCTCCTGTCAGAGAGAGTTTCTTTTTCCACCTCCGGAAGAACTTTGAACATGTCACAAAGGAGGTGCTGGACATTGAGTCGGAATGGATCATGTTCCGTGCCTCTCTTGTAGAGCCAGCTGATTGGAGCTCTGGCCGCAAGGTGTTTGGTGCCTGTCGTGGCGGTAATCCTAGAACCCGCTGGTGGCCACCAGCAGTACGGGATGCCGTCAAGCTGAAGAAAGAGCTTATCTGGTCCTTTTGGCTCATGGGACTCCAGAGGCAGCGGGCATACCGACAGGCCAAGCGAAACCTCCTCAATCCCACCAACACGTCTTCCTATGAGGAAACAGTGTCTGGTGAATTTGTGGTGGGCTCTCCTATTTCTGGGGCTGAGGTTGCCAAGGTAGTTAAAAACCTCCTCGGTGGCAAGGCCCCGGGGGTAGATGAGCTCCGTCCGGAGTTCCTTAAGGCTCTGGATGCTGTGGGGCATCGCGTGGACATCTGGGGCGGTACCTCTGGATTGGCAGACCGGGGTGGTGGTTCTTCTCTTTAAGAAGGGGAACCGGAGGGTGTGTTTCAACTATCGTAGATCACACTCCTCAGCCTTCTCGGTAAGGTCTATTCATGTGTACTGGAGAGGAGGAACCTCGGATCCAGGACGAACAGTGTGGTTTCCGTCCTGGTCGTGGAACGGTAGACCAGCTCTATACTCTCGGCAGGGTCCTTGAGAGTGCATGGGAGTTTGCCCAACCAGTCTACATGTGCTTTGTGGACTTGGAGAAGACATTCGACCGTGGCCACCCCGGGAAGTCCTGTGGGGAGTGCTCAGAGAGTATGGGGTATCGGCATGTCTGATTGTGGCGGGTCGCTCCCTGTATGATCAGTGTCAGAGCTTGGTCCGCATTGCCGGCAGTAAGTCGGACCCCTTTCCAGTGAGGGTTGGACTCCGCCAAGGCTGCCCTTTGTCACAGATTCTGTTCATAACTTTTATGGACAGAATTTCTAGGCGCAGTCATGGCGTTGAGGGGATCCGGTTTGGTGGCTGCAGGATTAGGTCTCTGCTTTTTGCAGATGATGTGGTCCTTATGGCTTCAACTGGCCAGGATCTTCAGCTCACCACAGATTCCCCAGACAACGCTTCCACATAGGAAGACGTGTTGGTGGGATTGAGGAGGTTTCGCTTGGCCTGTCGGTATGCCCGCTGCCTCTGGAGTCCCATGAGCCAAAAGGACCAGATAAGCTCTTTCTTCAGCTTGACGGCATCCCGCACTGCTGGTGGACACCAGCGGGTTCTAGGATTACCGCCACGACAGGCACCAAACACCTTGCGGCCACAGCTCCAATCAGCTGGCTCGACAAGAGAGGCACGGAACATGATCCATTCCGACTCAATGTCCAGCACCTCCTTTGTGACATGTTCAAAGTTCTTCCGGAGGTGGAAAAAGAAACTCTCTCTGACAGGAGACTCTGCTAGGCGTTCCCAAAAGACTCTCACAATGCGTTTGGGCCTGCCAGGTCTGTCCGGCATCCTTCCCCACCATCGGAGCCAGCTCACCAGGCGGTGATCGGTAGAAAGCTCGCCCCTCTCTTCACCCGAGTGTCCAAAACATGAGGCCGCAAATCCCATGACACAACTACAAAGTCAATCATGGAACAGCGGCCGATGGTGTCCTGGTGCCAAGTGCACATATGGACACCCTTATGTTTGAACATTGTGTTTGAAATGGACAATCCGTGACGAGCACAAAAGTCCAATAACAAAGCACCACTTGGGTTCAGATCCGGGTGGCCATTTTTCCCAATCACGACTCTCCAGGTTTCACTGTCGTTGCCAACATGAGCGTTGAAGACCCCCAGCAGAACAAGGGAATCACCCGAGGGAGCACTCTCAAGGGAATCCAAAAAGCGTGGGTACCCTGAGCTGCTGTTTGGTGCGTAAACACCAACAGTCAGGACCCGTCACCCAACCAGAAAGCGGAGGGAAGCTACCATCTCGTCTACTGGGTTAAGTCCAATGTGCAGGCTTTGAGCCGGGGGCAACAAGAATTGACAACCCAGCCTCAAATTACTTGCAACGCCAGAGTGGGAGAGAGTCCAACCCCTCTTGAGAGAACAGGTTCCAGAGCCCTTGCTGTGCGTCGAAGTGAGTCCAACTTTATCTAGCCGGGAACTTCTCCACCTCGCGCACCAGCTCAGGCTCCTTCCATCCCTGCGAGGTGACGTTCCACGTCCCAAGAGCGAGCTTATGTAGCCGATAATCGGACTGCCAAGTGCCCTGCCTTCGGCTGCCGCCCAGCTCACACTGCACCCGACCTCTATGACCCAGCCCATGAGTGGTGAGCCTATTGCAGGGGGGACCCACGTTGCCTCTTCGAGCTGGGCCCCATGGGCACTAGTCGCTCGCCATCGTGCCCCACCTCTGGGCCTGGCTCCACAGGGGAGCCATGGTGACCCGCGTCCGGGCAAGAAAAAAATCTAGGTCCTCGATTTGTACTTTTCATAAAGGTCTTTGTTCTGCTCTTTGTCTGATTCCTCACCTAGGACCTGTTTTTCTTGGGGGACCCTACCAGGGGGCAAAGAAGCCCCTGGACAACATAGCTCCTAGGATCTGTGGGACACGCAAACCACAAGGTGGCGGTTCAGAAAGCAGGTTATATAAACATAACTCCAAAACCAAACATGCAAGATGTCTAAACATGCCTGTAATATTGTATCAATGTGGCATCCTGAGCAGATGCCCGAACCACCTCATCTGGCTCCTCTCAATGTGGAGGAGCAGTGGCTTTACACTGAGTTCCTCACGGATGACAGAGATTTTCACCCTATCTCTAAGGGAGAGACCCACCACCCGGCGGAGGAAACTCATTTCGGCCGCTTGTACCCGTGACCTTGTCCTTTTGGTCATAACCCAAAGCTCATGACCATAGGTGAGGATGGGAACGTTGATCGACCGGTAAATTGAAAGCTTTTCCTTCTGGCTCAGCTCCTTCTTCACCACAACGGGTCGATGTAGCGTCCTCATTACTGAAGACGCCGCACCGATCCGCCTGTATATCTCACGATCCACTCTATCCTCACTCGTGAACAAGACACCTAGGTACTTGAACGCCTTCACTTGGGGCAAGATCTCTTTCCCAACCTGGAGATGGCACTCCACCCTTTCCCGGGCGAGAACAATGGACTGGGAGTTGGAGGTGCTGATTCTCATCCCAGTCGCTTCACTGCGAACCGATCCAATGAAAGCTGAAGATCCTGGCCAGTTGAAGCCATCAGGACCACATCATCTGCAAAAAGCAGAGACCTAATCCTGCAGCCACCAAACCAGGCACAGTCAAAGCCATGGCTGCGCCTAGATATTCTGTCCATTAAAGTTATGAACAGAATCGGTGACAAAGGGCAGCCTTGGCGGAGTCCAACCCTCACTGGAAAGGGGTCCGACATACTGCCGGCAATGCGGACCAAGCTCTGACACTGATCATACAGGGAGACACCCGCCACAATCAGACATGCCGATACTCCATACTCTCTGAGCACTACCCACAGGATTTACCGGGGGCCAAGGTCGAATGTCTTCTCCAAGTCCACAAAACTTATATAGAATGGTTGGGCAAACTCCCATGCACACTCAAGGACCCTGCCGAGAGTTTAAAGCTGGTCTACCATTCCACGACCAGGAAAAACCACACTGTTTGTCCTGGATCCGAGGTTCCTCCTCTCCAGTACGCATGAATAGACCTTACCGGGAATGCTGAGGAGTGTGATCTACGATAGTTGGAACACACCCTCCGGTACCCCTTCTGACAACCCAGCCTCTTATTACTTGCAACGCCAGAGTAATGTAGTATTTTGTGGCTGATGACAGCCAGAAAATACTGAAGGCTGTCATCGGCAGGTGTACCAAAGCAGTTAGGACTCATAGCAGACCGGATTGGCAGACCGGGGAACAACCACCCCGGTCTGCCAATCCAGAGGTACCGCCCCCGATGTAGACGCAATGTTGCAGAGTCTTGTAAACCAATACTGCCCCACAGCATCCAGAGCCTTAAGGAACTCCGGACGGAGCTCATACCCCCGGGGCCTTGCCACCGAGGAGCTTTTTAACTACCTTGTCAACCTCAGCCCCAGAAATAGGAGAGCCCACCACAGACTTCCCAGGCACTGGGACATGTTGAAAGTTCTTCCGGACATGTTCAAAGTTCTTCAGGAGACTCTGCTAGGCATTCCCAGCAGACCCTTACAATGCGTTTGGGCCTGCCAGGTCTGACCGGCATCCTCCCCTACCATCGGAGCCAGCTCACCACCAGGTGGTGGTTGGTAGAAAGCTCTGCCCCTCTCTTCACAGAGTGTCCAAAACATGAGGCCGCAAATCCCATGACACAACTACAAAGTCAATCATGTGGCCGAGGGTGTCCTTGTGCCAAGTGCACATATGGACACCCTTATGTTTGAACATTGTGTTTGTTATGGACAATCCGTGACAAGCACAAAAGTCCAATAACAAAGCACCACTTGGGTTCAGATCCGGGTGGCCATTTTTCCCAATCACGACTCTCCAGGTTTCACTGTCGTTGCCCACATGAGCGTTGAAGTCCACCAGCAGAACAAGGGAATCACCCGAGGGAGCACTCTCCAGTACTCCCTCAAGGGAATCTAAAAAGAGTGGGTACTCTGAGCTGCTGTTTGGTGTGTAAACACAAACAACAGTCAGGACCCGTCACCCAACCCGAAGGCTGAGGGAAGCTACTATCTCGTCTATTGGGTTGAAGTCCAACGTATAGGCTTTGAGCCGGGGGGCAACAAGAATTGCCACCCCAGCCTCTCATTAGTTGCAACGCCAGTGTGGAATCTCTTCCACTCTGGCGTTGCAAGTAATGAAAGTTCAGCTCAGTCCAGCCCCTCTTGAGTGAACAGGTTCCAGAGCCCTTGCTGTGAGTCCAACTATATCTAGCCGGGAACGTCTCCACCTCATGCACCAGCTCAGGCTCCTTCACTCCCAGCGAGGTGATGTTCCATGTCCCAAGAGCGAGCATATGTAGCCGATAATCGGACCACCAAGTGCCCTGCCTTCGGCTGCCGCCCAGCTCACACTGCACCCTCTATGAACCAAGCCCATGAGTGGTGAGCCCTGGAGGGGGGATCCACATTGCCTCTTCGAGCTGAGCAAGGCTGGGCCCCATGGGGACAGGCCCGTCAATCGCCATCGTGCCCCACCTCTGGGCCTGGCTCCACAGGGGAGCCACGGTGACCTGCGTCAGGGCGAGAAAACATCTAGGTCCTCAATTGTACTTTTAATAAAGGTCTTTGAGCTGCTCTTTGTCTGATCCCTCACCTGTTTGTCTTGGAGGACCCTACCAGAGGGCATAGAAGCCCCCGGACAACATTTTCCTGGATCAGTAGGACACGCAAACCACAAAGGTGGCGGCTCAGATAGCAGGTTATATAAATATAACTCCAAAACCAAACATGCAATATTTTCTAAAAATGCCTGTAATATTGTATCAATGTGAGTTTTACTAGAATCAGTTGTTTTTGTAAGGTTTGCAAATACAAAAATTAGGTTTTACTCACAATGACAAAATCACACTCAATATGACAGTTATTTAAACATAACTCATAAACTACACATAAAATGGCTAATAATGCCTGAAATAATGAATCCTTGGGATTTTTACTGAGTTTTACATTTTGCAATCACAAAAAGTAGTTTTTTACTCAATATGACTGTAATGTTCTTAGAACCCTGAGATAATGGGAAAAAAAGCAATACAAATGTTTTTAAACCTAACTCCTAAACAACACATGCAAAATGGCTAATAATGCCAAGGGAGAGATGTAACGTTGTTAGTTTAAAAAAATGATCTTTTGTAAAGATATCAAAGACACAAGCTAGTTTTTTAATTCAATATGACAGCATAACAGTCATACTAAATATGAAAGATATATAAACATAACTCCAAAACCAAACATGTGTCATGTCTAAAAATGCCTGTAGTAATGTTTTTATGTGAGTTTGTAAGGTTTGCAAAAACAAAAAGTAGTTTTTTACTCAATATGTTCTTAGAATCCTGAGATAATGCAAAAAAAGCAATAAAAATGTATTCAAACACAAATTTTAAACCAAGCATGTAAAATGTCTAAAAATGCCTGTAATATTGAATCTATGTAAGTTTTACTAGAATCAATTGTTTTTGTAAGGTTTGCAAATACAAAAAATAGGTTTTACACATAATGACATTATAACTGTAACACTCAATATGACAATTATTTATTTATAACTCCTAACCACACATGAAACATGTCTAATAATGCGTGAAAAAATGTATCTTTGTGAGTGTTACTAGAAACATTTTCTTTTGTAAGGTTTGCAAAGACACAGGTTAGTTTTTTTTACTCAATATGACAGTATAACTGCCACACTCAATATGACAGTTATTTAAACATAACTCTTAAACTACACATGAAAAATGACTAACAATGCCTGAAATAATGCATTCTTGTAAGTTTTACTCGAAACATATGCTTTTTTAAGGCTTGCAAACACAAAAATTATTTTTTTTACTCAATATGACAGTAATGTTCTAAAATTCTGAGATTATACGAAACAATTAATAAAAATGATTCCAACATAATTCCTAAAAAAAACATGCAAAATGTCTAAAAATGTCTGTAATATTGAATCTACGTGAGTTTTACTAGATTTATATGATTTTGTAAGGTTTGCAAATACATAAATTAGGTTTTACTCACTATGACAGTATACTGTCACACTCAATATTACAGTTATTTAAACATAACTCAAACCACACATGAAAAGTGGCTAATAATGCCTGAAATAATGCATCGTTGGCAGTTTTTACTTGAAACACATGCTTTTTTAAATCTTGCAAACACAAAAAGTAGTTTTTTTTTACTCAATATGACTGTAATGTTCTTAAAATCCTGAGATAATGCGACAAAAAATTAAAAATGTATTTAAACATTACTCCTAAACAACACAAGCAAAATGGCTAATAATGTCTGGAAAGATGTATCTTTGTTAGTTTTCCTAGGAAAATGGTATTTGCATTGACACAAGCTCAGACAGTATAACAGTCATACTAAATATGAAAGTTATATAAACATAACTCCAAAACCAAACATGTGTCATGTCTAAAAATGCCTGTAATAATGTATTTATGTGAGTTTGTAAGGTTTGCAAAAACAAAATTTTGTTTTTTACTCAATATGAAAGTAATGATCTTAGAATCCTGAGATAATGCGAAAAAAGCAATAAAAATGTATTTAAACATAATTCCTAAACAACCCATGCTAAAAATGGGTAATAATGCCTGGAAACATGTATCTTTGTTAGTTTTACTAGAAAAATGATCTTTTGTAAAGTTTGAAAAGACACAAGCTAGTTTTTTTTAATTCAATATGACAGTATAACAGTCATACTAAATATGAAAGTTATATAAACATAACTCCAAAACCAAAAGTGTGTCATGTCTAAAATTGCCTGTAATAATGTATGTATGTGAGTTTGTAAGGTTTGCAAAAACAAAAAGTAGTTTTTTACTCAATATGAAAGTAATGATTTTAGAATCCTGAGATAATGCGAAAAAAGCAATAAAAATGTATTTAAACATAACTCTTAAAAAACACATGCAAAATGGCTAATAATGCCTGGAGACATGTATCTTTGTTAGTTTTACTAGAAAAAGTATATTTGTAAAGTTTGCAAAGACACAAGCTAGTTTTATTTTATTCAATATGACAGTATAACAGTCATACTAAATATGAAAGTTATCTAAACATAACTTCAAAACCAAACATGTGTCATGTCTAAAAATGCCTGTAATAATGTATTTATGTGAGATTGTAAGGTTTGCAAAAACAAAAAGTAGTTTTTTACTCAATATGAAAGTAGTGATCTTAGAATCCTGAGATAATGCGAAAAAAGCAATAAAAATGTATTTAAACATAATTCCTAAACAACCCATGCAAAATGGGTAATAATGCCTGGAGACATGTATCTTTGTTAGTTTTACTAGAACAATTATCTTTTGTAAAGTTTGCAAAGACACAAGCTAGTTTTTTTTTATTCAATATGACAGTATAACAGTCATACTAAATATAAAAGTTGTATAAACATAACTCCAAAACCAAACACGTGTCATGTCTAAAAATGTCTGTAAAAATGTATTCATGCAAGTTTGTAAGGTTTGCAAAACCAAAAAGTATTTTCTTACTCACTATGAAAGTAATGATTTTAGAATCCTGAGATAATGCGAAAAAAGCAATAAAAATGTATTTAAACATAAGTCCTAAACAACCCATGCAAAATGGATAATAATGCCTGGAGACATGTATCTTTGTTAGTTTTACTAGAAAAATGATCTTTTGTAAAGTTTGCAAAGACACAAGCTAGTTTTTTTTTAAATTCAATATGACAGTATAACAGTCATACTAAATATGAAAGTTATCTAAACATAACTCCAAAACCAAACATGTGTCATGTCTAAAACTGCCTGTAATAATGTATTTATGTGAGTTTGTAAGGTTTGCAAAAACAAAAAGTAGTTTTTTACTCAATATGAAAGTAATGATCTTAGAATCCTGAGATAATGCGAAAAAAGCAATAAAAATGTAATCAAACACAACTTTTAAACCAAACATGTAAAATGTCTGAAAATGCCTGTAATATTGAACTATGTAAGTTTTACTAGAATCAATTGTTTTTGTATGGTTTGCAAATACAAAAATTAGGTTTTACACATAATGACATTATTACTTTAACACTCAATATGAAAGTTATTTAATTATAACTCCTAAATACACATGAAACATGTCAAGTAGCGTGAAAAAAATGATCTTTGTGACTGTTGCTAGAAACATTTTCTTTTGTAAGGTTTGCAAAGACACAGGTTAGTTTTTTTTTAACTCAATATGACAGTATAACTGCCACACTCAATATGACAGTTATTTAAACATAAATCCTAAACCACACCTGAAAAATGGCTAATAATGCCTGAAATAATGCATCTTTGGGAGTTTTACTGGAAACATATGCTTTTTTAAGGCTTGCAAACACAACAATTATTTTTTTACTCAATATGACAGTAATGTTCTAAAAATCCTGAGATAATGCGAACAAAGCAATACACATGTATTCCAACATAATTCCTAAACCAAACATGCAAAATGTCTGAAAATGCCTGTAATATTGAATCCATGTGAGTTTTATTTGAATCAGTTGTATGGTTTGCAAATACAAAAATTGGGTTTTATGACAAACACAAGTTAGTTTTTTTTACTCAATATAACAGTTTAGCTGTCATACTATATATGAAAGTTATATAAACATAACTCCAAAACAAAACATGCATTATGTCCAAAACTGCCTGTAATATTGTATATATGTGAGTTTTACTAGAATCAGGGTTGCAAATACAAAAATTGGGTTTTATGACAGTATACTGTCACACTCAAAATTACAGTTATTTAAACATAACTCAAACAACACATGCAAAATGGCTAATAATGCCTGGAGACATGTTATTACGACATTAGTTTTACTAGAAAAATGGTCTTTTGTAAGGTTGCAAAGACACAAGTTAGTTTTTTTTTAATTCATTAAGACAGTATAACTGTCATAATAAATATGAAAGTTATATAAACATAACTCTAAAACCAAACATGCATTATGTCTAAAAATGCCTGTAATATTGTATCTGTGTGAGTTTAACTAGATTTAGTTGTTTTTGTAAGGTTTGCAAATACAAAATATGGGTTTTACTCACTATGACAGTATACTGTCACACTCAATCTGACAGTTATTTAAACATAACTCCTAAACCACACATGCAAAATGGCTAATAATGCCTGGAGATATGTATCTTTGTGAGTTTTACTAGAAACAATATATTGTGTAAGGTTTAGTTAGTTTTTGTACTCAATCTGACAGTATAACTGTCATTCTAAATCCATCCATTTTCTTCCGCTTATCCGAGGTCGGGTTGCCTGAGCAGAAAATCCCAGACTTCCCTCTCCCCAGCCACTTCGTCCAGCTCTTCTCGGGGTATTCCGAGGCGTTCCCAGGCCAGCCGGGAGACATATTCTTTCCAATGTGTCCTAGGTCTTCCCCGTGGCCTCCTGCCGGTCGGACTTGCCCTAAACACCTCCCTAGAGGCGTTCGAGTGGCATCCTGAGCAGATGCCCGGACCACCTCATTGGCTCCTCTCAATGTGAAAGAGCAGCTGCTTTACTCTGAGTTCCTCCCGGATGACAGAGCTTCTCACCCTATCTCTAAGGGAGAGACCCACCACCCGGCAGAGGAAACGCATTTCGGCCGCTTGTACCCGTGACCTTGTCCTTTCGGTCATAACCCAAAGCTGGGAACGTAGATCGACGGTAAATTGAGAGCTTTTCCTTCTGGCTCAGCTCCTTCTTCACCACAACGGATCGATATAGCGTCCTCAATACTGAAGACGCCGCACCGATCCGCCTGTGGATCTCCCGATCCACTCTATCCTCACTCGTGAACAAGACTCTTAGGTACTTGAACTCCTCCACTTGGGGCAAGATCTCCTCCCCAACCTGGAGATGGCACTCGACCCTTTCCTGCGCGAGAACCATGGACGTGGACTTGGAGGTGCTGATTCTCATCCCAGTCGCTTCACACTCAAGGACCCTGCCGAGAGTATAGACCTGGTCTACCGTTCCACGACCAGGACGAAAACCACACTGTTCGTCCTGGATCCGAGTTTCTTCCTCTCCAGTACACATGAATAGACCTTACCGGGAAGGCTGAGGAGTGTGTTTCACAATAGTTGGAACACACCCCCCGGTTCCCCTTCTTAAAGAGAGGAACCACCACCCCGGTCTGCCAATCCAGAGGTACCGCCCCCAATGTCCATGCGATGTTGCAGAGTCTTGTCAACCAAGACAGCTCCACAGTTTTCAGAGCCTTAAGGAACTCCGGACGGAACTCATCCACCCCTGGGGCCTTGCCACCGAGGAGCTTTTTAACTACCTAGGCAACCTAAGCCCCAGAAATAGGAGAGCCCACCACGGATTCCCCAGGCACTGCTTGGCCTTTCCGTATGCCCGCTGCCTCTGGAGTCCCATGAGCCAAAAGGACCCGATAGGCTCTTTCTTCAGCTTGACGGCATCCCTCACTGCTGGTGGCCACCAGTGAGTTCTAGGATTACCGCCACGACAGGCACCAAACACCTTGCGGCCACAGCTCCAATCAGCCGGCTCCACAAGAGAGGCACGGAACATGGTCCACTCAGACTCAATGTCCAGCACCTCCCTCGTGACATGTTCAAAGTTCTTCCGGAGGTGGAAATTGAAACTCTCTCTGACAGGAGACTCTGCTAGGCGTTCCCAACAGACCCTCACAATGCGTTTGGGCCTGCCGGGTCTGTCCTGCATCCTCCCCCACCATCGGTGCCAGCTCACCACCAGGTGATGATCGGTAGAAAGCTCTGCCCCTCTCTTCACCCGAGTGTCCAAAACATGAGGCCGCAAATCCCATGACACAACTACAAAGTCAATCATGGAACTGCGGCCGAGGGTGTCCTGGTGCCAAGTACACATATAGACACCCTTATGTTTGAACATTGTGTTTGTTATGGACAATCCGTGACGAGCACAAAAGTCCAATAACAAAGCACCACTTGGGTTCGATCCGGGTGGCCATTTTTCCCAATCACGACTCTCCAGGTTTCACTGTCCTTGCCAACATGAGCATTGAAGTCCCCCAACAGAACAAAGGAATCACCAGAGGGAGCACTCTCCAGTACTCCCTCAAGGGAATCCAAAAAGAGTGGGTACTCTGAGCTACTGTTTGGTGCGTAAACACAAACAACAGTCAGGACCCGTCACCCAACCCGAAGGCGGAGGGAAGCTACTATCTCGTCTACTGGGTTAAAGTCCAACGTGCAGGCTTTGAGCAACAACAATTGCCACCCCAGCCTCTCATTGCTTGCAACGCCAGAGTGGAAGAGAGTCCAGCCCCTCTTGAGAGAACAGGTTCCAGAGCCCTTGCTGTGCGTCGAAGTGAGTCCAACTATATCTAGCCGGAACTTCTTCACCTCGCGCACCAGCTCAGGCTCCTTCCCTCCCAGCGAGGTGACGTTCCACATCCCAAGAGCGAGATTATGTAGCCGATAATCGGACCGCCAAGTGCCCTGCCTTCGGCTGCCGCCCAGTTCACACTGCATCCGACCTCTATGACCTCAATGGGCCCATGAGTGGTGAGCCCATTGGAGGGTTGACCCACGTTGCCTCTTCGAGCTGAGCCCGACAGGGCCCCATGGAGACATCGTGCCCCACCTCTGCGCCTGGCTCCACAGGAGAGCCACGGTGACCCGTGCCTGGGCGAGAAAAAAATCTAGGTCCTCGATTTGTACTTTTCATAAAGGTCTTTGAGCTGCTCTTTGTCTGATCCCTCACCTAGGACCTGTTTGTCTTGAGGGACCCTACCAGGGGGCATAGAAGTCCTCGGACAACATAGGTCTTACGATCAGTGGTACACGCAAACCACAGAGGTGGCGGCTCAGAAAGGGGGTTATATAAACATAACTCCAAAACCAAACATGCAATATGTCTAAACATGCCTGTAATATTGTATTAATGTGAGTTTTACTAGAATCAGTTGTTTTTGTAAGGTTTGCAAATACAAAATATGGGTTTTACTCACTATGACAGTATAATGTCAAACTCAATCTGACAGTTATTTAAACATAACTCCTAAACCACACATGCAAAATGGCTAATAATGCCTGGAGATATGTATCTTTGTGAATTTTACTAGGAACAACATATTGTGTAAGGTTTAGTTAGTTTTTGTACTCAATATGACAGTATAACTGTCATACTAAATCCATCCATTTTCTTCCGCTTATGGTCGGGTTATGGTCGGGTTGCGGGGGCCGCAGCCTAAGCAGATAATTCCAAACTTCCCTTTCTCCAGCCACTTCGTCCAGCTTTTCTCGGGGGATCCAGAGGCGTTCCCAGGCCAGCCGGGAGACATAGTGTTCCCAATGTGTCCTGGGTCTTCCCCGTGGCCTCCTGCCGGTCGGACTTGCCCTAAACACCTCCCTAGGGAGGCGTTCGGGTGGCATCCTGAGCAGATGCCCGAACCACCTCATCTGGCTCCTCTCAATGTGGAGGAGCAGCGGCTTTACTGTGAGTTCCTCCAGGATGACAGAGCTTCACCTTCACCAGGGGTGTCAAACTCAAATACAGAGTGGGCCAAAGTTTAAAACTGAACCAAGGTTGAACAAATTAACCTTTTAATAGGGACCCAAACAAGTTTTGCTTTGAATATTGAACAAGCAAGGATTATATAACTTTATAGTGACATGCAAAATCGAGTTTCAAATAATAATAATAATAATTAAAAAATATAAATTGCATATCAAATACAATTTAAATAAATATTGAATGCCTCTTTTCTGTTTGCAGCCTTCTGAGGTAAATATCAACATTAACTTTTTCCACAGGCTAATAAAATTGAAAATAAAATAACAATGAATAAAACTACCATTCAGGACTTTAAACTGCTCAGTTTGCAACACACTGATCTAATTTGATGTGCCCAAGCCAGATACCTGGCATCTTTTTTTGGATGCTAGTTCTTTAATGTCGGGGCTCAGGCTTTGAGCCGAGGCAACTTTCATTATCGAACGAAGGTGTTCAACAGTCATATCTCGTACACCAAATTCTAACATCGTTCAAACCCAGTCACAAGATATGTGCAGTTTCAGCAAGCATACACAAATGAATGCAAAGCATACTTCATCAACAGCGATACAGGTTACACTGAGGGTGCCAGTATAAAATACTTTAACACTGTTAGAAATATACGCCACACTGTGAACCCACACCAAACAAGAATAAAAAACACTTTTCGGGAGAACATCCGCACCGTAACACAACATAAACACAAAAGAACAAATACCCAGAACCCTTTGCAGCACTAACTCTTTCGGGATGCTACAAAATACACCCCCGCTACCACCAAAACACCCCCACCCACACACACACACACACCTTGTAGCGTCCCGGAAGATTTAGTGCTACAAAGGGTTCTGGGTATTTGTTCTGTTGTGTTTATGTTGTGTTACGGTGCGGATGTTCTCCCGAAATGTGTTTGTCATTCTTGTTTGGTGTGGATTCACAGTGTGGCGTATATTCCTAAAAGTGTTAAAGTTTTTTATTTGGCTACCGTCAGTGTAACCTGTATCGCTGTTGATGAAGTATGCGTTGCATTCAATTGTGTGTGGGTGCAGAAGCTGCACTGACATGAAACTGGGCCAGCACTCGTTTAACTAGCTGAAAAAAAAAAAAAAATTTGGGAGGAGTGCTGGAGTCAAACCCGGGAGGGTTGGCAAGTATTAGAAGTAGCGGTGTTACTGCAGCACTGCCGCAATGTATAATCCACGGTCCAGCTTTAGTGTTAATTTGATATTGCCTCAAGGGCCCACGGGCCAGAGTTTGACACCCATGACCTTCACTGTAAAAAATTACTGTAAAAATAAAAAATAAAATTACAGTTATATACTCCATCCATCCATCCATTTTCTACCGCTTATTCCCTTCGGAGTCGCGGGGGGCGCTGGAGCCTATCTCAGCTACAATCGGGCGGGAGGCGGGGTACACCCTGGACAAGTCGCCACCTCATCGCAGGGCCAACACAGATAGACAGACAACATTCACACTCACATTCACACACTAGGGCCAATTTAGTGTTGCCAATCAACCTATCCTGTTCTTCTTAAATGCAGTTAAGTACGGTAAATTGTGTTGCATTTTTCAAAAAATATCGACCAGCAGTAAGTTACTGTAAAACCTGCAGTATAATTCAGTATTTTTCAGACTTGTTTCTTGGGTCCGCCCACAATTCGTCCAACCGAGCTTCATTTCACCTGGCCGCCCCTGCTAAATCCATCCTACTGCATCGTGTGTTTTTGATAACAAGGTAAGAGTCACTTGTACCTTGATGTGTCATTTTCTGTTTGAATTACTTTATATATATATTTATAAAGTCCGAAATGACATAGCGTCACACTCAGCATCACAGACACTATCGTTGACCACGCGCATGTACCGCCGCATGCTAGCTAGCTAAGTTTTCTTCTTTTTTGTCATAGTCATCATAAAAGATGATCACTTGCAACATATGTGCTACGACTTGCAGCAATGTATTTGCGTATGTTAGACACATGCGAAGTCATAGTTGTATGCCTAATGCATCGTTTAAGTGTGCTTTCGCTAAATGCACAAGAGTTTTTTCCAACTTCTCAGCCTTCAAAACTCACAGCCGTCGTCATAAATATGGCAAGAGTAGGACTGATATGTATAGCGCAGAAGGTTTATCTTGTAATATTGTCTCATGTAGCGCGAAGTGCGATGATATACGGGCCCTTCTCCTGCATTTGAAAAGTCATATTACAGAAGGTAGGACAGTTACGTGCCCCTTCAGTCAATGTGAAAAAAGATTTACAGTTAAGTCTACTTTCACATCGCACGTGTCAAGGAAGCACTACGGCTACACTGAACGAAGTTTGTCTTGCTCAACAGCAAATCCAAGCAGCTCTTGTGTTATTAACACTGATGATTGTGATATGCAACTTGAGAATTCAGGATATTCCTGTTATGAAGACATGGAGGTCTACTTGCATTAAAAAAATGTTCACAGCACTGAAAAAAGGTTGAGAACCACTGCCTTAGGACAGTGGTTCTCAACCTTTTTTCAGTGATGTACCCCTGTGAACATGTTTTTAATTCAAGTACCCCCTAATCAGAGCAAAGCATTTTTGGTTGAAAAAAAAGAGATAAGGAAGTAAAATGCAGCACTATGTCATCAGTTTCTGATTTATTAAATTGTATAACAGTGCAAAATATTGCTCATTTGTTGTGGTCTTTTTTGAACTATTTGGAAAAAAAGAATTACAAATAACTAAAAACTTGTTGAAAAATAAACAAGTGATTCAATTATAAATAAAGATGTTTACACATAGAAGTAATCAACTTAAAGTGCCCTCTTTGGGGATTGTAATAGAGATCCATCTGGATTCATGAACTTCATTCTCAACATTTCTTCACAAAAAAAGAAATCTTTAACATCAATATTTATGGAACATGTCCACATGTCTCAGCTGCATTACTGCTACGCTTTAACCACGCCTCCATTGTTTTCTACATGGATAGTTGATTGACAGTTGGTGCCGTGTGGCACCGCCAGGTAGGGTCAAACCATCATGGCATGGGGGAAACTCTGGCTTTATGGTAATGAATGGAATAGCCTACTTGATTAGATGTTCAGTTTATGAACTTACATTCATATTTTTTCGAAGTATTATTCAATAAATATGTTTATAAAGGGTTTTTGAATTGTTGCTATTTTTAGAATATTTTTTAAAAATCTCACGTACCCCTTGGCATACCTTCAAGTACTCCCAGGAGTACGCATACCCCCATTTGAGAACCACTGCCTTAGGAGACTAGATGTAAACAGAGTAAAGAGAGAGCGAGTGAGGTGGCCATTCCAAATACTTTTAAAATGCTACCCATATTGGATACTGTTTAGGAACATAAACTGCATTTCTTGACTGTACCAGTTGCTGGTGACAAAGTCACAATAAAACGTTGGATGATCAGCATGGAAGGTGATGTCATCTGCAAAGGCGTCCAACCTAGCTTCATCTCAGGGCTTGCTGCCCTTCTTGCTTGGTGCTCGGACATTGGAATTTGTTCAAAGGTAAATCCTCTTGATACTGTTAAATACTGTTAGGATATTTTATTTTATATTTCTCATCTCTGTTCAGGAATTTGACTTGTCATTTCCCCAATTCTGTGCCTTAAATCAATGACTCTTCTGTTCCTTTGTGGACCTTCTTATTAGGGACCGAAGCACCAGTTTGACGCTAGGATACAGAGAAGGTAGGTAATGTGCAGGTAAAGATATGTTGACTGGGTCAAAGAAGGAAGCACCTGTTTGACCCCAGGATGCAGAGAAGGTAGGTAATGTGCGGGTGAAGATATGTTGAATGGGTAAAGGCAGGAAGCACCAGTGTGACCCCACTATGCAGAGAAGGTAGGTAATGTGCGGGTGAAGGTATGTTGAATGGGTGAAAGAAGAAAGCGCAGGTGTGGTCGACGCAATGCAGACAAGGTAGGTATGTGCAGGTGAAGATATGTTGTATGGTGAAAGAAAGAAGCACCAGTGTAACCCCAGGATGCAGGGAATGTAGGTAATGTGCAGGTAAAGATATGTTGAATGGGTAAAGGCAGGAAACACCAGCTAGACGCCAGGATACAGAGAAGGTAGGTAATGTGCAGGTAACGATATGTTGAATGGGTAAAGGTAGAAAGCACCAGCGTGACCACACTATGCAGAGAAGGTAGGTGATGTGCAGGTAAAGATATGTTGAATGGGTAAAGGCAAGAAGCACCAGTGTGACCCCAGGATGCAGAGAAGATAGGTAATGAGCAGGTAATGATATGTTAAATGGGTGAAAGCAGGAAACATCAGCGTAAATACACGGTCCCGTAGATGGAGAGAAAATATAAATAGAGAGAGGGATTGGGGAGGCTTTAGCATTGTCTTCCTCTCTGAATTTGTCTTAATGGGTTTTAGAGCATTCACTCATCTACAGCTGTGGTTATGGTGTAGGCTCACATATATCCTAAAATTGCAGTGCATATTCCTAAAGAACAATGTGAGTGGAGTTCTGTATCGACTGCAAGTAATCTTCAATCACAACAGAATATCTAATATGCTTTCTCTCTTTTTTAGGCGATTCATTGGCGTTAACCCCGAGAGGGGAACAAAGGCTAGCCAGGGAAAGGTGGTGTCCAAGAAGAGCGGGAAGCTGGTTCAGAAAAAGGCAGCAACTGTAAATCCTCACGTAGCCACCCTTATAAAACATCTCACAGACTTTGAGTGGGGCTTTATGTAGCCGACAACTAAACACTGGACTCGTGTTCAGTTTTTTGTCTCCAGTTTGAAATTAAGTTGACGTGTTATAAATGTTAAAATGCTTTACTGAAAATAAGAAGAATGCACTAAATGTACATTGAATGTATTTGATGCACTTTAAAATAATTGGTTAATAAAAGCATTAACTTGCAAGGCCATTTCTCCAGTCATTTTTATGCCAGCAGATTGCAGGGGTTTTCATTTTGAAAATTTAAAAGTTCAATTCATTAACTTCTAGAGGCATTATACCGTAAAGCTCAGTCTATAGTGCTTACAATTATTTTACTGTAATTAAAAGTTAATGGATATTACAGTGGATACACTAAAATAACAGTGTAATGCCGCTAAACAGATGACAGTATTATGCTGTGAAGCGTATATTTGATACAGCACAGTACTGTGATACTTTTTACAGTAATAAACTGTAGTGATAAATCACAGTATGTGTGCTGTAGAAAAACAGTTTTATACTGGAACCATTAGCTGCCAGTAGGTTACTGTAATCAAACGGTGAAAATTCTTACAGTAAGGGAGAGACCCGCCACCCAGCGGAGAAAACTCATTTTGGCCGCTTGTACCCGTGATCTTGTCCTTTTGGTCTTACTCCAAAGCTCATGACCATAGGTGAGGATGGGAACGTAAATCGACCGGTAAATTGAGAGCTTTTCCTTCTGGCTCAGCTCCTTCTTACCACAACGAATCGATATAGCGTCCTCATTACTGAAGACGCCGCACCGATCAGCCTGTGCATCTCACGATCCACTCTTCCCTCACTCATGAACAAGACTCCAGGTACTTGAACTCATCCACAAGATCTCCTGCCCAACCTCGAGATGGCACTCCACCCTTTCCCGGGCGAGAACCTCGGACTTGGAGGTGCTGATTCTCATCCCAGTCGCTTCACACTCGGCTGTGAACCGATCCAATGAGAGCTGAAGATCCTGGCCAGTTGAAGCCATAAGGACCACATCATCTGCAAAAAGCAGAGACCTAATCCTGCAGCCACCAAACCGGATCCCCTCAACGCCATGACTGCGCCTAGAAATTCTGTCCACAAAAGTTATGAACAGAATCGGTGACAAAGGGCAGCCTTGGCGGAGTCCAACCCTCACTGGAAAGGGGTCCGACTTACTGCCGGCAATGCGGACCAAGCTCTGACACTGATCATACAGGGAGCGACCCGCCACAATCAGACATGCCGATACCCCATACTCTCTGAGCACTCCCCACAGGACTTCCCGGGGTGGCCACGGTCGAATCTCTTCTCCAAGTCCACAAAGCACATGTAGACTGGTTGGGCAAACTCCCATGCACACTCAAGGATCCTGCCGAGAGTATAGAGCTGGTCTACCGTTCCACGACCAGGACGAAAACCACACTGTTCGTCCTGGATCCGAGGTTCCTCCTCTCCAGTACACATGAATAGACCGCCCCCGATGTAGACGCAATGTTGCAGAGTCTTGTCAACCAAGACTGCCCCACAGCATCCAGAGCCTTAAGGAACTCCGGACGGAGCTCATACCCCCGGGGCCTTACCGCGAGGAGCTTTTTAACTACCTTGTCAACCTTGGTAGAAAGCTCTGCCCTTCTCTTCACAGAGGGTTAAGTCCAATGTGCAGGCTTTAAGCCGGGGGGCAACAAGAATTGCCAACCCAGCCTCTCATTACTTGCAACGCCAGAGTGGAAGAGAGTCCAACCCCTCTTGAGAGAACAGGTTCCAGAGCCCTTGCTGTGCGTCGAAGTGAGTCCAACTTTATCTAGCCGGGAACTTCTCCACCTCGCGCACCAGCTCAGGTTCCTTCCATCCCTGCGAGGTGACGTTCCACGTCCCAAGAGCGAGCTTATGTAGCCGATAATCGGACTGCCAAGTGCCCTGCCTTCGGCTGCCGCCCAGCTCACACTGCACCCGACCTCTATGACCCAGCCCATGAGTGGTGAGCCTATTGCAGGGGGGACCCACGTTGCCTCTTCGAGCTGGGCCCCATGGGCACCAGTCGCTCGCCATCGTGCCCCACCTCTGGGCCTGGCTCCACAGGGGAGCCATGGTGACCCGCGTCCGGGCAAGAAAAAAATCTAGGTCCTCGATTTGTACTTTTCATTAAGGTCTTTGAGCTGCTCTTTGTCTGATTCCTCACCTAGGACCTGTTTTTCTTGGGGGACCCTACCAGGGGGCAAAGAATCCCCCAGACAACATAGCTCCTAGGATCAGTGGGACACGCAAACCACAAAGGTGGCGGTTCAGAAAGCAGGTTATATAAACATAACTCCAAAACCAAACATGCAAGATGTCTAAACATGCCTGTAATATTGTATCAATGTGAGTTTTACTACAATCGGTTGTTTTTGTAAGGTTTGCAAATACACAAGTTAGGTTTTACTCACTATGACAGTGTCACACTCAATATGACAGTTATTGAAACATAACTCCTAAACTACACATACAAATGGCTAATAATGCCTGAAATAACTCGAAACATTGCTTTTTTAAGGCTTGCAAACACAGAAAGTTTTTTTTACTCAATATGACAGGAAGTTCTTAAAATGCTGAGATAATGTGAAAAAAGCAATACAAATGTATTCCAACATAATTCTTAAACCAAACATGCAAAATGTCTAAAAATGCCTGTAATATTGACTCCATGTGAGTTTTACTAGAATCATTTGTTTTTGTAAGGTTTGCAAATACAAAAATTGGGTTTTATGACAGACACAAGTTAGTTTTTTTACTCAATATAACAGTATAGATGTCATACTATATATTAAAGTTTTATAAACATAACTCCAAAACCAAACATGCATTATGTCCAAAATTGCCTGTAATATTGTATAGATGTGAGTTTTACTAGAATCAGGTTTGCAAATACAAAAATTGGGTTTTATGACAGTATACTGTCACACTCAATATGACAGTATAACTGTCATACTAAATCCATCCATTTTCTTCCGCTTATCCGAGGTTGCGGGGGCAGCAGCCTAAGCAGAGAGCCCAGACATCCATCTCCACAGCCACTTCGTCCAGCTCTTCTCGGGGGATCCCGAGGCGTTCCTAGGCCAGCCGGAAGACATTGTCTTTCCAATGTGTCCTAGGTCTTCCCCATGGCCTCCTGCCGTTCGGACTTGCCCTAAACACCTCCCTAGGGAGGCGTTCGGGTGGCATCCTGAGCAGATGCCCGAACCACCTCATCTGGCTCCTCTCAATGTGGAGGAGCAGCGGCTTTACACTGAGTTCCTCACGGATGACAGAGCTTCTCACCCTATCTCTAAGGGAGAGACTCACCACCCGGCGGAGGAAACTCATTTCGGCCGCTTGTACCCGTGACCTTGTCATTTCGGTCATAACCCAAAGCTCATGACCATAGGTGAGGATGGGAACGTTGATCGACCGGTAAATTGAAAGCTTTTCCTTCTGGCTCAGCTCCTTCTTCACCACAACGGATCGATATAGCGTCCTCATTACTGAAGACGCCGCACCGATCCGCCTGTAGATCTCACGATCCACTCTATCCTCACTCGTGAACAAGACTCCTAGGTACTTGAACGCCTTCACTTGGGGCAAGATCTCTTTCCCAACCTGGAGATGGCACTCCACCCTTTCCCGGGCGAGAACAATGGACTGGGACTTGGAGGTGCTGATTCTCATCCCAGTCGCTTCACTGCGAACCGATCCAATGAACGCTGAAGATCCTGGCCAGTTGAAGCCATCAGGACCACATCATCTGCAAAAAGCAGAGACCTAATCCTGCAGCCACCAAACCAGGCGCAGTCAAAGCCTTGACTTATGTAGACTGGTTGGCGTAGTCCAACCCTCACTGGAAAGGGGTCCGACATACTGCCGGCAATGCGGACCAAGCTCTGACACTGATCATACAGGGAGACACCCGCCACAATCAGACATGCCGATACTCCATACTCTCTGAGCACTACCCACAAGACTTACCGGGGGCCAAGGTCGAATGTCTTCTCCAAGTCCACAAAACTTATGTAGACTGGTTGGGCAAACTCCCATGCACATTCAAGGACCCTGCCGAGAGTATAGAGCTGGTCTACCGTTCCACGACCAGGACGAATACCACACTGTTTGTCCTGGATCCGAGGTTCCTCCTCTCCAGTACGCATGAATAGACCTTACCGGGAAGGCTGAGGAGTGTGATCTACGATAGTTGGAACACACCCTCCGGTTCCCCTTCTTAAAGCGAGGAACAACCACCCCGGTCTGCCAATCCAGAGGTACCGCCCCCGATGTAGACGCAATGTTGCAGAGTCTTGTCAACCAAGACTGCCCCACAGCATCCAGAGCCTTAAGGAACTCCGGACGGAGCTCATACCCCCGGGGCCTTACCACGAGGAGCTTTTTAACTACCTTGTCAACCTTGGTAGAAAGCTCTGCCCTTCTCTTCACAGAGTGTCCAAAACATGAGGCCGCAAATCCCATGACACAACTACAAAGTCAATCATGCGGCCGAGGGTGTCCTTGTGCCAAGTGCACATATGGACACCCTTATGTTTGAACATTGTGTTTGTTATGGACAATCCGTGACAAGCACAAAAGTCCAATAACAAAACACCACTTGGGTTCAGATCCGGGTGGCCATTTTTCCCAATCACGACTCTCCAGGTTTCACTGTCGTTGCCAACATGAGCGTTGAAGTCCACCAGCAGAACAAGGGAATCACTCGCGGGAGCACTCTCCAGTACTCCCTGAAGGGAATCCAAAAAGAGTGGGTTCTCTGAGCTGCTGTTTGGTGTGTAAACAAACAACAGTCAGGATCCATCACCCAACCCGAAGGCTGAGGGAAGCTACCATCTCGTCTATTGGGTTAAAGTCCAACGTGCAGGCTTTGAGCCGGGGGGCAACAAGAATTGCCACCCCAGCCTCTCATTAGTTGCAACGCCAGTGTGGAATCTCTTCCACTCTGGCGTTGCAAGTAATGAAAGTTCAGCTCAGTCCAGCCCCTCTTGAGAGAACAGGTTCCAGAGCCCTTGCTGTGAGTCCAACTATATCTAGCCGGGAACGTCTCCACCTCATGCACCAGCTCAGGCTCCTTCCCTCCCAGCGAGGTGATGTTCCATGTCCCAAGAGCGAGCTTATGTAGCCGATAATCGGACCACCAAGTGCCCTGCCTTCGGCTGCCGCCCAGCTCTTACTGCACCCTCTATGACCCAATGCCCATGAGTGGTGAGCCCTGGAGGGGGGGATCCACGTTGCCTCTTCGAGCTGAGCACGGCTGGGCCCCAAGGGGACAGGCCCGTCAATCGCCATCGTGCCCCACCTCTGGGCCTGGCTCCACAGGGGAGCCACGGTGACCTGCGTCCGGGCGAGAAAACATCTAGGTCCTCAATTGTACTTTTAACCCTTGTATTATGTTGGAAAAAAATGACATTGATTATGTTGCGGGTCATTTTGACCCGTATTGTATAAATGCACTCAAAACAGTCAAGAAAACAGGTTAAACCAATAACAACTTTATTTTAGGTTATATAAACATTTAGAAAAGTGACATACAATACATTTTTAATTCCAACACTATATTTAAGAAATACTTTAACTTCAACTTTAACTTCATCCCAGCGAACTTCAACATTTTCAATGTTCTCCAAATTTTCTTCAACATTTTCAATGCTCTCCACATGATGGACAGAATGTTACTGTGTGCTTTCTGCAGATGTAATTCTTGCATTTCACACAAGAGGTACTTGTTTTACTGTCCTCTCGAGGTAAGCAGACACGTCCACAATGTTGTAGAAAATCACCAAAGGCCAACGGGCTGCCTTGCGCTGGCAGCTGTATGTTGCTGTGACTTTGTCCAGGTTGTCAACTCCTCCTTTGGTGGAGTTATAATCCAGGATCATTTGTGGCTTCATGTCTTCTCTTGTGCTCAGAGATGCATCTGTGTGCATTGTACTCATTACAAGAACATTCTTGTTTCTCTTTGGGCAGTATGAAACAACTGTTGCTTTCTCAGTGAAAGCAAATATTGAGGAATGCAGAGGTCTGCCCTGCATCTTCAGAATTTCGGTGGGAAGTTCTGGCTTATTTTTTCTGACTGTTCCCAACATGGTCAGCTTTCTCTTCTGAAGTTCATCTACAAGGCGGTAGGATGTAAAGACATTGTCACATGTGATGTTATGACCTTGCAGCCCTTCACTCATTTCCAGCACCACACACATCTGATTCTTCTCAGATGTTCCTCCAGGTTGCTTTCCAGTGTATACTTGCATATTCTATGCATAGCTGGATTTTGCATCACAGGCTGCCCATATTTTGATGCCATACTTGGCGGGCTTGTTGGGTATGTACTGTCGAAAAGGACAGCGCCCCCTGAATGGAACAAGGCGCTCATCTACAGTAACATGGGGACCAGGATTGTACAACAAAGGTACATTTTCAACCCATTTATCCCACACATCTCTGATCGCAGCTTGTTTGTCTCTTTCACGTCGACCAGCTCTGGTGTCGCGGTTGTCAAAGTGGATCACACGAGATATCATGTGGAATGTCTCCAGAGACATTGTTGCACGAAAGATTGGCCTTCCATTCTCTTTATTCCATAGACTTGCAGTGGCTTCTCCCTTTGACCTGTACACTCCAGCTAATAACAGAACTCCAATGTAAGCATGCAAGTCAGTCTGATCCAGTGGCTTCCATTTCTCTTGAAACATGCGTCTCCCCTCCAAATTGGTCATTTCCAGTATAATCCTCTCTATTGGTGGGGATATGAAGAGCTGAAATGCTGATTGAATCTCATCAACTCATGTGACAGCAAATCTTGTAGGACCGGGAGTCATTTTGATCACATTGGAAGATGATAGTCTGCCTCGGCTTGGGTGTGGTGATGTTGATCATTTTATATTACCGTCCTTAGATGCCCATGTCCCCTCTGTGGATGATGATTGCTGCATTCCTTGATTTTCATCTGTTGGAGGAACAACGGCAGACTCGTCCTCTGAATCCTCCTCATTGTAGGAAAATCTGGATCAGCAATAACATTGTCCTCTGTCTCTGAAAAATCCTCTGTTTCTGAAATCTCTTCCTCTACATCACTATCCCAGTTAAAAATCAGTGATAAAGCCTCCTCAGACGTCATCATTCTGGAGCTAATTTTTGGTGAGTTTGTCAAAGAGATGACATGAGAACAATGACAAGGACAAGTGTGAGAAAGTTCCCTCTCTTCACACACCTGGCTCTGGGTCTCAGAGGCAATCAAACTACAAACAATTGTACATCAAAGTAAAAAGTACATCATAGAGACATGTTTATTTTGGATCTGAACAGCTGTTTACCCACATCAAAGCGTCTGGGTCAAAATGACCCGCAACATCATCTTTGTATACAACTCTAGAAAGACATTCCACTACACATCAAAGTGTCCAGATTTTTCACACCAGTTCATGACCCTAGATGAGGAAAAGTCACCAAATTTCAGCAAGAAAAAGAAAGGATAACCAGTACTTTGATCAACACAAAAACTGAAATGGGTCAAATTGACCCTTAACATAATACAAGGGCTAATAAAGGTCTTTGAGCTACTCTTTGTCTGATCCCTCACCTAGGACCTGTTTGTCTTGGGGGACCCTACCAGGGGTTATAGAAGCCCCCGGACAACATTTTCCTGGATCAGTAGGACACGCAAACCACAAAGGTGGCGGCTCAGAAAGCAGGTTATATAAATATAACTCCAAAACCAAACATGCAAGATGTCTAAACATGCCTGTAATATTGTATCACTGTGAGTTTTACTAGAATCGGTTGTTTTTGTAAGGTTTGCAAATACAAAAATTAGGTTTTACTCACAATGACAAAATCACACTCAATATGACAGTTATTTAAATATAACTCATAAACTACACATAAAAATGGCTAATAATGCCTGAAATAGTGAATCCTTGGGTAGTTTTACTGAGTTTTACATTTTGCAAACACAAAAAGTAGTTTTTTACTCAATATGACTGTAATGTTCTTAGAACCCTGAGATAATGGGAAAAAAGCAATAAAAATGTATTTAAACCTAACTCTTAAACAACACATGCAAAATGGCTAATAATGCCTAGGGAGACATGTAAGGTTGTTAGTTTAAAAAAATTATCTTTTGTAAAGATATCAAAGACACAAGCTAGTTTTTTTAATTCAATAAGACAATATTGAATAAAAAGTCATACTAAATATGAAAGTTACATAAACATAACTCCAAAACCAAACATGTGTCATGTCTAAAAATGCCTGTAATAATGTATTCATGTGAGTTTGTAAGGTTTGCAAAAACAAAAAGTAGTTTTTTACTCAATATGAAAGTAATGTTCTGAGAATCCTGAGATAATGCAAAAAAAGCAATAAAAATGTATTCAAACACAAATTTTAAACCAAACATGAAAAATGTCTAACAATGCCTGTAATATTGAATCTATGTAAGTTTTACTAGAATCAATTGTTTTTGTAAGGTTTGCAAATACAAAAATTAGGTTTTACACATAATGACATTATAACTGTAACACTCAATATGACAATTATTTATTTATAACTCCTAACCACACATGAAACATGTCTAATAATGCGTGAAAAAATGTATCTTTGTGCGTGTTACTAGAAACATTTTCTTTTGTAAGGTTTGCAAAGACACAGGTTAGTTTTTTTTACTCAATATGACAGTATAACTGCCACACTCAATATGACAGTTATTTAAACATAACTCTTAAACTACACATGAAAAATGACTAACAATGCCTGAAATAATGCATTCTTGTAAGTTTTAATCGAAACATATGCTTTTTTAAGGCTTGCAAACACAACAACTATTTTTTTACTCAATATGACAGTAATGTTCTAAAATTCTGAGATAATACGAAAAAATTAATAAAAATGATTCCAACATAATTCCTAAACCAAACATGCAAAATGTCTAAAAATGTCGTAGTATTGAATCCATGTGAGTTTTACTAGTTTTAGTTGATTTTGTAAGGTTTGCAAATACATAAATTAGGTTTTACTCACAATGACAGTATACTGTCACACTCAATATGACAGTTATTTAAACATAACTCAAACCACACACGAAAAATGGCTAATAATGCCTGAAATAATGCATAACGAGCAGTTTTACTCGAAACACATGCTTTTTTTAGTCTTGCAAACACAAAAAGTAATTTTTTTACTCAATAAGACTGTAATGTTGTTAAAATCCTGAGATAATGCGAAAAAAGCAATACAAATGTATTTAAACATTACTCCTAAACAACACATGCAAAATTGCTAATAATGCCTGGAAACATGCATCTTTGTTAGTTTTACTAGAAAGATGGTATTTTGTAAAGGTTGCAAAAGCAAAAAGTAGTTTTTTACTCAGTATGAAAGTAATGATCTTAGAATCCTGAGATAATGCGAAAAAAGCAATAAAAATGTATTTAAACATAAATTCCTAAACAACACATGCAAAATGGCTAATAATGCCTGGAGACATGTATCTTTGTTAGGTTTACTAGAAAAATGATATTTTGTAAAGTTTGCAAAGACACTAGCTAGTTATTTTAAATTCAATATGACAGTATAACAGTCATACTAAATATGAAAGTTATCAAAACATAACTCCAAAACCAAACATGTGCCATGTCTAAAAATGCCTGTAATAATGTATTTATGTGAGTTTGTAAGGTTTTCAAAAACAAAAAGTAGTTTTTTACTCAATATGAAAGTAATGATCTTAGAATCCTGAGATAATGCGAAAAAAGCAATACAAATATATTTAAACATAATTTCTAAACAACCCATGCAAAATGGGTAATAATGCCTGGAGACATGTGTCTTTGTTAGTTTTACTAGAAAAATTATCTTTTGTAAAGTTTGCAAAGACACAAGCTAGTTTTTTTTTATTCAATATGACAGTATAACAGTCATACTAAATATAAAAGTTATATAAACATAACTCCAAAACCAAACACGTGTCGTGTCTAAAAATGTCTGTAAAAATGTATTTATGCAAGTTTGTAAGGTTTGCAAAAACAAAAAGTACTTTTTTACTCACTATGAAAGTAATGATTTTAGAATCCTGAGATAATGCGAAAAAAGCAATAAAAATGTATTTAAACATAATTCCTAAACAACCCATGCAAAATGGGTAATAATGCCTGGAGACATGTATTTGTTAGTTTTACTAGAAAAATGATCTTTTGTAAAGTTTGCAAAAACACAAGCTAGTTTTTTTTTATTCAATATGACAGTATAACAGTCATACTAAATATGAAAGTTATCTAAACATAACTCCAAAACCAAACATGTGTCATGTCTAAAACTGCCTGTAATAATGTATTTATGTGAGTTTGTAAGGATTGCAAAAACAAAAAGTAGTTTTTACTCAATATGAAAGTAATGATCTTAGAATCCTGAGATAATGTGAAAAAAGCAATACAAATGTAATCAAACACAACTTTTAAACCAAACATGCAAAATGTCTGAAAATGCCTGTAATATTGAATCCATGTGAGTTTTATTTGAATCAGTTGTATGGTTTGCAAATACAAAAATTGGGTTTTATGACAAACACAAGTTAGTTTTTTTTACTCAATATAACAGTTTAGCTGTCATACTATATATGAAAGTTATATAAACATAACTCCAAAACCAAACATGCATTATGTCCAAAACTGCCTGTAATATAGTATATATGTGAGTTTTACTAGAAAATTGGGTTTTATGACAGTATACTGTCACACTCAATATGACAGTTATTTAAACATAACTCAAACAACACATGCAAAATGGCTAACAATGCCTGGAGACATGTTATTACGACATTAGTTTTACTATAAAAATGGTCTTTTGTAAGGTTTGCAAAGACACAAGTTAGTTTTTTTTTAATTCAATATGACAGTATAACTGTCATAATAAATATGAAAGTTATAGAAACATAACTCTAAAACCAAACATGCATTATGTCTAAAAATGCCTGTAATATTGTATCTGTGTGAGTTTAACTAGATTTAGTTGTTTTTGTAGGGTTTGCAAATACAAAATATGGGTTTTACTCACTATGACAGTATACTGTCACACTCAATCTGACAGTTATTTAAACATAACTCCTAAACCACACATGCAAAATGGCTAATAATGCCTGGAGATATGTATCTTTGTGAGTTTTACTAGAAACAATATATTTTGTAAGGTTTAGTTAGTTTTTGTACTCAATCTGACAGTATAACTGTCATTCTAAATCCATCCATTTTCTTCCGCTTATCCGAGGTCGGGTTGCCTGAGCAGAAAATCCCAGACTTCCCTCTCCCCAGCCACTTCGTCCAGCTCTTCTCGGGGTATTCCAAGGCGTTCCCAGGCCAGCCGGGAGACATAGTCTTTCCAATGTGTCCTAGGTCTTCCCCGTGGCCTCCTGCCGGTCGGTCTTGCCCTAAACACCTCCCTAGAGGCGTTCGAGTGGCATCCTGAGCAGATGCCCGGACCACCTCATTGGCTCCTCTCAATGTGAAGGAGCAGCTGCTTTACTCTGAGTTCCTCCCGGATGACAGAGCTTCTCACCCTATCTCTAAGGGAGAGACCCACCACCCGGCAGAGGAAACGCATTTCGGCCGCTTGTACCCGTGACCTTGTCCTTTCGGTCATAACCCAAAGCTGGGAACGTAGATCGACGGTAAATTGAGAGCTTTTCCTTCTGGCTCAGCTCCTTCTTCACCACAACGGATCGATATAGCGTCCTCAATACTGAAGACGCCGCACCGATCCGCCTGTGGATCTCCCGATCCACTCTATCCTCACTCGTGAACAAGACTCCTAGGTACTTGAACTCCTCCACTTGGGGCAAGATCTCCTCTCCAACCTGGAGATGGCACCCTTTCCTGCGCGAGAACCATGGACTTGGACTTGGAGGTGCTGATTCTCATCCCAGTCGCTTCACACTCAAGGACCCTGCCGAGAGTATAGACCTGGTCTACAGTTCCACGACCAGGACGAAAACCACACTGTTCAACCTGGATCCGAGTTTCTTCCTCTCCAGTACACATGAATAGACCTTACCGGGAAGGCTGAGGAGTGTGTTTCACCGGTTCCCCTTTATAAAGAGAGGAACCACCACCCCGGTCTGCCAATCCAGAGGTACCGCCCCCAATGTCCACGCGATGTTGCAGAGTCTTGTCAACCAAGACAGCTCCACAGTTTTCAGAGCCTTAAGGAACTCCGGACGGAACTCATCCACCCCTGGGGCCTTGCCACCGAGGAGCTTTTTAACTACCTAGGCAACCTAAGCCCCAGAAATAGGAGAGCCCACCACGGATTCCCCAGGCACTGCTTGGCCTTTCCGTATGCCCGCTGCCTCTGGAGTCCCATGAGCCAAAAGGACCCGATAGGCTCTTTCTTCAGCTTGACGGCATCCCTCACTGCTGGTGGCCACCAGTGAGATCTAGGATTACCGCCATGACAGGCACCAAACACCTTGCGGCCACAGCTCCAATCAGCCGGCTCCACAAGAGAGGCACGGAACATGGTCCACTCAGACTCAATGTCCAGCACCTCCCTCGTGACATGTTCAAAGTTCTTCCGGAGGTGGAAATTGAAACTCTCTCTGACAGGAGACTCTGCTAGGCGTTCCCAGCAGACCCTCACAATGCGTTTGGGCCTGCCAGGTCTGTCCTGCATCCTCCCCCACCATCGGCGCCAGCTCACCACCAGGTGATGATCGGTAGAAAGCTCTGCCCCTCTCTTCACCCGAGTGTCCAAAACATGAGGCCGCAAATCCCATGACACAACTACAAAGTCAATCATGGAACTGCGGCCGAGGGTGTCCTGGTGCCAAGTACACATATAGACACCCTTATGTTTGAACATTGTGTTTGTTATGGACAATCCGTGACGAGCACAAAAGTCCAATAACAAAGCACAACATGGGTTCGATCCGGGTGGCCATTTTTCCCAATCACGACTCTCCAGGTTTCACTGTCCTTGCCAACATGAGCATTGAAGTCCCCCAACAGAACAAAGGAATCACCCGAGGGAGCACTCTCCAGTACTCCCTCAAGGGAATCCAAAAAGAGTGGGTACTCTGAGCTACTGTTTGGTGCGTAAACACAAACAACAGTCAGGACCCGTCACCCAACCCGAAGGCGGAGGGAAGCTACCATCTCGTCTACTGGGTTAAAGTCCAACGTGCAGGCTTTGAGCAACAACAATTGCCACCCCAGCCTCTCATTGCTTGCAACGCCAGAATGGAAGAGAGTCCAGCCCCTCTTGAGAGAACAGGTTCCAGAGCCCTTGCTGTGCGTCGAAGTGAGTCCAACTATATCTAGCCGGAACTTCTTCACCTCGCGCACCAGCTCAGGCTCCTTCCCTCCCAGCGAGGTGACGTTCCACGTCCCAAGAGCGAGATTATGTAGCCGATAATCGGACCGCCAAGTGCCCTGCCTTCTGCTGCCGCCCAGTTCACACTGCATCTGACCTCTATGACCTCAATGGGCCCATGAGTGGTGAGCCCATTGGAGGGTTGACCCACGTTGCCTCTTCGAGCTGAGCCCGGCAGGGCCCCATGGAGACATCGTGCCCCACCTCTGCGCCTGGCTCCACAGGAGAGCCACGGTGACCCGTGCCTGGGCGAGAAAAAAATCTAGGTCCTCGATTTGTACTTTTCATAAAGGTCTTTGAGCTGCTCTTTGTCTGATCCCTTACCTAGGACCTGTTTGTCTTGAGGGACCCTACCAGGGGGCATAGAAGTCCTCGGACAACATAGCTCTTAGGATCAGTGGTACACGCAAACCACAGAGGTGGCGGCTCAGAAAGGGGGTTATATAAACATAACTCCAAAACCAAACATGCAATATGTCTAAACATGCCTGTAATATTGTATTAATGTGAGTTTTACTAGAATCAGTTGTTTTTGTAAGGTTTGCAAATACAAAATATGGGTTTTACTCACTATGACAGTATAATGTCAAACTCAATCTGACAGTTATTTAAACATAACTCCTAAACCACACATGCAAAATGGCTAATAATGCCTGGAGATATGTATCTTTGTGAATTTTACTAGGAACAACATATTGTGTAAGGTTTAGTTAGTTTTTGTACTCAATATGACAGTATAACTGTCATACTAAATCCATCCATTTTCTTCCGCTTATGGTTGGGTTATGGTCGGGTTGCGGGGGCCGCAGCCTAAGCAGAGAAGCCCAAACTTCCCTTTCTCTAGCCACTTCGTCCAGCTTTTCTCGGGGGATCCCGAGGCGTTCCCAGGCCAGCCGGGAGACATAGTGTTCCCAATGTGTCCTGGGTCTTCCCCGTGGCCTCCTGCCGGTCGGACTTGCCCTAAACACCTCCCTAGGGAGGCGTTCGGGTGGCATCCTGAGCAGATGCCCGAACCACCTCATCTGGCTCCTCTCAATGTGGAGGAGCAGCGGCTTTACTGTGAGTTCCTCCAGGATGACAGAGCTTCACCTTCACCAGGGGTGTCAAACTCAAATACAGAGTGGGCCAAAGTTTAAAACTGAACCAAGGTTGAACAAATTAACCTTTTAATAGGGACCCAAACAAGTTTTGCTTTGAATATTGAACAAGCAAGGATTATATAACTTTATAGTGACGTGCAAAATCGAGTTTCAAATAATAATAATAATAATTAAAAAATATCAATTGCATATCAAATACAATATAAATAAAAATTGAATGCCTCTTTTCTATTTGCAGCCTTCTGAGGTAAATATCAAGATTAACTTTTTCCACAGGTTAATACATTTGAAAATAAAATAACAATGAATAAGACAACCATTCGGGGCTCAGGCTTTGAGCCAAGGCAACTTTCGTTATCGAACGAAGGTGTTCAACAGTCATAGCTCGTACACCCAATTCTAACATCGTTCAGACCCAGTCACAAGATATGTGCAGTTTCAGCACGCATACACAAATGAATGCAAAGCATACTTCATCAACAGCGATACAGGTTACACTGAGGGTGCCAGTATAAAAAACTTTAACACTGTTAGAAATATACGCCACACTGTGAACCCACACCGAACAAGAATAAAAAACACTTTTCGGGAGAACATCCGCACCGTAACACAACATAAACACAAAAGAACAAATGCCCAGAATCCTTTGCAGCACTAACTCTTTCGGGATGCTACAAAATACACCCCCGCTACCACCAAACCACCCCCACCCACACACACACACACCTTGCAGCGTCCCGGAAGATTTAGTGCTACAAAGGGTTCTGGGTATTTGTTCTGTTGTGTTTATGTTGTGTTACGGTGCGGATGTTCTCCCGAAATGTGTTTGTCATTCTTGTTTGGTGTGGATTCACAGTGTGGCGTATATTCCTAAAAGTGTTAAAGTTTGTTATTTGGCTACCGTCAGTGTAACCTGTATCGTTGTTGATGAAGTATGCGTTGCATTCAATTGTGTGTGGGTGCAGAAGCTGCACTGACATGAAACTGGGCCAGCACTCGTTTAACTAGCTGAAAAAAAAAAAAGAATTTGGGAGGAGTGCTGGAGTCAAACCCGGGAGGGTTGGCAAGTATTAGAAGTAGCGGTGTTACTGCAGCACTGCCGCAATGTATAATCCACGGTCCAGCTTTAGTGTTAATTTGATATTGCCTCAAGGGCCCACGGGCCAGAGTTTGACACCCATGACCTTCACTGTAAAAAATTACTGTAAAAATAAAAAATAAAATTACAGTTATATACTCCATCCATCCATCCATTTTCTACCGCTTATTCCCTTCGGGGTCGCGGGGGGCGCTGGAGCCTATCTCAGCTACAATCGGGCGGGAGGCGGGGTACACCCTGGACAAGTCACCACCTCATCGCAGGGCCAACACAGATAGACAGACAACATTCACACTCACATTCACACACTAGGGCCAATTTAGTGTTGCCAATCAACCTATCCTGTTCTTCTTAAATGCAGTTAAGTACTGTAAATTGTGTTGCATTTTTCAAAAAATATCGACCAGCAGTAAGTTACTGTAAAACCTACAGTATAATTCAGTATTTTTCAGACTTGTTTCTTGGGTCCGCCCACAATTCGTCCAACCGAGCTTCATTTCACCTGGCCGCCCCTGCTAAATCCATCCTACTGCATCGTGCGTTTTTGATAACAAGGTAAGAGTCACTTGTACCTTGATGTGTCATTTTCTGTTTGAATTACTTTTTATATATATTTATAAAGTCTGGAGGTCTACTTGCATTAAAAAAATGTTCACAGCACTGAAAAAAGGTTGAGAACCACTGCCTTAGGACAGCGGTTCTCAACCTTTTTTCAGTGATGTACCCCTGTGAACATTTTTTTAATTCAAGTACCCCCTAATCAGAGCAAAGCATTTTTGGTTGAAAAAAAAGAGATAAAGAAGTAAAATACAGCACTATGTCATCAGTTTCGGATTTATTAAATTGTATAACAGTGCAAAATATTGCTCATTTGTTGTGGTCTTTCTTGAAGTATTTGGAAAAAAAGAATTACAAATAACTAAAAGCTTGTTGAAAAATAAACAAGTGATTCAATTATAAATAAAGATTTTTACACATAGAAGTAATCAACTTAAAGTGCACTCTTTGGGGATTGTAATACAGATCCATCTGGATTCATGAACTTCATTCTCAACATTTCTTCACAAAAAAAGAAATCTTTAACATCAATATTTATGGAACATGTCCACATGTCTCAGCTGCATTACTGCTACGCTTTAACCACGCCTCCATTGTTTTCTACATGGATAGTTGATTGACAGTTGGTGCCGTGTGGCACCGCCAGGTAGGGTCAAACCATCATGGCATGGGGGAAACTCTGGCTTTATGGTAATGAATGGAATAGCCTACTTGATTAGATGTTCAGTTTATGAACTTACATTCATATTTTTTCGAAGTATTATTCAATAAATATGTTTATAAAGGGTTTTTGAATTGTTGCTATTTTTAGAATATTTTTTTTAAAATCTCACGTACCCCTTGGCATACCTTCAAGTACCCCCAGGAGTACGCGTACCCCCATTTGAGAACCACTGCCTTAGGAGACTAGATGTAAACAGAGTAAAGAGAGAGCGAGTGAGGTGGCCATTCCAAATACTTTTAAAATGCTACCCATATTGGATACTGTTTAGGAACATAAACTGCATTTCTTGACTGTACCAGTTGCTGGTGACAAAGTCACAATAAAACGTTGGATGATCAGCATGGAAGGTGATGTCATCTGCAAAGGCGTCCAACCTAGCTTCATCTCAGGGCTTGCTGCCCTTCTTGCTTGGTGCTCGGACATTGGAATTTGTTCAAAGGTAAATCCTCTCGATATTGTTAAATACTGTTAGGATATTTTATTTTATATTTCTCACCTCTGTTCAGGAATTTGACTTGTCATTTCCCCAATTCTGTGCCTTAAATCAATGACTCTTCTGTTCCTTTGTGGACCTTCTTATTAGGGACCGAAGCACCAGTTTGACTCTAGGATACAGAGAAGGTAGGTAATGTGCAGGTAAAGATATGTTGACTGGGTCAAAGAAGGAAGCACCTGTTTGACCCCAGGATGCAGAGAAGGTAGGTAATGTGCGGGTGAAGATATGTTGAATGGGTAAAGGCAGGAAGCACCAGTGTGACCCCACTATGCAGAGAAGGTAGGTAATGTGCGGGTGAAGGTATGTTGAATGGGTGAAAGAAGGAAGCGCAGGTGTGGTCGACGCAATGCAGACAAGGTAGGTATGTGCAGGTGAAGATATGTTGTATGGTGAAAGAAAGAAGCACCAGTGTGACCCCAGGATGCAGGGAAGGTAGGTAATGTGCAGGTAAAGATATGTTGAATGGGTAGAGGCAGGAAACACCAGCTAGACGCCAGGATACAGAGAAGGTAGGTAATGTGCAGGTAAAGATATGTTGAATGGGTAAAGTTAGAAAGCACCAGCGTGACCACACTATGCAGAGAAGGTAGGTGATGTGCAGGTAAAGATATGTTGAATGGGTAAAGGCAAGAAGCACCAGTGTGACCCCAGGATGCAGAGAAGATAGGTAATGAGCAGGTAACGATATGTTAAATGGGTGAAAGCAGGAAACATCAGCGTAAATACACGGTCCCGTAGATGGAGAGAAAATATAAATAGAGAGAGGGATTGGGGAGGCTTTAGCATTGTCTTCCTCTCTGAATTTGTCTTAATGGGTTTTAGAGCATTCACTCATCTACAGCTGTGGTTATGGTATAGGCTCACATATATCCTAAAATTGATATTAATATTTGTGCAGTGCATATTCCTAAATAACAATGTGAGTGGAGTTCTGTATTGACTGCAAGTAATCTTCAATCACAACAGAATATCTAATATGCTTTCTCTCTTTTTTAGGCGATTCATTGGTGTTAACCCCGAGAGGGGAACAAAGGCTAGCCAGGGAAAGGTGGTGTCCAAGAAGAGCGGGAAGCTGGTTCAGAAAAATGCAGCAACTGTAAATCCTCACGTAGCCACCCTTATAAAAAATCTCACAGACTTTGAGTGGGGCTTTATGTAGCCGACAACTAAACACTGGACTCGTGTTCAGTGTTTTGTCTCCAGTTTGAAATTAAGTTGACATGTTATAAATGTTAAAATGCTTTACTGAAAATAAGAAGAATGCACTAAATGTACATTGAATGTATTTGATGCACTTTAAAACAATTGGTTAATAAAAGCATTAACTTGCAAGGCCATTTCTCCAGTCATTTTTATGCCAGCAGATTGCAGGGGTTTTGATTTTGAAAATTTAAAAGTTCAATTCATTAACTTCTAGTGGCATTATACTGTAAAGCTCAGTCTATAGTGCTTACAATTATTTTACTGTAATTAACTGTTAATGGATATTACAGTGGATACACTAAAATAACAGTGTAATGCCGCTAAACAGATGACAGTATTATGCTGTGAAGCGTATATTTGATACAGCACAGTACTGTGATACTTTTTACAGTAATAAACTGTAGTGATAAATCACAGTATGTGTGCTGTAGAAAAACAGTTTTATACTGGAACCAATAGGTGCCAGTAGGTTACTGTAATTAAACGGTGAACATTCTTACAGTAAGGGAGAGACCCGCCACCCAGTGGAGAAAACTCATTTTGGCCGCTTGTACCCGTGATCTTGTCCTTTCGGTCTTACCCCAAAGCTCATGACCATAGGTGAGGATGGGAACGTAAATCGACCGGTAAATTGAGAGCTTTTCCTTCTGGCTCAGCTCCTTCTTACCACAACGAATCGTTATAGCGTCCTCATTACTGAAGACGCCGCACCGATCAGCCTGTGCATATCACGATCCACTCTTCCCTCACTCATGAACAAGACTCCAGGTACTTGAACTCATCCACAAGATCTCCTGCCCAACCTCGAGATGGCACTCCACCCTTTCCCGGGCGAGAACCTCGGACTTGGAGGTGCTGATTCTCATCCCAGTCGCTTCACACTCGGCTGCGAACCGATCCAATGAGAGCTGAAGATCCTGGCCAGTTGAAGCCATAAGGACCACATCATCTGCAAAAAGCAGAGACCTAATCCTGCAGCCACCAAACCGGATCCCCTCAACGCCATGACTGCGCCTAGAAATTCTGTCCATAAAAGTTATGAACAGAATCGGTGACAAAGGGCAGCCTTGGCGGAGTCCAACCCTCACTGGAAAGGGGTCCGACTTACTGCCGGCAATGCAGACCAAGCTCTGACACTGATCATACAGGGAGCGACCCGCCACAATCAGACATGCCGATACCCCATACTCTCTGAGCACTCCCCACAGGACTTCCCGGGGTGGCCATGGTCGAATGTCTTCTCCAAGTCCACAAAGCACATGTAGACTGGTTGGGCAAACTCCCATGCACACTCAAGGACCCTGCCGAGAGTATAGAGCTGGTCTACCGTTCCACGACCAGGACGAAAACCACACTGTTCGTCCTGGATCCGAGGTTCCTCCTCTCCAGTACACATGAATAGACCTTACCGGGAAGGCTGAGGAGTGTGATCTACGATAGTTGGAACACACCCTCCGGTTCCCCTTCTTAAAGAGAAGAACCACCACCCCGGTCTGCCAATCCAGAGGTACCGCCCTAGATGACCACGCGATGTTGCAGAGTCTTGTCAACTAAAACAGCCCCACAGCATCCAGAGCCTTAAGGAACTCCGGACGGAGCTCATCCACCGAGGAGGTTTTTAACTACCTTGGCAACCTCAGCCCCAGAAATAGGAGAGCCCACCACAGATTCCCCAGACACTGCTTCCTCATAGGAAGACGTGTTGGTGGGATTGAGGAGGTTTCGCTTGGCCTGTCGGTATGCCCGCTGCCTCTGGAGTCCCATGAGCCAAAAGGACCAGATAAGCTCTTTCTTCAGCTTGACGGCATCCCGCACTGCTGGTGGACACCAGCGGGTTCTAGGATTACCGCCACGACAGGCACCAAACACCTTGCGGCCACAGCTCCAATCAGCTGGCTCGACAAGAGAGGCACGGAACATGATCCATTCCGACTCAATGTCCAGCACCTCCTTTGTGACATGTTCAAAGTTCTTCCGGAGGTGGAAAAAGAAACTCTCTCTGACAGGAGACTCTGCTAGGCGTTCCCAAAAGACTCTCACAATGCGTTTGGGCCTGCCAGGTCTGTCCGGCATCCTTCCCCACCATCGGAGCCAGCTCACCAGGTGGTGATCGGTAGAAAGCTCGCCCCTCTCTTCACCCGAGTGTCCAAAACATGAGGCCGCAAATCCCATGACACAAGTACAAAGTCATTCATGGAACTGCGGCCGAGGGTGTCCTGGTGCCAAGTGCACATATGGACACCCTTATGTTTGAACATTGTGTTTTTTATGGACAATCCGTGACGAGCACAAAAGTCCAATAACAAAGCACCACTTGGGTTCAGATCCGGGTGGCCATTTTTCCCAATCACGACTCTCCAGGTTTCACTGTCGTTGCCAACATGAGCGTTGAAGACCCCCAGCAGAACAAGGGAATCACCCGAGGGAGCACTCTCAAGGGAATCCAAAAAGAGTGGGTACTCTGAGCTGCTGTTTGGTGCGTAAACACCAACAGTCAGGACCCGTCACCCAACCAGAAAGCGGAGGGAAGCTACCATCTCGTCTACTGGGTTAAGTCCAATGTGCAGGCTTTGAGCGGATGACAGAGCTTCTCACCCTATCTCTAAGGGAGAGACCCACCACCCGGCGGAGGAAACTCATTTCGGCCGCTTGTACCCGTGACCTTGTCCTTTTCGTCATAACTCAAAGCTCATGACCATAGGTGAGGATGGGAACGTTGATCGACCGGTAAATTGAAAGCTTTTCCTTCTGGCTCAGCTCCTTCTTCACCACAACGGATCGATATAGCGTCCTCATTACTGAAGACGCCGCACCGATCCGCCTTTAGATCTCCCGATCCACTCTATCCTCACTCGTGAACAAGACTCCTAGGTACTTGAACGCCTTCACTTGGGGCAAGATCTCTTTCCCAACCTGGAGATGGCACTCCACCCTTTCCCGGGCGAGAACAATGGACTCGGACTTGGAGGTGCTGATTCTCATCCCAGTCGCTTCACTGCGAACCGATCCAATGAACGCTGAAGATCCTGGCCAGTTGAAGCCATCAGGACCACATCATCTGCAAAAGGCAGAGACCTAATCCTGCAGCCACCAAACCAGGCGCAGTCAAAGCCATGACTGCGCCTAGATATTCTGTCCATTAAAGTTATGAACAGAATCGGTGACAAAGGGCAGCCTTGGCGGAGTCCAACCCTCACTGGAAAGGGGTCCGACATACTGCCGGCAATGCGGACCAAGCTCTGACACTGATCATACAGGGAGACACCCGCCACAATCAGACATGCCGATACTCCATACTCTCTGAGCACTACCCTCAGGATTTACCGGGGGCCAAGGCCGAATGTCTTCTCCAAGTCCACAAAACTTATGTAGACTGGTTGGGCAAACTCCCATGCACACTCAAGGACCCTGCCGAGAGTTTAGAGCTGGTCTACCGTTCCACGACCAGGAAAAACCACACTGATTGTCCTGGATCCGAGGTTCCTCCTCTCCAGTACGCATAAATAGACCTTACCGGGAAGGCTGAGGAGTGTGATCTACGATAGTTGGAACACACCCTCCGGTTCCCCTTCTGACAACCCAGCCTCTCATTACTTGCAACGCCAGGGTAATGTAGTATTTTGTGGCTGATGACAGCCACAAAATACTGAAGGTTGTCATCGGCAGGTGTACCAAAGCAGTTAGGACTCATAGCAGACCTGCCAATCCAGAGGTACCGCCCCCGATGTAGACGCAATGTTGCAGAGTCTTGTAAACCAATACTGCCCCACAGCATCCAGAGCCTTAAGGAACTCCGGACGGAGCTCATACCCCCGGGGCCTTGCCACAGAAGAGCTTTTTAACTACCTTGTCAACCTCAGCCCCAGAAATAGGAGAGCCCACCACAGACTTCCCAGGCACTGTTTCCTCATAGGAAGACGTGTTGGTGGGATTGAGGAGGTCTCGCTTGGCCTGTCGGTATGCCCACTGCCTCTGGAGTCCCATGAGCCAAAAGGACCCGATGGCTCTTTCTTCAGCTTGACAGCATCCCTCACTGCTGGTGGATTACCGCCACGACAGGCACCAAACACCTTGCGGCCACAGCTTCAATCAGCTGGCTCAACAAGAGAGGAACGGAACATGGTCCACTCAGACTCAATGTCCAGCACCTCCCTCGTGACATGTTCAAAGTTCTTCCGGACATGTTCAAAGTTCTTCAGGAGACTCTGCTAGGCGTTCCCAGCAGACCCTTACAATGCGTTTGGGCCTACCAGGTCTGACCGGCATCCTCCCCTACCATCGGAGCCAGCTCACCACCAGGTGGTGGTTGGTAGAAAGCTCTGCCCCTCTCTTCACAGAGTGTCCAAAACATGAGGCCGCAAATCCCATGACACAACTACAAAGTCAATCATGCGGCCGAGGGTGTCCTTGTGCCAAGTGCACATATGGACACCCTTATGTTTGAACATTGTGTTTGTTATGGACAATCCGTGACAAGCACAAAAGTCCAATAACAAAGCACCACTTGGGTTCAGATCCGGGTGGCCATTTTTCCCAATCACGACTCTCCAGGTTTCACTGTCGTTGCCCACATGAGCATTGAAGTCCACCAGCAGAACAAGGGAATCACCCGAGGGAGCACTCTCCAGTACTCCCTCAAAGGAATCCAAAAAGAGTGGGTACTCTGAGCTGCTGTTTGGTGTGTAAACACAAACAACAGTCAGGACCCGTCACCCAACCCGAAGGCTGAGGGAAGCTACTATCTCGTCTATTGGGTTAAAGTCCAACGTGCAGGCTTTGAGCCGGGGGGCAACAAGAATTGCCACCTCTCATTAGTTGCAACGCCAGTGTGGAATCTCTTCCACTCTGGCGTTGCAAGTAATGAAAGTTCAGCTCAGTCCAGCCCCTCTTGAGTGAACAGGTTCCAGAGCCCTTGCTGTGAGTCCAACTATATCTAGCCAGGAACGTCTCCACCTCATGCACCAGCTCAGGCTCCTTCCCTCCCAGCGAGGTGATGTTCCATGTCCAAAGAGCGAGCATATGTAGCCGATAATCGGACCACCAGGTGCCCTGCCTTCGGCTGCCGCCCAGCTCACACTGCACCCTTTATGACCCAAGCCCATGAGTGGTGAGCCCTGGAGGGGGGATCCACGTTGCCTCTTCGAGGCCCGTCAATCGCCATCGTGCCCCACCTCTGGGCCTGGCTCCACAGGGGAGCCACGGTGACCTGCGTCCGGGCGAGAAAAAATCTAGGTCCTCAATTGTACTTTTAATACAGGTCTTTGAGCTGCTCTTTGTCTGATCCCTCACCTAGGACCTGTTTGTCTTGGAGGACCCTACCAGGGGGCATAGAAGCCCCCGAACAACATTTTCCTGGATCAGTAGGACACAAAGGTGGCGGCTCAGAAAGCAGGTTATATAAACATAACTCCAAAACCAAACATGCAATATGTCTAAACATGCCTGTAATATTGTTTAAATGTGAGTTTTACTAGAATCAGTTGTTTTTGTAAGGTTTGCAAATACAAAAATTAAGTTTTACTCAAAATGACAAAGTCACACTCAATATGACAGTTATTTAAACATAACTCATAAACTACACATAAAAATGGCTAATAATGCCTGAAATAATGAATCCTTGGGAGTTTTACTGAGTTTTACATTTTGCTATCACAAAAAGTAGTTTTTTACTCAATATGACTGTAATGTTCTTAGAACCCTGAGATATTGGGAAAAAAGCAATAAAAATGTATTTAAATCTAACTCCTAAACAACACATGCAAAATGGCTAATAATGCCAAGGGAGACATGTAACGTTGTTAGTTTAAAAAAATGATCTTTTGTAAAGATATCAAAGACACAAGCTAGTTTTTTAATTCAATATGACAGCAGAACAGTCATACTAAATATGAAAGATATATAAACATAACTCCAAAACCAAACATGTGTCATGTCTAAAAATGCCTGTAGTAATGTATTTATGTGAATTTGTAAGGTTTGCAAAAACAAAAAGTAGTTTTTTACTCAATATGAAAGTAATGTTCTTAGAATCCTGAGATAATGCGAAAAAAGCAATAAAAATGTATTCAAACACAAATTTTAAACCAAACATGTAAAATGTCTAAAAATGCCTGTAATATTGAATCTATGTAAGTTTTACTAGAATCAATTGTTTTTGTAAGGTTTGCAAATACAAAAATTAGGTTTTAAACATAATGACATTATAACTGTAACACTCAATATGACAATTATTTATTTATAACTCCTAACCACACATGAAACATGTCTAATAATGCATGAAAAAATGTATCTTTGTGAGTGTTACTAGAAACATTTTCTTTTGTAAGGTTTGCAAAGACACAGGTTAGTTTTTTTTACTCAATATGACAGTATAACTGCCACACTCAATATGACAGTTATTTAAACACAACTCTTAAACTACATATGAAAAATGACTGACAATGCCTGAAATAATGCATTCTTGTAGGTTTTACTCGAAACATATGCTTTTTTAAGGCTTGCAAACACAAAAATTATTTTTTTACTCAATATGACAGTAATGTTCTAAAATTCTGAGATTATACGAAAAAATTAATAAAAATGATTCCAACATAATTCCTAAACCAAACATGCAAAATGTCTAAAACTGTCTGTAATATTGAATCCATGTGAGTTTTACTAGATTTATATGATTTTGTAAGGTTTGCAATACATAAATTAGATTTTACTCCCTATGACAGTATACTGTCACACTCAATATTACAGTTATTTAAACATAACTCAAACCACACATGAAAAGTGGCTAATAATGCCTGAAATAATGCATCGTTGGCAGTTTTTACTTGAAACACATGCTTTTTTAAATCTTGCAAACACAAAAAGTAGTTTTTTTTATTACTCAATATGACTGTATTGTTCTTAAAATCCTGAGATAATGCGACAAAAAATTAAAAATGTATTTAAACATTACTCCTAAACAACACAAGCAAAATGGCTAATAATGTCTGGAAACATGTATCTTTGTTAGTTTTGGTATTTTGTAAAGTTTGCATTGACACAAGCTCAGACAGTATAACAGTCATACTAAATATGAAAGTTATATAAACATAACTCCAAAACCAAACATGTGTCATGTCTAAAAATGCCTGTAATAATGTATTTATGTGAGTTTGTAAGGTTTGCAAAAACAAAATTTAGTTTTTTACTCAATATGAAAGTAATGATCTTAGAATCCTGAGATAATGCGAAAAAAGCAATAAAAATGTATTTAAACATAATTCCTAAATAACCCATGCTAAATGGGTAATAATGCCTGGAGACATGTATCTTTGTTAGTTTTACTAGAAAAATGATCTTTTGGAAAGTTTGCCAAGACACAAGCTAGTTTTTTTAAATTCAATATGACAGTATAACAGTCATACTAAATATGAAAGTTATCTAAACATAACTCCAAAACCAAACATGTGTCATGTCTAAAAATGCCTGTAATAATGTATTTATGTGAGTTTGTAAGGTTTGCTAAAAAAAAAGTAGTTTTTACTCAATATGAAAGTAATGATCTTAGAATCCTGAGATAATGCAAAAAAGCAATAAAAATGTATTTAAACATAACTCCTAAAACACACATGCAAAATGGCTAATAATGCCTGGAGACATGTATCTTTGTTAGTTTTACTAGAAAAATGATCTTTTGTAAAGTTTGCAAAGACACAAGCTAGTTTTTTTTTATTCAGTAAGACAGTATAACAGTCATACTAAATATGAAAGTTATATAAACATAACTCCAAAACCAAACATGTGTCATGTCTAAAAATGCCTGTAATAATGTATTTATGTGAGTTTGTAAGGTTTGCTAAAACAAAAAGTAGTTTTTACTCAATATGAAAGTAATGATCTTAGAATCCTGAGATAATGCGAAAAAAGCAATAAAAATGTATTTAAACATAACTCCTAAAACACACATGCAAAATGGCTAATAATGCCTGGAGACATGTATCTTTGTTAGTTTTACTAGAAAAATGATCTTTTGTAAAGTTTGCAAAGACACAAGCTAGTTTTTTTTTATTCAGTATGACAGTATAACAGTCATACTAAATATGAAAGTTATATAAACATAACTCCAAAACCAAACATGTGTCATGTCTAAAAATGCCTGTAATAATGTATTTATGTGAGTTTGTTAGGTTTGCTAAAACAAAAAGTAGTTTTTATTCAATATGAAAGTAATGATCTTAGAACCCTAAGATAATGCGAAAAAAGCAATAAAAATGTATTTAAACTTAATTCCTAAACAACCCATGCAAAATGGGTAATAATGCCTGGAGACGTGTATCTTTGTTAATTTTACGAGAAAAAGGATCTTTTGTAAAGTTTGCAAAGACACAAGCTAGTTTTTTTTAATTCAATATGACAGTATAACAGTCATACTAAATATGAAAGTTATATATACATAACTCCAAAACCAAACGTGTGTCATGGCTAAAATTGCCTATTATAATGTATGTATGTGAGTTTGAAAGGTTTGCAAAAACAAAAAGTAGTTTTTTACTGAGTATGAAAGTAATGATTTTAGAATCCTGAGATAATGCAAAAAAAAGCAATAAAAATGTATTTAAACATAACTCTTAAAAAACACATGCAAAATGGCTAATAATGCCTGGAGACATGTGTCTTTGTTAGTTTTACTAGAAAAATTATCTTTTGTAAAGTTTGCAAAGACACAAGCTAGGTTTTTTAAATTCAATATGACAGTTTAACAGTCATACTAAATATGAAAGTTATCTAAACATAACTCCAAAACCAAACATGTGTCATGTCTAAAAATTCCTGTCATAATGTATTTATGCAAGTTTGTAAGGTTTGCAAGAAAAAAAAGTAGTTTTTTACTCAATATGAAAGTAATGATCTTAGAATCCTGAGATAATGCGAAAAAAGCAATAAAAATGTATTTAAACATAATTCCTAAACAACACATGCAAAATGGCTAATAATGCCTGGAGACATGTATCTTTGTTAGTTTTACTAGAAAAAGTATCTTTTGTAAAGTTTGCAAAGGCACAAGCTAGTTTTTTTTTTATTCAATATGACAGTATAACAGTCATACTAAATATGAAAGTTATATAAACATAACTCCAAAACCAAACGTGTGTCATGTCTAAAATTGCCTATAATAATGTATGTATGTGAGTTTGAAAGGTTTGCAAAAACAAAAAGTAGTTTTTTACTCAATATGAAAGTAATGATTTTAGAATCCTGAGATAATGCGAAAAAAGCAATAAAAATGTATTTAAACATAACTCCTAAAAAACACATGCAAAATGGCTAATAATGCCCGAAGACATTTATCTTTGTTAGTTTTACTAGGAATAGTATCTTTTGTAAAGTTTGCAAAGACACAAGCTAGTTTTTTTTATTCAATATGACAGTATAACAGTCATACTAAATATGAAAGTTATATAAACATAACTCCAAAACCAAACGTGTGTCATGTATAAAATAACCTATAATAATGTATTTATGTGAGTTTGAAAGGTTTGCAACAACAAAAAGTAGTTGTTTACTCAATATGAAAGTAATGATCTTAGAATCCTGAGATAATGCGAAAAAAGCAATACAAATGTATTTAAACATAATTCCTAAACAACACATGCAAAATGGCTAATAATGCCTGGAGACATGTATTTTTGTTAGTTTTACTAGAAAAATGATCTTTGTAAAGTTTGCAAAGACACAAGCTAGGTTTTTTTTATTCAGTATGACAGTATAACAGTCATACTAAATATGAATGTTATATAAACATAACTCCAAAACCAAACATGTGTCATGTCTAAAACTGCCTGTAATAATGTATTTATGTGAGTTTGTAAGGTTTGCAAAAACAAAAAGTAGTTTTTTACTCAATATGAAAGTAATGATCTTAGAATCCTGAGATAATGCGAAAAAAGCAATAAAAATGTAATCAAACACAACTTTTAAACCAAACATGTAAAATGTCTGAAAATGCCTGTAATATTGAACTATGTAAGTTTTACTAGAATCAATTGTTTTTGTATGGTTTGCAAATACAAAAATTAGGTTTTACACATAATGACATTATTACTTTAACACTCAATATGAAAGTTATTTAATTATAACTCCTAAATACACATGAAACATGTCAAATAGCGTGAAAAAAATGATCTTTGTGACTGTTGCTAGAAACATTTTCTTTTGTAAGGTTTGCAAAGACACAGGTTAGTTTTTTTTAACTCAATATGACAGTATAACTGCCACACTCAATATGACAGTTATTTAAACATAAATCCTAAACCACACCTGAAAAATGGCTAATAATGCCTGAAATAATGCATCTTTGGGAGTTTTACTGGAAACATATGCTTTTTTAAGGCTTGCAAACACAACAATTATTTTTTTACTCAATATGACAGTAATGTTCTAAAAATCCTGAGATAATGCGAACAAAGCAATACACATGTATTCCAACATAATTCCTAAACTAAACATGCAAAATGTCTGAAAATGCCTGTAATATTGAATCCATGTGAGTTTTATTTGAATCAGTTGTATGGTTTGCAAATACAAAAATTGGGTTTTATGACAAACACAAGTTAGTTTTTTTTACTCAATATAACAGTTTAGCTGTCATACTATATATGAAAGTTATATAAACATAACTCCAAAACAAAACATGCATTATGTCCAAAACTGCCTGTAATATTGTATATATGTGAGTTTTACTAGAATCAGGGTTGCAAATACAAAAATTGGGTTTTATGACAGTATACTGTCACACTCAAAATTACAGTTATTTAAACATAACTCAAACAACACATGCAAAATGGCTAATAATGCCTGGAGACATGTTATTACGACATTAGTTTTACTAGAAAAATGGTCTTTTGTAAGGTTGCAAAGACACAAGTTAGTTTTTTTTTAATTCATTAAGACAGTATAACTGTCATAATAAATATGAAAGTTATATAAACATAACTCTAAAACCAAACATGCATTATGTCTAAAAATGCCTGTAATATTGTATCTGTGTGAGTTTAACTAGATTTAGTTGTTTTTGTAAGGTTTGCAAATACAAAATATGGGTTTTACTCACTATGACAGTATACTGTCACACTCAATCTGACAGTTATTTAAACATAACTCCTAAACCACACATGCAAAATGGCTAATAATGCCTGGAGATATGTATCTTTGTGAGTTTTACTAGAAACAATATATTGTGTAAGGTTTAGTTAGTTTTTGTACTCAATCTGACAGTATAACTGTCATTCTAAATCCATCCATTTTCTTCCGCTTATCCGAGGTCGGGTTGCCTGAGCAGAAAATCCCAGACTTCCCTCTCCCCAGCCACTTCGTCCAGCTCTTCTCGGGGTATTCCGAGGCGTTCCCAGGCCAGCCGGGAGACATATTCTTTCCAATGTGTCCTAGGTCTTCCCCGTGGCCTCCTGCCGGTCGGACTTGCCCTAAACACCTCCCTAGAGGCGTTCGAGTGGCATCCTGAGCAGATGCCCGGACCACCTCATTGGCTCCTCTCAATGTGAAAGAGCAGCTGCTTTACTCTGAGTTCCTCCCGGATGACAGAGCTTCTCACCCTATCTCTAAGGGAGAGACCCACCACCCGGCAGAGGAAACGCATTTCGGCCGCTTGTACCCGTGACCTTGTCCTTTCGGTCATAACCCAAAGCTGGGAACGTAGATCGACGGTAAATTGAGAGCTTTTCCTTCTGGCTCAGCTCCTTCTTCACCACAACGGATCGATATAGCGTCCTCAATACTGAAGACGCCGCACCGATCCGCCTGTGGATCTCCCGATCCACTCTATCCTCACTCGTGAACAAGACTCTTAGGTACTTGAACTCCTCCACTTGGGGCAAGATCTCCTCCCCAACCTGGAGATGGCACTCGACCCTTTCCTGCGCGAGAACCATGGACTTGGACTTGGAGGTGCTGATTCTCATCCCAGTCGCTTCACACTCAAGGACCCTGCCGAGAGTATAGACCTGGTCTACCGTTCCACGACCAGGACGAAAACCACACTGTTCGTCCTGGATCCGAGTTTCTTCCTCTCCAGTACACATGAATAGACCTTACCGGGAAGGCTGAGGAGTGTGTTTCACAATAGTTGGAACACACCCCCCGGTTCCCCTTCTTAAAGAGAGGAACCACCACCCCGGTCTGCCAATCCAGAGGTACCGCCCCCAATGTCCATGCGATGTTGCAGAGTCTTGTCAACCAAGACAGCTCCACAGTTTTCAGAGCCTTAAGGAACTCCGGACGGAACTCATCCACCCCTGGGGCCTTGCCACCGAGGAGCTTTTTAACTACCTAGGCAACCTAAGCCCCAGAAATAGGAGAGCCCACCACGGATTCCCCAGGCACTGCTTGGCCTTTCCGTATGCCCGCTGCCTCTGGAGTCCCATGAGCCAAAAGGACCCGATAGGCTCTTTCTTCAGCTTGACGGCATCCCTCACTGCTGGTGGCCACCAGTGAGTTCTAGGATTACCGCCACGACAGGCACCAAACACCTTGCGGCCACAGCTCCAATCAGCCGGCTCCACAAGAGAGGCACGGAACATGGTCCACTCAGACTCAATGTCCAGCACCTCCCTCGTGACATGTTCAAAGTTCTTCCGGAGGTGGAAATTGAAACTCTCTCTGACAGGAGACTCTGCTAGGCGTTCCCAGCAGACCCTCACAATGCGTTTGGGCCTGCCGGGTCTGTCCTGCATCCTCCCCCACCATCGGTGCCAGCTCACCACCAGGTGATGATCGGTAGAAAGCTCTGCCCCTCTCTTCACCCGAGTGTCCAAAACATGAGGCCGCAAATCCCATGACACAACTACAAAGTCAATCATGGAACTGCGGCCGAGGGTGTCCTGGTGCCAAGTACACATATAGACACCCTTATGTTTGAACATTGTGTTTGTTATGGACAATCCGTGACGAGCACAAAAGTCCAATAACAAAGCACCACTTGGGTTCGATCCGGGTGGCCATTTTTCCCAATCACGACTCTCCAGGTTTCACTGTCCTTGCCAACATGAGCATTGAAGTCCCCCAACAGAACAAAGGAATCACCAGAGGGAGCACTCTCCAGTACTCCCTCAAGGGAATCCAAAAAGAGTGGGTACTCTGAGCTACTGTTCGGTGCGTAAACACAAACAACAGTCAGGACCCGTCACCCAACCCGAAGGCGGAGGGAAGCTACTATCTCGTCTACTGGGTTAAAGTCCAACGTGCAGGCTTTGAGCAACAACAATTGCCACCCCAGCCTCTCATTGCTTGCAACGCCAGAGTGGAAGAGAGTCCAGCCCCTCTTGAGAGAACAGGTTCCAGAGCCCTTGCTGTGCGTCGAAGTGAGTCCAACTATATCTAGCCGGAACTTCTTCACCTCGCGCACCAGCTCAGGCTCCTTCCCTCCCAGCGAGGTGACGTTCCACATCCCAAGAGCGAGATTATGTAGCCGATAATCGGACCGCCAAGTGCCCTGCCTTCGGCTGCCGCCCAGTTCACACTGCATCCGACCTCTATGACCTCAATGGGCCCATGAGTGGTGAGCCCATTGGAGGGTTGACCCACGTTGCCTCTTCGAGCTGAGCCCGACAGGGCCCCATGGAGACATCGTGCCCCACCTCTGCGCCTGGCTCCACAGGAGAGCCACGGTGACCCGTGCCTGGGCGAGAAAAAAATCTAGGTCCTCGATTTGTACTTTTCATAAAGGTCTTTGAGCTGCTCTTTGTCTGATCCCTCACCTAGGACCTGTTTGTCTTGAGGGACCCTACCAGGGGGCATAGAAGTCCTCGGACAACATAGGTCTTACGATCAGTGGTACACGCAAACCACGGAGGTGGCGGCTCAGAAAGGGGGATATATAAACATAACTCCAAAACCAAACATGCAATATGTCTAAACATGCCTGTAATATTGTATTAATATGAGTTTTACTAGAATCAGTTGTTTTTGTAAGGTTTGCAAATACAAAATATGGGTTTTACTCACTATGACAGTATAATGTCAAACTCAATCTGACAGTTATTTAAACATAACTCCTAAACCACACATGCAAAATGGCTAATAATGCCTGGAGATATGTATCTTTGTGAATTTTACTAGGAACAACATATTGTGTAAGGTTTAGTTAGTTTTTGTACTCAATATGACAGTATAACTGTCATACTAAATCCATCCATTTTCTTCCGCTTATGGTCGGGTTATGGTCGGGTTGCGGGGGCCGCAGCCTAAGCAGAGAATTCCAAACTTCCCTTTCTCCAGCCACTTCGTCCAGCTTTTCTCGGGGGATCCAGAGGCGTTCCCAGGCCAGCCGGGAGACATAGTGTTCCCAATGTGTCCTGGGTCTTCCCCGTGGCCTCCTGCCGGTCGGACTTGCCCTAAACACCTCCCTAGGGAGGCGTTCGGGTGGCATCCTGAGCAGATGCCCGAACCACCTCATCTGGCTCCTCTCAATGTGGAGGAGCAGCGGCTTTACTGTGAGTTCCTCCAGGATGACAGAGCTTCACCTTCACCAGGGGTGTCAAACTCAAATACAGAGTGGGCCAAAGTTTAAAACTGAACCAAGGTTGAACAAATTAACCTTTTAATAGGGACCCAAACAAGTTTTGCTTTGAATATTGAACAAGCAAGGATTATATAACTTTATAGTGACATGCAAAATCGAGTTTCAAATAATAATAATAATAATTAAAAAATATAAATTGCATATCAAATACAATTTAAATAAATATTGAATGCCTCTTTTCTGTTTGCAGCCTTCTGAGGTAAATATCAACATTAACTTTTTCCACAGGCTAATAAAATTGAAAATAAAATAACAATGAATAAAACTACCATTCAGGACTTTAAACTGCTCAGTTTGCAACACACTGATCTAATTTGATGTGCCCAAGCCAGATACCTGGCATCTTTTTTTGGATGCTAGTTCTTTAATGTCGGGGCTCAGGCTTTGAGCCGAGGCAACTTTCATTATCGAACGAAGGTGTTCAACAGTCATATCTCGTACACCCAATTCTAACATCGTTTAAACCCAGTCACAAGATATGTGCAGTTTCAGCAAGCATACACAAATGAATGCAAAGCATACTTCATCAACAGCGATACAGGTTACACTGAGGGTGCCAGTATAAAATACTTTAACACTGTTAGAAATATATGCCACACTGTGAACCCACACCAAACAAGAATAAAAAACACTTTTCGGGAGAACATCCGCACCGTAACACAACATAAACACAAAAGAACAAATACCCAGAACCCTTTGCAGCACTAACTCTTTCGGGATGCTACAAAATACACCCCCGCTACCACCAAAACACCCCCACCCACACACACACACACACCTTGTAGCGTCCCGGAAGATTTAGTGCTACAAAGGGTTCTGGGTATTTGTTCTGTTGTGTTTATGTTGTGTTACGGTGCGGATGTTCTCCCGAAATGTGTTTGTCATTCTTGTTTGGTGTGGATTCACAGTGTGGCGTATATTCCTAAAAGTGTTAAAGTTTTTTATTTGGCTACCGTCAGTGTAACCTGTATCGCTGTTGATGAAGTATGCGTTGCATTCAATTGTGTGTGGGTGCAGAAGCTGCACTGACATGAAACTGGGCCAGCACTCGTTTAACTAGCTGAAAAAAAAAAAAAAATTTGGGAGGAGTGCTGGAGTCAAACCCGGGAGGGTTGGCAAGTATTAGAAGTAGCGGTGTTACTGCAGCACTGCCGCAATGTATAATCCACGGTCCAGCTTTAGTGTTAATTTGATATTGCCTCAAGGGCCCACGGGCCAGAGTTTGACACCCATGACCTTCACTGTAAAAAATTACTGTAAAAATAAAAAATAAAATTACAGTTATATACTCCATCCATCCATCCATTTTCTACCGCTTATTCCCTTCGGAGTCGCGGGGGGCGCTGGAGCCTATCTCAGCTACAATCGGGCGGGAGGCGGGGTACACCCTGGACAAGTCGCCACCTCATCGCAGGGCCAACACAGATAGACAGACAACATTCACACTCACATTCACACACTAGGGCCAATTTAGTGTTGCCAATCAACCTATCCTGTTCTTCTTAAATGCAGTTAAGTACGGTAAATTGTGTTGCATTTTTCAAAAAATATCGACCAGCAGTAAGTTACTGTAAAACCTGCAGTATAATTCAGTATTTTTCAGACTTGTTTCTTGGGTCCGCCCACAATTCGTCCAACCGAGCTTCATTTCACCTGGCCGCCCCTGCTAAATCCATCCTACTGCATCGTGTGTTTTTGATAACAAGGTAAGAGTCACTTGTACCTTGATGTGTCATTTTCTGTTTGAATTACTTTATATATATATATTTATAAAGTCCGAAATGACATAGCGTCACACTCAGCATCACAGACACTATCGTTGACCACGCGCATGTACCGCCGCATGCTAGCTAGCTAAGTTTTCTTCTTTTTTGTCATAGTCATCATAAAAGATGATCACTTGCAACATATGTGCTACGACTTGCAGCAATGTATTTGCGTATGTTAGACACATGCGAAGTCATAGTTGTATGCCTAATGCATCGTTTAAGTGTGCTTTCGCTAAATGCACAAGAGTTTTTTCCAACTTCTCAGCCTTCAAAACTCACAGCCGTCGTCATAAATATGGCAAGAGTAGGACTGATATGTATAGCGCAGAAGGTTTATCTTGTAATATTGTCTCATGTAGCGCGAAGTGCGATGATATACGGGCCCTTCTCCTGCATTTGAAAAGTCATATTACAGAAGGTAGGACAGTTACGTGCCCCTTCAGTCAATGTGAAAAAAGATTTACAGTTAAGTCTACTTTCACATCGCACGTGTCAAGGAAGCACTACGGCTACACTGAACGAAGTTTGTCTTGCTCAACAGCAAATCCAAGCAGCTCTTGTGTTATTAACACTGATGATTGTGATATGCAACTTGAGAATTCAGGATATTCCTGTTATGAAGACATGGAGGTCTACTTGCATTAAAAAAATGTTCACAGCACTGAAAAAAGGTTGAGAACCACTGCCTTAGGACAGTGGTTCTCAACCTTTTTTCAGTGATGTACCCCTGTGAACATGTTTTTAATTCAAGTACCCCCTAATCAGAGCAAAGCATTTTTGGTTGAAAAAAAAGAGATAAGGAAGTAAAATGCAGCACTATGTCATCAGTTTCTGATTTATTAAATTGTATAACAGTGCAAAATATTGCTCATTTGTTGTGGTCTTTTTTGAACTATTTGGAAAAAAAAGAATTACAAATAACTAAAAACTTGTTGAAAAATAAACAAGTGATTCAATTATAAATAAAGATTTTTACACATAGAAGTAATCAACTTAAAGTGCCCTCTTTGGGGATTGTAATAGAGATCCATCTGGATTCATGAACTTCATTCTCAACATTTCTTCACAAAAAAAGAAATCTTTAACATCAATATTTATGGAACATGTCCACATGTCTCAGCTGCATTACTGCTACGCTTTAACCACGCCTCCATTGTTTTCTACATGGATAGTTGATTGACAGTTGGTGCCGTGTGGCACCGCCAGGTAGGGTCAAACCATCATGGCATGGGGGAAACTCTGGCTTTATGGTAATGAATGGAATAGCCTACTTGATTAGATGTTCAGTTTATGAACTTACATTCATATTTTTTCGAAGTATTATTCAATAAATATATTTATAAAGGGTTTTTGAATTGTTGCTATTTTTAGAATATTTTTTAAAAATCTCACGTACCCCTTGGCATACCTTCAAGTACTCCCAGGAGTACGCATACCCCCATTTGAGAACCACTGCCTTAGGAGACTAGATGTAAACAGAGTAAAGAGAGAGCGAGTGAGGTGGCCATTCCAAATACTTTTAAAATGCTACCCATATTGGATACTGTTTAGGAACATAAACTGCATTTCTTGACTGTACCAGTTGCTGGTGACAAAGTCACAATAAAACGTTGGATGATCAGCATGGAAGGTGATGTCATCTGCAAAGGCGTCCAACCTAGCTTCATCTCAGGGCTTGCTGCCCTTCTTGCTTGGTGCTCGGACATTGGAATTTGTTCAAAGGTAAATCCTCTTGATACTGTTAAATACTGTTAGGATATTTTATTTTATATTTCTCACCTCTGTTCAGGAATTTGACTTGTCATTTCCCCAATTCTGTGCCTTAAATCAATGACTCTTCTGTTCCTTTGTGGACCTTCTTATTAGGGACCGAAGCACCAGTTTGACGCTAGGATACAGAGAAGGTAGGTAATGTGCAGGTAAAGATATGTTGACTGGGTCAAAGAAGGAAGCACCTGTTTGACCCCAGGATGCAGAGAAGGTAGGTAATGTGCGGGTGAAGATATGTTGAATGGGTAAAGGCAGGAAGCACCAGTGTGACCCCACTATGCAGAGAAGGTAGGTAATGTGCGGGTGAAGGTATGTTGAATGGGTGAAAGAAGAAAGCGCAGGTGTGGTCGACGCAATGCAGACAAGGTAGGTATGTGCAGGTGAAGATATGTTGTATGGTGAAAGAAAGAAGCACCAGTGTGACCCCAGGATGCAGGGAATGTAGGTAATGTGCAGGTAAAGATATGTTGAATGGGTAAAGGCAGGAAACACCAGCTAGACGCCAGGATACAGAGAAGGTAGGTAATGTGCAGGTAACGATATGTTGAATGGGTAAAGGTAGAAAGCACCAGCGTGACCACACTATGCAGAGAAGGTAGGTGATGTGCAGGTAAAGATATGTTGAATGGGTAAAGGCAAGAAGCACCAGTGTGACCCCAGGATGCAGAGAAGATAGGTAATGAGCAGGTAACGATATGTTAAATGGGTGAAAGCAGGAAACATCAGCGTAAATACACGGTCCCGTAGATGGAGAGAAAATATAAATAGAGAGAGGGATTGGGGAGGCTTTAGCATTGTCTTCCTCTCTGAATTTGTCTTAATGGGTTTTAGAGCATTCACTCATCTACAGCTGTGGTTATGGTGTAGGCTCACATATATCCTAAAATTGCAGTGCATATTCCTAAATAACAATGTGAGTGGAGTTCTGTATCGACTGCAAGTAATCTTCAATCACAACAGAATATCTAATATGCTTTCTCTCTTTTTTAGGCGATTCATTGGCGTTAACCCCGAGAGGGGAACAAAGGCTAGCCAGGGAAAGGTGGTGTCCAAGAAGAGCGGGAAGCTGGTTCAGAAAAAGGCAGCAACTGTAAATCCTCACGTAGCCACCCTTATAAAACATCTCACAGACTTTGAGTGGGGCTTTATGTAGCCGACAACTAAACACTGGACTCGTGTTCAGTTTTTTGTCTCCAGTTTGAAATTAAGTTGACGTGTTATAAATGTTAAAATACTTTACTGAAAATAAGAAGAATGCACTAAATGTACATTGAATGTATTTGATGCACTTTAAAATAATTGGTTAATAAAAGCATTAACTTGCAAGGCCATTTCTCCAGTCATTTTTATGCCAGCAGATTGCAGGGGTTTTCATTTTGAAAATTTAAAAGTTCAATTCATTAACTTCTAGTGGCATTATACCGTAAAGCTCAGTCTATAGTGCTTACAATTATTTTACTGTAATTAAAAGTTAATGGATATTACAGTGGATACACTAAAATAACAGTGTAATGCCGCTAAACAGATGACAGTATTATGCTGTGAAGCGTATATTTGATACAGCACAGTACTGTGATACTTTTTACAGTAATAAACTGTAGTGATAAATCACAGTATGTGTGCTGTAGAAAAACAGTTTTATACTGGAACCATTAGCTGCCAGTAGGTTACTGTAATCAAACGGTGAAAATTCTTACAGTAAGGGAGAGACCCGCCACCCAGCGGAGAAAACTCATTTTGGCCGCTTGTACCCGTGATCTTGTCCTTTTGGTCTTACTCCAAAGCTCATGACCATAGGTGAGGATGGGAACGTAAATCGACCGGTAAATTGAGAGCTTTTCCTTCTGGCTCAGCTCCTTCTTACCACAACGAATCGATATAGCGTCCTCATTACTGAAGACGCCGCACCGATCAGCCTGTGCATCTCACGATCCACTCTTCCCTCACTCATGAACAAGACTCCAGGTACTTGAACTCATCCACAAGATCTCCTGCCCAACCTCGAGATGGCACTCCACCCTTTCCCGGGCGAGAACCTCGGACTTGGAGGTGCTGATTCTCATCCCAGTCGCTTCACACTCGGCTGTGAACCGATCCAATGAGAGCTGAAGATCCTGGCCAGTTGAAGCCATAAGGACCACATCATCTGCAAAAAGCAGAGACCTAATCCTGCAGCCACCAAACCGGATCCCCTCAACGCCATGACTGCGCCTAGAAATTCTGTCCACAAAAGTTATGAACAGAATCGGTGACAAAGGGCAGCCTTGGCGGAGTCCAACCCTCACTGGAAAGGGGTCCGACTTACTGCCGGCAATGCGGACCAAGCTCTGACACTGATCATACAGGGAGCGACCCGCCACAATCAGACATGCCGATACCCCATACTCTCTGAGCACTCCCCACAGGACTTCCCGGGGTGGCCACGGTCGAATCTCTTCTCCAAGTCCACAAAGCACATGTAGACTGGTTGGGCAAACTCCCATGCACACTCAAGGATCCTGCCGAGAGTATAGAGCTGGTCTACCGTTCCACGACCAGGACGAAAACCACACTGTTCGTCCTGGATCCGAGGTTCCTCCTCTCCAGTACACATGAATAGACCTTACCGAGAAGGCTGAGGAGTGTGATCTACGATAGTTGGAACACAGCCTCTGGTTCCCCTTCTTAAAGAGAAGAACCACCACCCCGGTCTGCCAATCCAGAGGTACCGCCCCCGATGTAGACGCAATGTTGCAGAGTCTTGTCAACCAAGACTGCCCCACAGCATCCAGAGCCTTAAGGAACTCCGGACGGAGCTCATACCCCCGGGGCCTTACCGCGAGGAGCTTTTTAACTACCTTGTCAACCTTGGTAGAAAGCTCTGCCCTTCTCTTCACAGAGGGTTAAGTCCAATGTGCAGGCTTTAAGCCGGGGGGCAACAAGAATTGCCAACCCAGCCTCTCATTACTTGCAACGCCAGAGTGGAAGAGAGTCCAACCCCTCTTGAGAGAACAGGTTCCAGAGCCCTTGCTGTGCGTCGAAGTGAGTCCAACTTTATCTAGCCGGGAACTTCTCCACCTCGCGCACCAGCTCAGGCTCCTTCCATCCCTGCGAGGTGACGTTCCACGTCCCAAGAGCGAGCTTATGTAGCCGATAATCGGACTGCCAAGTGCCCTGCCTTCGGCTGCCGCCCAGCTCACACTGCACCCGACCTCTATGACCCAGCCCATGAGTGGTGAGCCTATTGCAGGGGGGACCCACGTTGCCTCTTCGAGCTGGGCCCCATGGGCACCAGTCGCTCGCCATCGTGCCCCACCTCTGGGCCTGGCTCCACAGGGGAGCCATGGTGACCCGCGTCCGGGCAAGAAAAAAATCTAGGTCCTCGATTTGTACTTTTCATAAAGGTCTTTGAGCTGCTCTTTGTCTGATTCCTCACCTAGGACCTGTTTTTCTTGGGGGACCCTACCAGGGGGCAAAGAATCCCCCAGACAACATAGCTCCTAGGATCAGTGGGACACGCAAACCACAAAGGTGGCGGTTCAGAAAGCAGGTTATATAAACATAACTCCAAAACCAAACATGCAAGATGTCTAAACATGCCTGTAATATTGTATCAATGTGAGTTTTACTACAATCGGTTGTTTTTGTAAGGTTTGCAAATACACAAGTTAGGTTTTACTCACTATGACAGTGTCACACTCAATATGACAGTTATTGAAACATAACTCCTAAACTACACATACAAATGGCTAATAATGCCTGAAATAACTCGAAACATTGCTTTTTTAAGGCTTGCAAACACAGAAAGTTTTTTTTACTCAATATGACAGGAAGTTCTTAAAATGCTGAGATAATGTGAAAAAAGCAATACAAATGTATTCCAACATAATTCTTAAACCAAACATGCAAAATGTCTAAAAATGCCTGTAATATTGACTCCATGTGAGTTTTACTAGAATCATTTGTTTTTGTAAGGTTTGCAAATACAAAAATTGGGTTTTATGACAGACACAAGTTAGTTTTTTTACTCAATATAACAGTATAGATGTCATACTATATATTAAAGTTTTATAAACATAACTCCAAAACCAAACATGCATTATGTCCAAAATTGCCTGTAATATTGTATAGATGTGAGTTTTACTAGAATCAGGTTTGCAAATACAAAAATTGGGTTTTATGACAGTATACTGTCACACTCAATATGACAGTATAACTGTCATACTAAATCCATCAATTTTCTTCCGCTTATCCGAGGTGGGGTTGCGGGGGCAGCAGCCTAAGCAGAGAGCCCAGACTTCCATCTCCACAGCCACTTCGTCCAGCTCTTCTCGGGGGATCCCGAGGCGTTCCTAGGCCAGCTGGGAGACATTGTCTTTCCAATGTGTCCTAGGTCTTCCCCATGGCCTCCTGCCGTTCGGACTTGCCCTAAACACCTCCCTAGGGAGGCGTTCGGGTGGCATCCTGAGCAGATGCCCGAACCACCTCATCTGGCTCCTCTCAATGTGGAGGAGCAGCGGCTTTACACTGAGTTCCTCACGGATGACAGAGCTTCTCACCCTATCTCTAAGGGAGAGACTCACCACCCGGCGGAGGAAACTCATTTCGGCCGCTTGTACCCGTGACCTTGTCATTTCGGTCATAACCCAAAGCTCATGACCATAGGTGAGGATGGGAACGTTGATCGACCGGTAAATTGAAAGCTTTTCCTTCTGGCTCAGCTCCTTCTTCACCACAACGGATCGATATAGCGTCCTCATTACTGAAGACGCCGCACCGATCCGCCTGTAGATCTCACGATCCACTCTATCCTCACTCGTGAACAAGACTCCTAGGTACTTGAACGCCTTCACTTGGGGCAAGATCTCTTTCCCAACCTGGAGATGGCACTCCACCCTTTCCCGGGCGAGAACAATGGACTGGGACTTGGAGGTGCTGATTCTCATCCCAGTCGCTTCACTGCGAACCGATCCACTGCTGAAGATCCTGGCCAGTTGAAGCCATCAGGACCACATCATCTGCAAAAAGCAGAGACCTAATCCTGCAGCCACCAAACCAGGCGCAGTCAAAGCCTTGACTTATGTAGACTGGTTGGCGTAGTCCAACCCTCACTGGAAAGGGGTCCGACATACTGCCGGCAATGCGGACCAAGCTCTGACACTGATCATACAGGGAGACACCCGCCACAATCAGACCTGCCGATACTCCATACTCTCTGAGCACTACCCACAAGACTTACCGGGGGCCAAGGTCGAATGTCTTCTCCAAGTCCACAAAACTTATGTAGACTGGTTGGGCAAACTCCCATGCACATTCAAGGACCCTGCCGAGAGTATAGAGCTGGTCTACCGTTCCACGACCAGGACGAATACCACACTGTTTGTCCTGGATCCGAGGTTCCTCCTCTCCAGTACGCATGAATAGACCTTACCGGGAAGGCTGAGGAGTGTGATCTACGATAGTTGGAACACACCCTCCGGTTCCCCTTCTTAAAGCGAGGAACAACCACCCCGGTCTGCCAATCCAGAGGTACCGCCCCCGATGTAGACGCAATGTTGCAGAGTCTTGTCAACCAAGACTGCCCCACAGCATCCAGAGCCTTAAGGAACTCCGGACGGAGCTCATACCCCCGGGGCCTTACCACGAGGAGCTTTTTAACTACCTTGTCAACCTTGGTAGAAAGCTCTGCCCTTCTCTTCACAGAGTGTCCAAAACATGAGGCCGCAAATCCCATGACACAACTACAAAGTCAATCATGCGGCCGAGGGTGTCCTTGTGCCAAGTGCACATATGGACACCCTTATGTTTGAACATTGTGTTTGTTATGGACAATCCGTGACAAGCACAAAAGTCCAATAACAAAACACCACTTGGGTTCAGATCCGGGTGGCCATTTTTCCCAATCACGACTCTCCAGGTTTCACTGTCGTTGCCAACATGAGCGTTGAAGTCCACCAGCAGAACAAGGGAATCACTCGCGGGAGCACTCTCCAGTACTCCCTGAAGGGAATCCAAAAAGAGTGGGTTCTCTGAGCTGCTGTTTGGTGTGTAAACAAACAACAGTCAGGATCCATCACCCAACCCGAAGGCTGAGGGAAGCTACCATCTCGTCTATTGGGTTAAAGTCCAACGTGCAGGCTTTGAGCCGGGGGGCAACAAGAATTGCCACCCCAGCCTCTCATTAGTTGCAACGCCAGTGTGGAATCTCTTCCACTCTGGCGTTGCAAGTAATGAAAGTTCAGCTCAGTCCAGCCCCTCTTGAGAGAACAGGTTCCAGAGCCCTTGCTGTGAGTCCAACTATATCTAGCCGGGAACGTCTCCACCTCATGCACCAGCTCAGGCTCCTTCCCTCCCAGCGAGGTGATGTTCCATGTCCCAAGAGCGAGCTTATGTAGCCGATAATCGGACCACCAAGTGCCCTGCCTTCGGCTGCCGCCCAGCTCTTACTGCACCCTCTATGACCCAATGCCCATGAGTGGTGAGCCCTGGAGGGGGGGATCCACGTTGCCTCTTCGAGCTGAGCACGGCTGGGCCCCAAGGGGACAGGCCCGTCAATCGCCATCGTGCCCCACCTCTGGGCCTGGCTCCACAGGGGAGCCACGGTGACCTGCGTCCGGGCGAGAAAACATCTAGGTCCTCAATTGTACTTTTAATAAAGGTCTTTGAGCTGCTCTTTGTCTGATCCCTCACCTAGGACCTGTTTGTCTTGGGGGACCCTACCAGGGGTTATAGAAGCCCCCGGACAACATTTTCCTGGATCAGTAGGACACGCAAACCACAAAGGTGGCGGCTCAGAAAGCAGGTTATATAAATATAACTCCAAAACCAAACATGCAAGTTGTCTAAACATGCCTGTAATATTGTATCACTGTGAGTTTTACTAGAATCGGTTGTTTTTTTAAGGTTTGCAAATACAAAAATTAGGTTTTACTCACAATGACAAAATCACACTCAATATGACAGTTATTTAAATATAACTCATAAACTACACATAAAAATGGCTAATAATGCCTGAAATAGTGAATCCTTGGGTAGTTTTACTGAGTTTTACATTTTGCAAACACAAAAAGTAGTTTTTTACTCAATATGACTGTAATGTTCTTAGAACCCTGAGATAATGGGAAAAAAGCAATAAAAATGTATTTAAACCTAACTCTTAAACAACACATGCAAAATGGCTAATAATGCCTAGGGAGACATGTAAGGTTGTTAGTTTAAAAAAATTATCTTTTGTAAAGATATCAAAGACACAAGCTAGTTTTTTTAATTCAATAAGACAATATTGAATAAAAAGTCATACTAAATATGAAAGTTACATAAACATAACTCCAAAACCAAACATGTGTCATGTCTAAAAATGCCTGTAATAATGTATTCATGTGAGTTTGTAAGGTTTGCAAAAACAAAAAGTAGTTTTTTACTCAATATGAAAGTAATGTTCTGAGAATCCTGAGATAATGCAAAAAAAGCAATAAAAATGTATTCAAACACAAATTTTAAACCAAACATGAAAAATGTCTAACAATGCCTGTAATATTGAATCTATGTAAGTTTTACTAGAATCAATTGTTTTTGTAAGGTTTGCAAATACAAAAATTAGGTTTTACACATAATGACATTATAACTGTAACACTCAATATGACAATTATTTATTTATAACTCCTAACCACACATGAAACATGTCTAATAATGCGTGAAAAAATGTATCTTTGTGCGTGTTACTAGAAACATTTTCTTTTGTAAGGTTTGCAAAGACACAGGTTAGTTTTTTTTACTCAATATGACAGTATAACTGCCACACTCAATATGACAGTTATTTAAACATAACTCTTAAACTACACATGAAAAATGACTAACAATGCCTGAAATAATGCATTCTTGTAAGTTTTAATCGAAACATATGCTTTTTTAAGGCTTGCAAACACAACAACTATTTTTTTACTCAATATGACAGTAATGTTCTAAAATTCTGAGATAATACGAAAAAAAAATTAATAAAAATGATTCCAACATAATTCCTAAACCAAACATGCAAAATGTCTAAAAATGTCGTAGTATTGAATCCATGTGAGTTTTACTAGTTTTAGTTGATTTTGTAAGGTTTGCAAATACATAAATTAGGTTTTACTCACAATGACAGTATACTGTCACACTCAATATGACAGTTATTTAAACATAACTCAAACCACACACGAAACATGGCTAATAATGCCTGAAATAATGCATAACGAGCAGTTTTACTCGAAACACATGCTTTTTTTAGTCTTGCAAACACAAAAAGTAATTTTTTTACTCAATAAGACTGTAATGTTGTTAAAATCCTGAGATAATGCGAAAAAAGCAATACAAATGTATTTAAACATTACTCCTAAACAACACATGCAAAATTGCTAATAATGCCTGGAAACATGTATCTTTGTTAGTTTTACTAGAAAGATGGTATTTTGTAAAGGTTGCAAAAGCAAAAAGTAGTTTTTTACTCAGTATGAAAGTAATGATCTTAGAATCCTGAGATAATGCGAAAAAAGCAATAAAAATGTATTTAAACATAAATTCCTAAACAACACATGCAAAATGGCTAATAATGCCTGGAGACATGTATCTTTGTTAGGTTTACTAGAAAAATGATATTTTGTAAAGTTTGCAAAGACACTAGCTAGTTATTTTAAATTCAATATGACAGTATAACAGTCATACTAAATATGAAAGTTATCAAAACATAACTCCAAAACCAAACATGTGCCATGTCTAAAAATGCCTGTAATAATGTATTTATGTGAGTTTGTAAGGTTTTCAAAAACAAAAAGTAGTTTTTTACTCAATATGAACGTAATGATCTTAGAATCCTGAGATAATGCGAAAAAAGCAATACAAATATATTTAAACATAATTTCTAAACAACCCATGCAAAATGGGTAATAATGCCTGGAGACATGTGTCTTTGTTAGTTTTACTAGAAAAATTATCTTTTGTAAAGTTTGCAAAGACACAAGCTAGTTTTTTTTTATTCAATATGACAGTATAACAGTCATACTAAATATAAAAGTTATATAAACATAACTCCAAAACCAAACACGTGTCGTGTCTAAAAATGTCTGTAAAAATGTATTTATGCAAGTTTGTAAGGTTTGCAAAAACAAAAAGTACTTTTTTACTCACTATGAAAGTAATGATTTTAGAATCCTGAGATAATGCGAAAAAAGCAATAAAAATGTATTTAAACATAATTCCTAAACAACCCATGCAAAATGGGTAATAATGCCTGGAGACATGTATTTGTTAGTTTTACTAGAAAAATGATCTTTTGTAAAGTTTGCAAAGACACAAGCTAGTTTTTTTTTAATTCAATATGACAGTATAACAGTCATACTAAATATGAAAGTTATCTAAACATAACTCCAAAACCAAACATGTGTCATGTCTAAAACTGCCTGTAATAATGTATTTATGTGAGTTTGTAAGGATTGCAAAAACAAAAAGTAGTTTTTACTCAATATGAAAGTAATGATCTTAGAATCCTGAGATAATGCGAAAAAAGCAATACAAATGTAATCAAACACAACTTTTAAACCAAACATGCAAAATGTCTGAAAATGCCTGTAATATTGAATCCATGTGAGTTTTATTTGAATCAGTTGTATGGTTTGCAAATACAAAAATTGGGTTTTATGACAAACACAAGTTAGTTTTTTTTACTCAATATAACAGTTTAGCTGTCATACTATATATGAAAGTTATATAAACATAACTCCAAAACCAAACATGCATTATGTCCAAAACTGCCTGTAATATAGTATATATGTGAGTTTTACTAGAAAATTGGGTTTTATGACAGTATACTGTCACACTCAATATGACAGTTATTTAAACATAACTCAAACAACACATGCAAAATGGCTAACAATGCCTGGAGACATGTTATTACGACATTAGTTTTACTATAAAAATGGTCTTTTGTAAGGTTTGCAAAGACACAAGTTAGTTTTTTTTTAATTCAATATGACAGTATAACTGTCATAATAAATATGAAAGTTATAGAAACATAACTCTAAAACCAAACATGCATTATGTCTAAAAATGCCTGTAATATTGTATCTGTGTGAGTTTAACTAGATTTAGTTGTTTTTGTAAGGTTTGCAAATACAAAATATGGGTTTTACTCACTATGACAGTATACTGTCACACTCAATCTGACAGTTATTTAAACATAACTCCTAAACCACACATGCAAAATGGCTAATAATGCCTGGAGATATGTATCTTTGTGAGTTGTACTAGAAACAATATATTTTGTAAGGTTTAGTTAGTTTTTGTACTCAATCTGACAGTATAACTGTCATTCTAAATCCATCCATTTTCTTCCGCTTATCCGAGGTTGGGTTGCCTGAGCAGAAAATCCCAGACTTCCCTCTCCCCAGCCACTTCGTCCAGCTCTTCTCGGGGTATTCCAAGGCGTTCCCAGGCCAGCCGGGAGACATAGTCTTTCCAATGTGTCCTAGGTCTTCCCCGTGGCCTCCTGCCGGTCGGTCTTGCCCTAAACACCTCCCTAGAGGCGTTCGAGTGGCATCCTGAGCAGATGCCCGGACCACCTCATTGGCTCCTCTCAATGTGAAGGAGCAGCTGCTTTACTCTGAGTTCCTCCCGGATGACAGAGCTTCTCACCCTATCTCTAAGGGAGAGACCCACCACCCGGCAGAGGAAACGCATTTCGGCCGCTTGTACCCGTGACCTTGTCCTTTCGGTCATAACCCAAAGCTGGGAACGTAGATCGACGGTAAATTGAGAGCTTTTCCTTCTGGCTCAGCTCCTTCTTCACCACAACGGATCGATATAGCGTCCTCAATACTGAAGACGCCGCACCGATCCGCCTGTGGATCTCCCGATCCACTCTATCCTCACTCGTGAACAAGACTCCTAGGTACTTGAACTCCTCCACTTGGGGCAAGATCTCCTCTCCAACCTGGAGATGGCACCCTTTCCTGCGCGAGAACCATGGACTTGGACTTGGAGGTGCTGATTCTCATCCCAGTCGCTTCACACTCAAGGACCCTGCCGAGAGTATAGACCTGGTCTACAGTTCCACGACCAGGACGAAAACCACACTGTTCGTCCTGGATCCGAGTTTCTTCCTCTCCAGTACACATGAATAGACCTTACCGGGAAGGCTGAGGAGTGTGTTTCACCGGTTCCCCTTTATAAAGAGAGGAACCACCACCCCGGTCTGCCAATCCAGAGGTACCGCCCCCAATGTCCACGCGATGTTGCAGAGTCTTGTCAACCAAGACAGCTCCACAGTTTTCAGAGCCTTAAGGAACTCCGGACGGAACTCATCCACCCCTGGGGCCTTGCCACCGAGGAGCTTTTTAACTACCTAGGCAACCTAAGCCCCAGAAATAGGAGAGCCCACCACGGATTCCCCAGGCACTGCTTGGCCTTTCCGTATGCCCGCTGCCTCTGGAGTCCCATGAGCCAAAAGGACCCGATAGGCTCTTTCTTCAGCTTGACGGCATCCCTCACTGCTGGTGGCCACCAGTGAGATCTAGGATTACCGCCATGACAGGCACCAAACACCTTGCGGCCACAGCTCCAATCAGCCGGCTCCACAAGAGAGGCACGGAACATGGTCCACTCAGACTCAATGTCCAGCACCTCCCTCGTGACATGTTCAAAGTTCTTCCGGAGGTGGAAATTGAAACTCTCTCTGACAGGAGACTCTGCTAGGCGTTCCCAGCAGACCCTCACAATGCGTTTGGGCCTGCCAGGTCTGTCCTGCATCCTCCCCCACCATCGGCGCCAGCTCACCACCAGGTGATGATCGGTAGAAAGCTCTGCCCCTCTCTTCACCCGAGTGTCCAAAACATGAGGCCGCAAATCCCATGACACAACTACAAAGTCAATCATGGAACTGCGGCCGAGGGTGTCCTGGTGCCAAGTACACATATAAACACCCTTATGTTTGAACATTGTGTTTGTTATGGACAATCCGTGACGAGCACAAAAGTCCAATAACAAAGCACAACATGGGTTCGATCCGGGTGGCCATTTTTCCCAATCACGACTCTCCAGGTTTCACTGTCCTTGCCAACATGAGCATTGAAGTCCCCCAACAGAACAAAGGAATCACCCGAGGGAGCACTCTCCAGTACTCCCTCAAGGGAATCCAAAAAGAGTGGGTACTCTGAGCTACTGTTTGGTGCGTAAACACAAACAACAGTCAGGACCCGTCACCCAACCCGAAGGCGGAGGGAAGCTACCATCTCGTCTACTGGGTTAAAGTCCAACGTGCAGGCTTTGAGCAACAACAATTGCCACCCCAGCCTCTCATTGCTTGCAACGCCAGAATGGAAGAGAGTCCAGCCCCTCTTGAGAGAACAGGTTCCAGAGCCCTTGCTGTGCGTCGAAGTGAGTCCAACTATATCTAGCCGGAACTTCTTCACCTCGCGCACCAGCTCAGGCTCCTTCCCTCCCAGCGAGGTGACGTTCCACGTCCCAAGAGCGAGATTATGTAGCCGATAATCGGACCGCCAAGTGCCCTGCCTTCTGCTGCCGCCCAGTTCACACTGCATCTGACCTCTATGACCTCAATGGGCCCATGAGTGGTGAGCCCATTGGAGGGTTGACCCACGTTGCCTCTTCGAGCTGAGCCCGGCAGGGCCCCATGGAGACATCGTGCCCCACCTCTGCGCCTGGCTCCACAGGAGAGCCACGGTGACCCGTGCCTGGGCGAGAAAAAAATCTAGGTCCTCGATTTGTACTTTTCATAAAGGTCTTTGAGCTGCTCTTTGTCTGATCCCTTACCTAGGACCTGTTTGTCTTGAGGGACCCTACCAGGGGGCATAGAAGTCCTCGGACAACATAGCTCTTAGGATCAGTGGTACACGCAAACCACAGAGGTGGCGGCTCAGAAAGGGGGTTATATAAACATAACTCCAAAACCAAACATGCAATATGTCTAAACATGCCTGTAATATTGTATTAATGTGAGTTTTACTAGAATCAGTTGTTTTTGTAAGGTTTGCAAATACAAAATATGGGTTTTACTCACTATGACAGTATAATGTCAAACTCAATCTGACAGTTATTTAAACATAACTCCTAAACCACACATGCAAAATGGCTAATAATGCCTGGAGATATGTATCTTTGTGAATTTTACTAGGAACAACATATTGTGTAAGGTTTAGTTAGTTTTTGTACTCAATATGACAGTATAACTGTCATACTAAATCCATCCATTTTCTTCCGCTTATGGTCGGGTTATGGTCGGGTTGCGGGGGCCGCAGCCTAAGCAGAGAAGCCCAAACTTCCCTTTCTCTAGCCACTTCGTCCAGCTTTTCTCGGGGGATCCCGAGGCGTTCCCAGGCCAGCCGGGAGACATAGTGTTCCCAATGTGTCCTGGGTCTTCCCCGTGGCCTCCTGCCGGTCGGACTTGCCCTAAACACCTCCCTAGGGAGGCGTTCGGGTGGCATCCTGAGCAGATGCCCGAACCACCTCATCTGGCTCCTCTCAATGTGGAGGAGCAGCGGCTTTACTGTGAGTTCCTCCAGGATGACAGAGCTTCACCTTCACCAGGGGTGTCAAACTCAAATACAGAGTGGGCCAAAGTTTAAAACTGAACCAAGGTTGAACAAATTAACCTTTTAATAGGGACCCAAACAAGTTTTGCTTTGAATATTGAACAAGCAAGGATTATATAACTTTATAGTGACGTGCAAAATCGAGTTTCAAATAATAATAATAATAATTAAAAAATATCAATTGCATATCAAATACAATTTAAATAAAAATTGAATGCCTCTTTTCTATTTGCAGCCTTCTGAGGTAAATATCAAGATTAACTTTTTCCACAGGTTAATACATTTGAAAATAAAATAACAATGAATAAGACAACCATTCAGGACTTTAAACTGCTCAGTTTGCAACACACTGATCTAATTTGATGTGCCCAAGCCAGATACCTGGCATCTTTTTTTGGATGCTAGTTCTTTAATGTCGGGGCTCAGGCTTTGAGCCAAGGCAACTTTCGTTATCGAACGAAGGTGTTCAACAGTCATAGCTCGTACACCCAATTCTAACATCGTTCAGACCCAGTCACAAGATATGTGCAGTTTCAGCACGCATACACAAATGAATGCAAAGCATACTTCATCAACAGCGATACAGGTTACACTGAGGGTGCCAGTATAAAAAACTTTAACACTGTTAGAAATATACGCCACACTGTGAACCCACACCGAACAAGAATAAAAAACACTTTTCGGGAGAACATCCGCACCGTAACACAACATAAACACAAAAGAACAAATGCCCAGAATCCTTTGCAGCACTAACTCTTTCGGGATGCTACAAAATACACCCCCGCTACCACCAAACCACCCCCACCCACACACACACACACCTTGCAGCGTCCCGGAAGATTTAGTGCTACAAAGGGTTCTGGGTATTTGTTCTGTTGTGTTTATGTTGTGTTACGGTGCGGATGTTCTCCCGAAATGTGTTTGTCATTCTTGTTTGGTGTGGATTCACAGTGTGGCGTATATTCCTAAAAGTGTTAAAGTTTGTTATTTGGCTACCGTCAGTGTAACCTGTATCGTTGTTGATGAAGTATGCGTTGCATTCAATTGTGTGTGGGTGCAGAAGCTGCACTGACATGAAACTGGGCCAGCACTCGTTTAACTAGCTGAAAAAAAAAAAAAAAATTGGGAGGAGTGCTGGAGTCAAACCCGGGAGGGTTGGCAAGTATTAGAAGTAGCGGTGTTACTGCAGCACTGCCGCAATGTATAATCCACGGTCCAGCTTTAGTGTTAATTTGATATTGCCTCAAGGGCCCACGGGCCAGAGTTTGACACCCATGACCTTCACTGTAAAAAATTACTGTAAAAATAAAAAATAAAATTACAGTTATATACTCCATCCATCCATCCATTTTCTACCGCTTATTCCCTTCGGGGTCGCGGGGGGCGCTGGAGCCTATCTCAGCTACAATCGGGCGGGAGGCGGGGTACACCCTGGACAAGTCACCACCTCATCGCAGGGCCAACACAGATAGACAGACAACATTCACACTCACATTCACACACTAGGGCCAATTTAGTGTTGCCAATCAACCTATCCTGTTCTTCTTAAATGCAGTTAAGTACTGTAAATTGTGTTGCATTTTTCAAAAAATATCGACCAGCAGTAAGTTACTGTAAAACCTACAGTATAATTCAGTATTTTTCAGACTTGTTTCTTGGGTCCGCCCACAATTCGTCCAACCGAGCTTCATTTCACCTGGCCGCCCCTGCTAAATCCATCCTACTGCATCGTGTGTTTTTGATAACAAGGTAAGAGTCACTTGTACCTTGATGTGTCATTTTCTGTTTGAATTACTTTTTATATATATTTATAAAGTCTGGAGGTCTACTTGCATTAAAAAAATGTTCACAGCACTGAAAAAAGGTTGAGAACCACTGCCTTAGGACAGCGGTTCTCAACCTTTTTTCAGTGATGTACCCCTGTGAACATTTTTTTAATTCAAGTACCCCCTAATCAGAGCAAAGCATTTTTGGTTGAAAAAAAAGAGATAAAGAAGTAAAATACAGCACTATGTCATCAGTTTCGGATTTATTAAATTGTATAACAGTGCAAAATATTGCTCATTTGTTGTGGTCTTTCTTGAAGTATTTGGAAAAAAAGAATTACAAATAACTAAAAGCTTGTTGAAAAATAAACAAGTGATTCAATTATAAATAAAGATTTTTACACATAGAAGTAATCAACTTAAAGTGCACTCTTTGGGGATTGTAATACAGATCCATCTGGATTCATGAACTTCATTCTCAACATTTCTTCACAAAAAAAGAAATCTTTAACATCAATATTTATGGAACATGTCCACATGTCTCAGCTGCATTACTGCTACGCTTTAACCACGCCTCCATTGTTTTCTACATGGATAGTTGATTGACAGTTGGTGCCGTGTGGCACCGCCAGGTAGGGTCAAACCATCATGGCATGGGGGAAACTCTGGCTTTATGGTAATGAATGGAATAGCCTACTTGATTAGATGTTCAGTTTATGAACTTACATTCATATTTTTTCGAAGTATTATTCAATAAATATATTTATAAAGGGTTTTTGAATTGTTGCTATTTTTAGAATATTTTTTTTAAAATCTCACGTACCCCTTGGCATACCTTCAAGTACCCCCAGGAGTACGCGTACCCCCATTTGAGAACCACTGCCTTAGGAGACTAGATGTAAACAGAGTAAAGAGAGAGCGAGTGAGGTGGCCATTCCAAATACTTTTAAAATGCTACCCATATTGGATACTGTTTAGGAACATAAACTGCATTTCTTGACTGTACCAGTTGCTGGTGACAAAGTCACAATAAAACGTTGGATGATCAGCATGGAAGGTGATGTCATCTGCAAAGGCGTCCAACCTAGCTTCATCTCAGGGCTTGCTGCCCTTCTTGCTTGGTGCTCGGACATTGGAATTTGTTCAAAGGTAAATCCTCTCGATATTGTTAAATACTGTTAGGATATTTTATTTTATATTTCTCACCTCTGTTCAGGAATTTGACTTGTCATTTCCCCAATTCTGTGCCTTAAATCAATGACTCTTCTGTTCCTTTGTGGACCTTCTTATTAGGGACCAAAGCACCAGTTTGACTCTAGGATACAGAGAAGGTAGGTAATGTGCAGGTAAAGATATGTTGACTGGGTCAAAGAAGGAAGCACCTGTTTGACCCCAGGATGCAGAGAAGGTAGGTAATGTGCGGGTGAAGATATGTTGAATGGGTAAAGGCAGGAAGCACCAGTGTGACCCCACTATGCAGAGAAGGTAGGTAATGTGCGGGTGAAGGTATGTTGAATGGGTGAAAGAAGGAAGCGCAGGTGTGGTCGACGCAATGCAGACAAGGTAGGTATGTGCAGGTGAAGATATGTTGTATGGTGAAAGAAAGAAGCACCAGTGTGACCCCAGGATGCAGGGAAGGTAGGTAATGTGCAGGTAAAGATATGTTGAATGGGTAAAGGCAGGAAACACCAGCTAGACGCCAGGATACAGAGAAGGTAGGTAATGCGCAGGTAAAGATATGTTGAATGGGTAAAGGTAGAAAGCACCAGCGTGACCACACTATGCAGAGAAGGTAGGTGATGTGCAGGTAAAGATATGTTGAATGGGTAAAGGCAAGAAGCACCAGTGTGACCCCAGGATGCAGAGAAGATAGGTAATGAGCAGGTAACGATATGTTAAATGGGTGAAAGCAGGAAACATCAGCGTAAATACACGGTCCCGTAGATGGAGAGAAAATATAAATAGAGAGAGGGATTGGGGAGGCTTTAGCATTGTCTTCCTCTCTGAATTTGTCTTAATGGGTTTTAGAGCATTCACTCATCTACAGCTGTGGTTATGGTATAGGCTCACATATATCCTAAAATTGATATTAATATTTGTGCAGTGCATATTCCTAAATAACAATGTGAGTGGAGTTCTGTATTGACTGCAAGTAATCTTCAATCACAACAGAATATCTAATATGCTTTCTCTCTTTTTTAGGCGATTCATTGGTGTTAACCCCGAGAGGGGAACAAAGGCTAGCCAGGGAAAGGTGGTGTCCAAGAAGAGCGGGAAGCTGGTTCAGAAAAAGGCAGCAACTGTAAATCCTCACGTAGCCACCCTTATAAAAAATCTCACAGACTTTGAGTGGGGCTTTATGTAGCCGACAACTAAACACTGGACTCGTGTTCAGTGTTTTGTCTCCAGTTTGAAATTAAGTTGACATGTTATAAATGTTAAAATGCTTTACTGAAAATAAGAAGAATGCACTAAATGTACATTGAATGTATTTGATGCACTTTAAAACAATTGGTTAATAAAAGCATTAACTTGCAAGGCCATTTCTCCAGTCATTTTTATGCCAGCAGATTGCAGGGGTTTTGATTTTGAAAATTTAAAAGTTCAATTCATTAACTTCTAGTGGCATTATACTGTAAAGTTCAGTCTATAGTGCTTACAATTATTTTACTGTAATTAACTGTTAATGGATATTACAGTGGATACACTAAAATAACAGTGTAATGCCGCTAAACAGATGACAGTATTATGCTGTGAAGCGTATATTTGATACAGCACAGTACTGTGATACTTTTTACAGTAATAAACTGTAGTGATAAATCACAGTATGTGTGCTGTAGAAAAACAGTTTTATACTGGAACCAATAGGTGCCAGTAGGTTACTGTAATTAAACGGTGAACATTCTTACAGTAAGGGAGAGACCCGCCACCCAGTGGAGAAAACTCATTTTGGCCGCTTGTACCCGTGATCTTGTCCTTTCGGTCTTACCCCAAAGCTCATGACCATAGGTGAGGATGGGAACGTAAATCGACCGGTAAATTGAGAGCTTTTCCTTCTGGCTCAGCTCCTTCTTACCACAACGAATCGTTATAGCGTCCTCATTACTGAAGACGCCGCACCGATCAGCCTGTGCATATCACGATCCACTCTTCCCTCACTCATGAACAAGACTCCAGGTACTTGAACTCATCCACAAGATCTCCTGCCCAACCTCGAGATGGCACTCCACCCTTTCCCGGGCGAGAACCTCGGACTTGGAGGTGCTGATTCTCATCCCAGTCGCTTCACACTCGGCTGCGAACCGATCCAATGAGAGCTGAAGATCCTGGCCAGTTGAAGCCATAAGGACCACATCATCTGCAAAAAGCAGAGACCTAATCCTGCAGCCACCAAACCGGATCCCCTCAACGCCATGACTGCGCCTAGAAATTCTGTCCATAAAAGTTATGAACAGAATCGGTGACAAAGGGCAGCCTTGGCGGAGTCCAACCCTCACTGGAAAGGGGTCCGACTTACTGCCGGCAATGCAGACCAAGCTCTGACACTGATCATACAGGGAGCGACCCGCCACAATCAGACATGCCGATACCCCATACTCTCTGAGCACTCCCCACAGGACTTCCCGGGGTGGCCATGGTCGAATGTCTTCTCCAAGTCCACAAAGCACATGTAGACTGGTTGGGCAAACTCCCATGCACACTCAAGGACCCTGCCGAGAGTATAGAGCTGGTCTACCGTTCCACGACCAGGACGAAAACCACACTGTTCGTCCTGGATCCGAGGTTCCTCCTCTCCAGTACACATGAATAGACCTTACCGGGAAGGCTGAGGAGTGTGATCTACGATAGTTGGAACACACCCTCCGGTTCCCCTTCTTAAAGAGAAGAACCACCACCCCGGTCTGCCAATCCAGAGGTACCGCCCTAGATGACCACGCGATGTTGCAGAGTCTTGTCAACTAAAACAGCCCCACAGCATCCAGAGCCTTAAGGAACTCCGGACGGAGCTCATCCACCGAGGAGGTTTTTAACTACCTTGGCAACCTCAGCCCCAGAAATAGGAGAGCCCACCACAGATTCCCCAGACACTGCTTCCTCATAGGAAGACGTGTTGGTGGTATTGAGGAGGTTTCGCTTGGCCTGTCGGTATGCCCGCTGCCTCTGGAGTCCCATGAGCCAAAAGGACCAGATAAGCTCTTTCTTCAGCTTGACGGCATCCCGCACTGCTGGTGGACACCAGCGGGTTCTAGGATTACCGCCACGACAGGCACCAAACACCTTGCGGCCACAGCTCCAATCAGCTGGCTCGACAAGAGAGGCACGGAACATGATCCATTCCGACTCAATGTCCAGCACCTCCTTTGTGACATGTTCAAAGTTCTTCCGGAGGTGGAAAAAGAAACTCTCTCTGACAGGAGAATCTGCTAGGCGTTCCCAAAAGACTCTCACAATGCGTTTGGGCCTGCCAGGTCTGTCCGGCATCCTTCCCCACCATCGGAGCCAGCTCACCAGGTGGTGATCGGTAGAAAGCTCGCCCCTCTCTTCACCCGAGTGTCCAAAACATGAGGCCGCAAATCCCATGACACAAGTACAAAGTCATTCATGGAACTGCGGCCGAGGGTGTCCTGGTGCCAAGTGCACATATAGACACCCTTATGTTTGAACATTGTGTTTTTTATGGACAATCCGTGACGAGCACAAAAGTCCAATAACTAAGCACCACTTGGGTTCAGATCCGGGTGGCCATTTTTCCCAATCACGACTCTCCAGGTTTCACTGTCGTTGCCAACATGAGCGTTGAAGACCCCCAGCAGAACAAGGGAATCACCCGAGGGAGCACTCTCAAGGGAATCCAAAAAGAGTGGGTACTCTGAGCTGCTGTTTGGTGCGTAAACACCAACAGTCAGGACCCGTCACCCAACCAGAAAGCGGAGGGAAGCTACCATCTCGTCTACTGGGTTAAGTCCAATGTGCAGGCTTTGAGCGGATGACAGAGCTTCTCACCCTATCTCTAAGGGAGAGACCCACCACCCGGCGGAGGAAACGCATTTCGGCCGCTTGTACCCGTGACCTTGTCCTTTTGGTCATAACTCAAAGCTCATGACCATAGGTGAGGATGGGAACGTTGATCGGCCGGTAAATTGAAAGCTTTTCCTTCTGGCTCAGCTCCTTCTTCACCACAACGGATCGATATAGCGTCCTCATTACTGAAGACGCCGCACCGATCCGCCTGTAGATCTCCCGATCCACTCTATCCTCACTCGTGAACAAGACTCCTAGGTACTTGAACGCCTTCACTTGGGGCAAGATCTCTTTCCCAACCTGGAGATGGCACTCCACCCTTTCCCGGGCGAGAACAATGGACTCGGACTTGGAGGTGCTGATTCTCATCCCAGTCGCTTCACTGCGAACCGATCCAATGAACGCTGAAGATCCTGGCCAGTTGAAGCCATCAGGACCACATCATCTGCAAAAGGCAGAGACCTAATCCTGCAGCCACCAAACCAGGCGCAGTCAAAGCCATGACTGCGCCTAGATATTCTGTCCATTAAAGTTATGAACAGAATCGGTGACAAAGGGCAGCCTTGGCGGAGTCCAACCCTCACTGGAAAGGGGTCCGACATACTGCCGGCAATGCGGACCAAGCTCTGACACTGATCATACAGGGAGACACCCGCCACAATCAGACATGCCGATACTCCATACTCTCTGAGCACTACCCTCAGGATTTACCGGGGGCCAAGGCCGAATGTCTTCTCCAAGTCCACAAAACTTATGTAGACTGGTTGGGCAAACTCCCATGCACACTCAAGGACCCTGCCGAGAGTTTAGAGCTGGTCTACCGTTCCACGACCAGGAAAAACCACACTGATTGTCCTGTATCCGAGGTTCCTCCTCTCCAGTACGCATGAATAGACCTTACCGGGAAGGCTGAGGAGTGTGATCTACGATAGTTGGAACACACCCTCCGGTTCCCCTTCTGACAACCCAGCCTCTCATTACTTGCAACGCCAGGTTAATGTAGTATTTTGTGGCTGATGACAGCCACAAAATTCTGAAGGTTGTCATCGGCAGGTGTACCAAAGCAGTTAGGACTCATAGCAGACCGGATTGGCAGACCCGGTCTGCCAATCCGGTCTGCCAATCCAGAGGTACCGCCCCCGATGTAGACGCAATGTTGCAGAGTCTTGTAAACCAATACTGCCCCACAGCATCCAGAGCCTTAAGGAACTCCGGACGGAGCTCATACCCCCGGGGCCTTGCCACAGAAGAGCTTTTTAACTACCTTGTCAACCTCAGCCCCAGAAATAGGAGAGCCCACCACAGACTTCCCAGGCACTGTTTCCTCATAGGAAGACGTGTTGGTGGGATTGAGGAGGTCTCGCTTGGCCTGTCGGTATGCCCACTGCCTCTGGAGTCCCATGAGCCAAAAGGACCCGATGGCTCTTTCTTCAGCTTGACAGCATCCCTCACTGCTGGTGGATTACCGCCACGACAGGCACCAAACACCTTGCGGCCACAGCTTCAATCAGCTGGCTCAACAAGAGAGGAACGGAACATGGTCCACTCAGACTCAATGTCCAGCACCTCCCTCGTGACATGTTCAAAGTTCTTCCGGACATGTTCAAAGTTCTTCAGGAGACTCTGCTAGGCGTTCCCAGCAGACCCTTACAATGCGTTTGGGCCTACCAGGTCTGACCGGCATCCTCCCCTACCATCGGAGCCAGCTCACCACCAGGTGGTGGTTGGTAGAAAGCTCTGCCCCTCTCTTCACAGAGTGTCCAAAACATGAGGCCGCAAATCCCATGACACAACTACAAAGTCAATCATGCGGCCGAGGGTGTCCTTGTGCCAAGTGCACATATGGACACCCTTATGTTTGAACATGGTGTTTGTTATGGACAATCCGTGACAAGCACAAAAGTCCAATAACAAAGCACCACTTGGGTTCAGATCCGGGTGGCCATTTTTCCCAATCACGACTCTCCAGGTTTCACTGTCGTTGCCCACATGAGCATTGAAGTCCACCAGCAGAACAAGGGAATCACCCGAGGGAGCACTCTCCAGTACTCCCTCAAAGGAATCCAAAAAGAGTGGGTACTCTGAGCTGCTGTTTGGTGTGTAAACACAAACAACAGTCAGGACCCGTCACCCAACCCGAAGGCTGAGGGAAGCTACTATCTCGTCTATTGGGTTAAAGTCCAACGTGCAGGCTTTGAGCCGGGGGGCAACAAGAATTGCCACCTCTCATTAGTTGCAACGCCAGTGTGGAATCTCTTCCACTCTGGCGTTGCAAGTAATGAAAGTTCAGCTCAGTCCAGCCCCTCTTGAGTGAACAGGTTCCAGAGCCCTTGCTGTGAGTCCAACTATATCTAGCCGGGAACGTCTCCACCTCATGCACCAGCTCAGGCTCCTTCCCTCCCAGCGAGGTGATGTTCCATGTCCAAAGAGCGAGCATATGTAGCCGATAATCGGACCACCAGGTGCCCTGCCTTCGGCTGCCGCCCAGCTCACACTGCACCCTTTATGACCCAAGCCCATGAGTGGTGAGCCCTGGAGGGGGGATCCACGTTGCCTCTTCGAGGCCCGTCAATCGCCATCGTGCCCCACCTCTGGGCCTGGCTCCACAGGGGAGCCACGGTGACCTGCGTCCGGGCGAGAAAAAATCTAGGTCCTCAATTGTACTTTTAATACAGGTCTTTGAGCTGCTCTTTGTCTGATCCCTCACCTAGGACCTGTTTGTCTTGGAGGACCCTACCAGGGGGCATAGAAGCCCCCGAACAACATTTTCCTGGATCAGTAGGACACAAAGGTGGCGGCTCAGAAAGCAGGTTATATAAACATAACTCCAAAACCAAACATGCAATATGTCTAAACATGCCTGTAATATTGTTTAAATGTGAGTTTTACTAGAATCAGTTGTTTTTGTAAGGTTTGCAAATACAAAAATTAAGTTTTACTCAAAATGACAAAGTCACACTCAATATGACAGTTATTTAAACATAACTCATAAACTACACATAAAAATGGCTAATAATGCCTGAAATAATGAATCCTTGGGAGTTTTACTGAGTTTTACATTTTGCTATCACAAAAAGTAGTTTTTTACTCAATATGACTGTAATGTTCTTAGAACCCTGAGATATTGGGAAAAAAGCAATAAAAATGTATTTAAATCTAACTCCTAAACAACACATGCAAAATGGCTAATAATGCCAAGGGAGACATGTAACGTTGTTAGTTTAAAAAAATGATCTTTTGTAAAGATATCAAAGACACAAGCTAGTTTTTTAATTCAATATGACAGCAGAACAGTCATACTAAATATGAAAGATATATAAACATAACTCCAAAACCAAACATGTGTCATGTCTAAAAATGCCTGTAGTAATGTATTTATGTGAATTTGTAAGGTTTGCAAAAACAAAAAGTAGTTTATTACTCAATATGAAAGTAATTTTCTTAGAATCCTGAGATAATGCGAAAAAAGCAATAAAAATGTATTCAAACACAAATTTTAAACCAAACATGTAAAATGTCTAAAAATGCCTGTAATATTGAATCTATGTAAGTTTTACTAGAATCAATTGTTTTTGTAAGGTTTGCAAATACAAAAATTAGGTTTTAAACATAATGACATTATAACTGTAACACTCAATATGACAATTATTTATTTATAACTCCTAACCACACATGAAACATGTCTAATAATGCGTGAAAAAATGTATCTTTGTGAGTGTTACTAGAAACATTTTCTTTTGTAAGGTTTGCAAAGACACAGGTTAGTTTTTTTTACTCAATATGACAGTATAACTGCCACACTCAATATGACAGTTATTTAAACACAACTCTTAAACTACATATGAAAAATGACTGACAATGCCTGAAATAATGCATTCTTGTAGGTTTTACTCGAAACATATGCTTTTTTAAGGCTTGCAAACACAAAAATTATTTTTTTACTCAATATGACAGTAATGTTCTAAAATTCTGAGATTATACGAAAAAATTAATAAAAATGATTCCAACATAATTCCTAAACCAAACATGCAAAATGTCTAAAACTGTCTGTAATATTGAATCCATGTGAGTTTTACTAGATTTATATGATTTTGTAAGGTTTGCAATACATAAATTAGATTTTACTCACTATGACAGTATACTGTCACACTCAATATTACAGTTATTTAAACATAACTCAAACCACACATGAAAAGTGGCTAATAATGCCTGAAATAATGCATCGTTGGCAGTTTTTACTTGAAACACATGCTTTTTTAAATCTTGCAAACACAAAAAGTAGTTTTTTTTATTACTCAATATGACTGTATTGTTCTTAAAATCCTGAGATAATGCGACAAAAAATTAAAAATGTATTTAAACATTACTCCTAAACAACACAAGCAAAATGGCTAATAATGTCTGGAAACATGTATCTTTGTTAGTTTTCCTAGAAAAATGGTATTTTGTAAAGTTTGCATTGACACAAGCTCAGACAGTATAACAGTCATACTAAATATGAAAGTTATATAAACATAACTCCAAAACCAAACATGTGTCATGTCTAAAAATGCCTGTAATAATGTATTTATGTGAGTTTGTGAGGTTTGCAAAAACAAAATTTAGTTTTTTACTCAATATGAAAGTAATGATCTTAGAATCCTGAGATAATGCGAAAAAAGCAATAAAAATGTATTTAAACATAATTCCTAAATAACCCATGCTAAATGGGTAATAATGCCTGGAGACATGTATCTTTGTTAGTTTTACTAGAAAAATGATCTTTTGGAAAGTTTGCAAAGACACAAGCTAGTTTTTTTAAATTCAATATGACAGTATAACAGTCATACTAAATATGAAAGTTATCTAAACATAACTCCAAAACCAAACATGTGTCATGTCTAAAAATGCCTGTAATAATGTATTTATGTGAGTTTGTAAGGTTTGCTAAAACAAAAAGTAGTTTTTACTCAATATGAAAGTAATGATCTTAGAATCCTGAGATAATGCGAAAAAAGCAATAAAAATGTATTTCAACATAATTCCGAAACAACCCATGCAAAATGGGTAATAATGCCTGGAGATGTGTATCTTTGTTAGTTTTACTAGAAAAATGATCTTTTGTAAAGTTTGCAAAGACACAAGCTAGTTTTTTTTTATTCAATATGACAGTATAACAGTCATACTAAATATGAAAGTTATATAAACATAACTCCAAAACCAAACGTGTGTCATGTCTAAAATTGCCTGTAATAATGTATTTATGTGAGTTTGTAAGGTTTGCTAAAACAAAAAGTAGTTTTTACTCAATATGAAAGTAATGATCTTAGAATCCTGAGATAATGCGAAAAAAGCAATAAAAATGTATTTAAACATAACTCCTAAAAAACACTTGCAAAATGGCTAATAATGCCTGGAGACATGTATCTTTGTTAGTTTTACTAGAAAAATGATCTTTTGTAAAGTTTGCAAAGACACAAGCTAGTTTTTTTTAATTCAATATGACAGTATAACGGTCATACTAAATATGAAAGTTATATAAACATAACTCCAAAACCAAACGTGTGTCATGTCTAAAATTGATAATATACTCAAAATCATTATTTTCATTTGAATAAAAAACTACTTTTTGTTGTTGCAAACCTTTCAAACTCACATACATACATTATTATAGGCAATTTTAGACATGACACACGTTTGGTTTTGGAGTTATGTTTATATAACTTTCATATTTAGTATGACTGTTATACTGTCATACTGAATTAAAAAAAACTAGCTTGTGTCTTTGCAAACTTTACAAAATATCATTTTTCTAGTAAAACTAACAAAGATACATGTCTCCAGGCATTATTAGCCATTTTGCAAGTGTTTTTTAGGAGTTATGTTTAAATACATTTTTAATGCTTTTTTAGCATTATCTCAGGATTCTAAAATCATTACTTTCATTTGAGTAAAAAACTACTTTTTGTTGTTGCAAACCTTTCAAACTCACATACATACATTATTATAGGCAATTTTAGACATGACACACGTTTGGTTTTGGAGTTATGTTTATATGACTTTCATATTTAGTATGACTGTTATACTGTCATATTGAATAAAAAAAAACTAGCTTGTGTCTTTGCAAACTTTACAAAAGATCATTTTTCTCATAAAACTAACACAGATACACGTCTCCAGGCATTATTACCCATTTTGCATGTGTTGTTTAGGAATACATTTTTATTGCTTTTTTCGCATTATCTCAGGATTCTAAGATCATTACTTTTATATTGAGTAAAAACTACTTTTTGTTTTAGCAAACCTTACAAACTCACATAAATACATTATTACAGGCATTTTTAGACATAACACATGTTTGGTTTTGGAGTTATGTTTATATAACATTCATATTTAGTATGACTGTTATACTGTCATACTGAATAAAAAAAACCTAGCTTGTGTCTTTGCAAACTTTACAAAGATCATTTTTCTAGTAAAACTAACAAAAATACATGTCCCCAGGCATTATTAGCCATTTTGCATGTGTTGTTTAGGAATTATGTTTAAATACATTTGTATTGCTTTTTTCGCATTATCTCAGGATTCTAAGATCATTACTTTCATATTGAGTAAACAACTACTTTTTGTTGTTGCAAACCTTTCAAACTCACATAAATACATTATTATAGGTTATTTTATACATGACACACGTTTGGTTTTGGAGTTATGTTTATATAACTTTCATATTTAGTATGACTGTTATACTGTCATATTGAATAAAAAAAACTAGCTTGTGTCTTTGCAAACTTTACAAAAGATACTATTCCTAGTAAAACTAACAAAGATAAATGTCTTCGGGCATTATTAGCCATTTTGCATGTGTTTTTTAGGAATTATGTTTAAATACATTTTTATTGCTTTTTTCGCATTATCTCAGGATTCTAAGATCATTACTTTCATATTGAGTAAAAAACTACTTTTTTTTCTTGCAAACCTTACAAACTTGCATAAATACATTATGACAGGCATTTTTAGACATGACACATGTTTGGTTTTGGAGTTATGTTTAGATAACTTTCATATTTAGTATGACTGTTAAACTGTCATATTGAATTTAAAAAACCTAGCTTGTGTCTTTGCAAACTTTACAAAAGATACTTTTTCTAGTAAAACTAACAAAGATACATGTCTCCAGGCATTATTAGCCATTTTGCATGTGTTTTTTAAGAGTTATGTTTAAATACATTTTTATTGCTTTTTTTCGCATTATCTCAGGATTCTAAAATCATTACTTTCATACTCGGTAAAAAACTACTTTTTGTTTTTGCAAACCTTTCAAACTCACATACATACATTATAATAGGCAATTTTAGCCATGACACACGTTTGGTTTTGGAGTTATGTTTATATAACTTTCATATTTAGTATGACTGTTATACTGTCATATTGAATTAAAAAAACTAGCTTGTGTCTTTGCAAACTTTACAAAAGATCATTTTTCTCGTAAAATTAACAAAGATACACGTCTCCAGGCATTATTACCCATTTTGCATGGGTTGTTTAGGAATTAAGTTTAAATACATTTTTATTGCTTTTTTCGCATTATCTTAGGGTTCTAAGATCATTACTTTCATATTGAGTAAAAACTACTTTTTGTTTTAGCAAACCTAACAAACTCACATAAATACATTATTACAGGCATTTTTAGACATGACACATGTTTGGTTTTGGAGTTATGTTTATATAACTTTCATATTTAGTATGACTGTTATACTGTCATACTGAATAAAAAAAAACTAGCTTGTGTCTTTGCAAACTTTACAAAAGATAATTTTTCTAGTAAAACTAACAAAGATACATGTCTCCAGTTATTATTAGCCATTTTGCATGTGTGTTTTAGGAGTTATGTTTAAATACATTTTTATTGCTTTTTTCGCATTATCTCAGGATTCTAAGATCATTACTTTCATATTGAGTAAAAACTACTTTTTGTTTTAGCAAACCTTACAAACTCACATAAATACATTATTACAGGCATTTTTAGACATGACACATGTTTGGTTTTGGAGTTATGTTTATATAACTTTAATATTTAGTATGACTGTTATACTGTCTTACTGAATAAAAAAAAACTAGCTTGTGTCTTTGCAAACTTTACAAAAGATCATTTTTCTAGTAAAACTAACAAAGATACATGTCTCCAGGCATTATTAGCCATTTTGCATGTGTGTTTTAGGAGTTATGTTTAAATACATTTTTATTGCTTTTTTCGCATTATCTCAGGATTCTAAGATCATTACTTTCATATTGAGTAAAAACTACTTTTTTTTTTAGCAAACCTTACAAACTCACATAAATACATTATTACAGGCATTTTTAGACATGACACGTGTTTGGTTTTGGAGTTATGTTTAGATAACGTTCATATTTAGTATGACTGTTATACTGTCGTATTGAATTTAAAAAAACTAGCTTGTGTCTTGGCAAACTTTCCAAAAGATCATTTTTCTAGTAAATCTAACAAAGATACATGTCTCCAGGCATTATTACCCATTTAGCATGGGTTATTTAGGAATTATGTTTAAATACATTTTTATTGCTTTTTTCGCATTATCTCAGGATTCTAAGATCATTACTTTCATATTGAGTAAAAAACTAAATTTTGTTTTTGCAAACCTTACAAACTCACATAAATACATTATTACAGGCATTTTTAGACATGACACATGTTTGGTTTTGGAGTTATGTTTATATAACTTTCATATTTAGTATGACTGTTATACTGTCTGAGCTTGTGTCAATGCAAACTTTACAAAATACCATTTTACTAGGAAAACTAACAAAGATACATGTTTCCAGACATTATTAGCCATTTTGCTTGTGTTGTTTAGGAGTAATGTTTAAATACATTTTTAATTTTTTGTCGCATTATCTCAGGATTTTAAGAACAATACAGTCATATTGAGTAATAAAAAAAACTACTTTTTGTGTTTGCAAGATTTAAAAAAGCATGTGTTTCAAGTAAAAACTGCCAACGATGCATTATTTCAGGCATTATTAGCCACTTTTCATGTGTGGTTTGAGTTATGTTTAAATAACTGTAATATTGAGTGTGACAGTATACTGTCATAGTGAGTAAAATCTAATTTATGTATTGCAAACCTTACAAAATCATATAAATCTAGTAAAACTCACATGGATTCAATATTACAGACAGTTTTAGACATTTTGCATGTTTGGTTTAGGAATTATGTTGGAATCATTTTTATTAATTTTTTCGTATAATCTCAGAATTTTAGAACATTACTGTCATATTGAGTAAAAAAATAATTTTTGTGTTTGCAAGCCTTAAAAAAGCATATGTTTCGAGTAAAACCTACAAGAATGCATTATTTCAGGCATTGTCAGTCATTTTTCATATGTAGTTTAAGAGTTGTGTTTAAATAACTGTCATATTGAGTGTGGCAGTTATACTGTCATATTGAGTAAAAAAAACTAACCTGTGTCTTTGCAAACCTTACAAAAGAAAATGTTTCTAGTAACACTCACAAAGATACATTTTTTCACGCATTATTAGACATGTTTCATGTGTGGTTAGGAGTTATAAATAAATAATTGTCATATTGAGTGTTACAGTTATAATGTCATTATGTTTAAAACCTAATTTTTGTATTTGCAAACCTTACAAAAACAATTTATTCTAGTAAAACTTACATAGATTCAATATTACAGGCATTTTTAGACATTTTACATGTTTGGTTTAAAATTTGTGTTTGAATACATTTTTATTGCTTTTTTCGCATTATCTCAGGATTCTAAGAACATTACTTTCATATTGAGTAAAAAACTACTTTTTGTTTTTGCAAACCTTACAAATTCACATAAATACATTACTACAGGCATTTTTAGACATGACACATGTTTGGTTTTGGAGTTATGTTTATATATCTTTCATATTTAGTATGACTGTTCTGCTGTCATATTGAATTAAAAAACTAGCTTGTGTCTTTGATATCTTTACAAAAGATCATTTTTTTAAACTAACAACGTTACATGTCTCCTTTGGCATTATTAGCCATTTTGCATGTGTTGTTTAGGAGTTAGATTTAAATACATTTTTATTGCTTTTTTCCCAATATCTCAGGGTTCTAAGAACATTACAGTCATATTGAGTAAAAAACTACTTTTTGTGATAGCAAAATGTAAAACTCAGTAAAACTCCCAAGGATTCATTATTTCAGGCATTATTAGCCATTTTTATGTGTAGTTTATGAGTTATGTTTAAATAACTGTCATATTGAGTGTGACTTTGTCATTTTGAGTAAAACTTAATTTTTGTATTTGCAAACCTTACAAAAACAACTGATTCTAGTAAAACTCACATTTAAACAATATTACAGGCATGTTTAGACATATTGCATGTTTGGTTTTGGAGTTATGTTTATATAACCTGCTTTCTGAGCCGCCACCTTTGTGTCCTACTGATCCAGGAAAATGTTGTTCGGGGGCTTCTATGCCCCCTGGTAGGGTCCTCCAAGACAAACAGGTCCTAGGTGAGGGATCAGACAAAGAGCAGCTCAAAGACCTGTATTAAAAGTACAATTGAGGACCTAGATTTTTTCTCGCCCGGACGCAGGTCACCGTGGCTCCCCTGTGGAGCCAGGCCCAGAGGTGGGGCACGATGGCGATTGACGGGCCTCGAAGAGGCAACGTGGATCCCCCCTCCAGGGCTCACCACTCATGGGCTTGGGTCATAAAGGGTGCAGTGTGAGCTGGGCGGCAGCCGAAGGCAGGGCACCTGGTGGTCCGATTATCGGCTACATATGCTCGCTCTTTGGACATGGAACATCACCTCGCTGGGAGGGAAGGAGCCTGAGCTGGTGCATGAGGTGGAGACGTTCCCGGCTAGATATAGTTGGACTCACAGCAAGGGCTCTGGAACCTGTTCACTCAAGAGGGGCTGGACTGAGCTGAACTTTCATTACTTGCAACGCCAGAGTGGAAGAGATTCCACACTGGCGTTGCAACTAATGAGAGGTGGCAATTCTTGTTGCCCCCCGGCTCAAAGCCTGCACGTTGGACTTTAACCCAATAGACGAGATAGTAGCTTCCCTCAGCCTTCGGGTTGGGTGACGGGTCCTGACTGTTGTTTGTGTTTACACACCAAACAGCAGCTCAGAGTACCCACTCTTTTTGGATTCCTTTGAGGGAGTACTGGAGAGTGCTCCCTCGGGTGATTCCCTTGTTCTGCTGGTGGACTTCAATGCTCATGTGGGCAACGACAGTGAAACCTGGAGAGTCGTGATTGGGAAAAATGGCCACCCGGATCTGAACCCAAGTGGTGCTTTGTTATTGGACTTTTGTGCTTGTCACGGATTGTCCATAACAAACACAATGTTCAAACATAAGGGTGTCCATATGTGCACTTGGCACAAGGACACCCTCGGCCGCATGATTGACTTTGTAGTTGTGTCATGGGATTTGCGGCCTCATGTTTTGGACACTCTGTGAAGAGAGGGGCAGAGCTTTCTACCAACCACCACCTGGTGGTGAGCTGGCTCCGATGGTAGGGGAGGATGCCGGTCAGACCTGGTAGGCCCAAACGCATTGTAAGGGTCTGCTGGGAACGCCTAGCAGAGTCTCCTGAAGAACTTTGAACATGTCCGGAAGAACTTTGAACATGTCACGAGGGAGGTGCTGGACATTGAGTCTGAGTGGACCATGTTCCGTTCCTCTCTTGTTGAGCCAGCTGATTGAAGCTGTGGCCGCAAGGTGTTTGGTGCCTGTCGTGGCGGTAATCCACCAGCAGTGAGGGATGCTGTCAAGCTGAAGAAAGAGCCATCGGGTCCTTTTGGCTCATGGGACTCCAGAGGCAGTGGGCATACCGACAGGCCAAGCGAGACCTCCTCAATCCCACCAACACGTCTTCCTATGAGGAAACAGTGCCTGGGAAGTCTGTGGTGGGCTCTCCTATTTCTGGGGCTGAGGTTGACAAGGTAGTTAAAAAGCTCTTCTGTGGCAAGGCCCCGGGGGTATGAGCTCCGTCCGGAGTTCCTTAAGGCTCTGGATGCTGTGGGGCAGTATTGGTTTACAAGACTCTGCAACATTGCGTCTACATCGGGGGCGGTACCTCTGGATTGGCAGACCGGATTGGCAGACCGGGTCTGCCAATCCGGTCTGCTATGAGTCCTAACTGCTTTGGTACACCTGCCGATGACAACCTTCAGTATTTTGTGGCTGTCATCAGCCACAAAATACTACATTACCCTGGCGTTGCAAGTAATGAGAGGCTGGGTTGTCAGAAGGGGAACCGGAGGGTGTGTTCCAACTATCGTATATCACACTCCTCAGCCTTCCCGGTAAGGTCTATTCATGCGTACTGGAGAGGAGGAACCTCGGATCCAGGACAATCAGTGTGGTTTTTCCTGGTCGTGGAACGGTAGACCAGCTCTAAACTCTCGGCAGGGTCCTTGAGTGTGCATGGGAGTTTGCCCAACCAGTCTACATAAGTTTTGTGGACTTGGAGAAGACATTCGGCCTTGGCCCCCGGTAAATCCTGAGGGTAGTGCTCAGAGAGTATGGAGTATCGGCATGTCTGATTGTGGCGGGTGTCTCCCTGTATGATCAGTGTCAGAGCTTGGTCCGCATTGCCGGCAGTATGTCGGACCCCTTTCCAGTGAGGGTTGGACTCCGCCAAGGCTGCCCTTTGTCACCGATTCTGTTCATAACTTTAATGGACAGAATATCTAGGCGCAGTCATGGCTTTGACTGCGCCTGGTTTGGTGGCTGCAGGATTAGGTCTCTGCCTTTTGCAGATGATGTGGTCCTGATGGCTTCAACTGGCCAGGATCTTCAGCGTTCATTGGATCGGTTCGCAGTGAAGCGACTGGGATGAGAATCAGCACCTCCAAGTCCGAGTCCATTGTTCTCGCCCGGGAAAGGGTGGAGTGCCATCTCCAGGTTGGGAAAGAGATCTTGCCCCAAGTGAAGGCGTTCAAGTACCTAGGAGTCTTGTTCACGAGTGAGGATAGAGTGGATCGGGAGATCTACAGGCGGATCGGTGCGGCGTCTTCAGTAATGAGGACGCTATATCGATCCGTTGTGGTGAAGAAGGAGCTGAGCCAGAAGGAAAAGCTTTCAATTTACCGGTCGATCAACGTTCCCATCCTCACCTATGGTCATGAGCTTTGAGTTATGACCAAAAGGACAAGGTCACGGGTACAAGCGGCCGAAATGAGTTTCCTCCGCCGGGTGGTGGGTCTCTCCCTTAGAGATAGGGTGAGAAGCTCTGTCATCCGTGAGGAACTCAGTGTAAAGCCGCTGCTCCTCCACATTGAGAGGAGCCAGATGAGGTGGTTCGGGCTCAGGATGCCACATTGATACAATATTACAGGCATGTTTAGACATCTTGCATGTTTGGTTTTGGAGTTATGTTTCTATAACCTGCTTTCTGAACCGCCACCTTTGTGGTTTGCATGTCCCACTGATCCTAGGAGCTATGTTGTCCAGGGGCTTCTTTTCCCCCTGGTAGGGTCCCCCAAGAAAAACAGGTCCTAGGTGAGGAATCAGACAAAGAGCAGCTCAAAGACCTTTATGAAAAGTACAAATCGAGGACCTAGATTGTTTTCTTGCCCGGACGCGGGTCACCATGGCTCCCCTGTGGAGCCAGGCCCAGAGGTGGGGCACGATGGCGAGCGACTGGTGCCCATGGGGCCCAGCTCGAAGAGGCAACGTGGGTCCCCCCTGCAATAGGCTCACCACTCATGGGCTGGGTCATAGAGGTCGGGTGTAGTGTGAGCTGGGCGGCAGCCGAAGGCAGGGCACTTGGCAGTCCGATTATCGGCTACATAAGCTCGCTCTTGGGACGTGGAACGTCACCTCGCAGGGATGGAAGGAGCCTGAGCTGGTGCGCGAGGTGGAGAAGTTCCCGGCTGGATAAAGTTGGACTCACTTCGACGCACAGCAAGGGCTCTGGAACCTGTTCTCTCAAGAGGGGTTGGACTCTCTCCCACTCTGGCGTTGCAAGTAATGAGAGGCTGGGTTGTCAATTCTTGTTGCCCCCCGGCTCAAAGCCTGCACATTGGACTTAACCCAGTAGACGAGATGGTAGCTTCCCTCCGCTTTCTGGTTGGGTGACGGGTCCTGACTGTTGGTGTTTACGCACCAAACAGCAGCTCAGAGTACCCACTCTTTTTGGATTCCCTTGAGAGTGCTCCCTCGGGTGATTCCCTTGTTCTGCTGGGGGTCTTCAACGCTCATGTTGGCAACGACAGTGAAACCTGGAGAGTCGTGATTGGGAAAAATGGCCACCCGGATCTGAACCCAAGTGGTGCTTTGTTATTGGACTTTTGTGCTCGTCACGGATTGTCCATAAAAAACACAATGTTCAAACATAAGGGTGTCCATATGTGCACTTGGCACCAGGACACCCTCGGCCGCAGTTCCATGAATGACTTTGTACTTGTGTCATGGGATTTGCGGCCTCATGTTTTGGACACTCGGGTGAAGAGAGGGGCGAGCTTTCTACCGATCACCACCTGGTGAGCTGGCTCCGATGGTGGGGAAGGATGCCGGACAGACCTGGCAGGCCCAAACGCATTGTGAGAGTCTTTTGGGAACGCCTAGCAGAGTCTCCTGTCAGAGAGAGTTTCTTTTTCCACCTCCGGAAGAACTTTGAACATGTCACAAAGGAGGTGCTGGACATTGAGTCGGAATGGATCATGTTCCGTGCCTCTCTTGTCGAGCCAGCTGATTGGAGCTGTGGCCGCAAGGTGTTTGGTGCCTGTCGTGGCGGTAATCCTAGAACCCGCTGGTGTCCACCAGCAGTGCGGGATGCCGTCAAGCTGAAGAAAGAGCTTATCTGGTCCTTTTGGCTCATGGGACTCCAGAGGCAGCGGACATACCGACAGGCCAAGCGAAACTTCCTCAATCCCACCAACACGTGATGAGGAAGCAGTGTCTGGGGAATCTGTGGTGGGCTCTCCTATTTCTGGGGCTGAGGTTGCCAAGGTAGTTAAAAACCTCCTCGGTGGATGAGCTCCGTCCGGAGTTCCTTAAGGCTCTGGATGCTGTGGGGCTGTTTTAGTTGACAAGACTCTGCAACATCGCGTGGTCATCTAGGGCGGTACCTCTGGATTGGCAGACCGGGGTGGTGGTTCTTCTCTTTAAGAAGGGGAACCGGAGGGTGTGTTCCAACTATCGTAGATCACACTCCTCAGCCTTCCCGGTAAGGTCTATTCATGTGTACTGGAGAGGAGGAACCTCGGATCCAGGACGAACAGTGTGGTTTTCGTCCTGGTCGTGGAACGGTAGACCAGCTCTATACTCTCGGCAGGGTCCTTGAGTGTGCATGGGAGTTTGCCCAACCAGTCTACATGTGCTTTGTGGACTTGGAGAAGACATTCGACCATGGCCACCCCGGGAAGTCCTGTGGGGAGTGCTCAGAGAGTATGGGGTATCGGCATGTCTGATTGTGGCGGGTCGCTCCCTGTATGATCAGTGTCAGAGCTTGGTCTGCATTGCCGGCAGTAAGTCGGACCCCTTTCCAGTGAGGGTTGGACTCCGCCAAGGCTGCCCTTTGTCACCGATTCTGTTCATAACTTTTATGGACAGAATTTCTAGGCGCAGTCATGGCGTTGAGGGGATCCGGTTTGGTGGCTGCAGGATTAGGTCTCTGCTTTTTGCAGATGATGTGGTCCTTATGGCTTCAACTGGCCAGGATCTTCAGCTCTCATTGGATCGGTTCGCAGCCGAGTGTGAAGCGACTGGGATGAGAATCAGCACCTCCAAGTCCGAGGTTCTCGCCCGGGAAAGGGTGGAGTGCCATCTCGAGGTTGGGCAGGAGATCTTGTGGATGAGTTCAAGTACCTGGAGTCTTGTTCATGAGTGAGGGAAGAGTGGATCGTGATATGCACAGGCTGATCGGTGCGGCGTCTTCAGTAATGAGGACGCTATAACGATTCGTTGTGGTAAGAAGGAGCTGAGCCAGAAGGAAAAGCTCTCAATTTACCGGTCGATTTACGTTCCCATCCTCACCTATGGTCATGAGCTTTGGGGTAAGACCGAAAGGACAAGATCACGGGTACAAGCGGCCAAAATGAGTTTTCTCCACTGGGTGGCGGGTCTCTCCCTTACTGTAAGAATGTTCACCGTTTAATTACAGTAACCTACTGGCACCTATTGGTTCCAGTATAAAACTGTTTTTCTACAGCACACATACTGTGATTTATCACTACAGTTTATTACTGTAAAAAGTATCACAGTACTGTGCTGTATCAAATATACGCTTCACAGCATAATACTGTCATCTGTTTAGCGGCATTACACTGTTATTTTAGTGTATCCACTGTAATATCCATTAACAGTTAATTACAGTAAAATAATTGTAAGCACTATAGACTGAGCTTTACAGTATAATGCCACTAGAAGTTAATGAATTGAACTTTTACATTTTCAAAATCAAAACCCCTGCAATCTGCTGGCATAAAAATGACTGGAGAAATTAGCAAGTTAATGCTTTTATTAACCAATTGTTTTAAAGTGCATCAAATACATTCAATGTACATTTAGTGCATTCTTCTTATTTTCAGTAAAGCATTTTAACATTTATATCATGTCAACTTAATTTCAAACTGGAGACAAAACACTGAACACGAGTCCAGTGTTTAGTTGTCGGCTACATAAAGCCCCACTCAAAGTCTGTGAGATTTTTTATAAGGGTGGCTACGTGAGGATTTACAGTTGCTGCCTTTTTCTGAACCAGCTTCCCGCTCTTCTTGGACACCACCTTTCCCTGGCTAGCCTTTGTTCCCCTCTCGGGGTTAACACCAATGAATCGCCTAAAAAAGAGAGAAAGCATATTAGATATTCTGTTGTGATTGAAGATTACTTGCAGTCAATACAGAACTCCACTCACATTGTTATTTAGGAATATGCACTGCACAAATATTAATATCAATTTTAGGATATATGTGAGCCTATACCATAACCACAGCTGTAGATGAGTGAATGCTCTAAAACCCATTAAGACAAATTCAGAGAGGAATACAATGCTAAAGCCTCCCCAATCCCTCTCTCTATTTATATTTTCTCTCCATCTACGGGACCGTGTATTTACGCTGATGTTTCCTGCTTTCACCCATTTAACATATCGTTACCTGCTCATTACCTATCTTCTCTGCATCCTGGGGTCACACTGGTGCTTCTTGCCTTTACCCATTCAACATATCTTTACCTGCACATCACCTACCTTCTCTGCATAGTGTGGTCACGCTGGTGCTTTCTACCTTTACCCATTCAACATATCTTTACCTGCACATTACCTACCTTCTCTGTATCCTGGCGTCTAGCTGGTGTTTCCTGCCTTTACCCATTCAACATATCTTTACCTGCACATTACCTACCTTCCCTGCATCCTGGGGTCACACTGGTGCTTCTTTCTTTCACCATACAACATATCTTTACCTGCACATCACCTACCTTCTCTGCATAGTGTGGTCACGCTGGTGCTTTCTACCTTTACCCATTCAACATATCTTTACCTGCACATTACCTACCTTCTCTGTATCCTGGCGTCTAGCTGGTGTTTCCTGCCTTTACCCATTCAACATATCTTTACCTGCACATTACCTACCTTCCCTGCATCCTGGGGTCACACTGGTGCTTCTTTCTTTCACCATACAACATATCTTCACCTGCACATACCTACCTTGTCTGCATTGCGTCGACCACACCTGCGCTTCCTTCTTTCACCCATTCAACATACCTTCACCCGCACATTACCTACCTTCTCTGCATAGTGGGGTCACACTGGTGCTTCCTGCCTTTACCCATTCAACATATCTTCACCCGCACATTACCTACCTTCTCTGCATCCTGGGGTCAAACAGGTGCTTCCTTCTTTGACCCAGTCAACATATCTTTACCTGCACATTACCTACCTTCTCTGTATCCTAGAGTCAAACTGGTGCTTCGGTCCCTAATAAGAAGGTCCACAAAGGAACAGAAGAGTCATTGATTTAAGGCACAGAATTGGGGAAATGACAAGTCAAATTCCTGAACAGAGGTGAGAAATATAAAATAAAATATCCTAACAGTATTTAACAGTATCAAGAGGATTTACCTTTGAACAAATTCCAATGTCCGAGCACCAAGCAAGAAGGGCAGCAAGCCCTGAGATGAAGCTAGGTTGGACGCCTTTGCAGATGACATCACCTTCCATGCTGATCATCCAACGTTTTATTGTTACTTTGTCACCAGGAACTGGTACAGTCAAGAAATGCAGTTTATGTTCCTAAACAGTATCCAATATGGGTAGCATTTTAAAAGTATTTGGAATGGCCACCTCACTCGCTCTCTCTTTACTCTGTTTACATCTAGTCTCCTAAGGCAGTGGTTCTCAAATGGGGGTATGCGTACTCCTGGGAGTACTTGAAGGTATGCCAAGGGGTACGTGAGATTTTAAAAAAATATTCTAAAAATAGCAACAATTCAAAAACCCTTTATAAATATATTTATTGAATAATACTTCGACAAAATATGAATGTAAGTTCATAAACTGAACATCTAATCAAGTAGGCTATTCCATTCATTACCATAAAGCCAGAGTTTCCCCCATGCCATGATGGTTTGACCCTACCTGGCGGTGCCACACGGCACCAACTGTCAATCAACTATCCATGTAGAAAACAATGGAGGCGTGGTTAAAGCGTAGCAGTAATGCAGCTGAGACATGTGGACATGTTCCATAAATATTGATCTTAAAGATTTCTTTTTTTGTGAAGAAATGTTGAGAATGAAGTTCATGAATCCAGATGGATCTCTATTACAATCCCCAAAGAGGGCACTTTAAAGGCCTACTGAAATTATTTTTTTTTATTTAAACGGGAATAGCAGATCCATTCTATGTGTCATACTTGATCATTTCGCGATATTGCCATATTTTTGCTGAAAGGATTTAGTAGAGAAAATCGACGATAAAGTTCGCAACTTTTGCTCGCTGGTAAAAAAAAGCCTTGCCTGTACCGGAAGTAGCGTGACGTCACAGGAGCTAGGATTCCTCACAATTCCCCGTTGTTTACAATGGAGCGAGAGAGATTCGGACCGAGAAAGTGATGATTACCCCATTAATTTGAGCGAGGATGAAAGATTCGTAGATGAGGAACGTTACAGTGAATGACTTGAGAGGCAGCGATTGACGTATCTTTTTTCGCTCTGACCGTAACTTAGGTACAAGCTGGCTCATTGGATTCCACACTCTCCTTTTTCTATTGTAGATCACAGATTTGTATTTTAAACCACCTTGGATACTATATCCTCTTGAAAATGAGAGTCGAGAACGCGAAATGGACATTCAGTGCCTTTTATCTCCACGACAATACATCGGCGAAATGCTTTAGCTACGAGCTAACGTGATAGCATCTTGCTTTAACTGCATATAGAAACAAAAGAAATAAACCCCTGACTGGAAGTATAGATAGAAAATCAACAATACTATTAAACCGTGGACATGTAAATACACGGTTAATGCTTTCCAGGCTGGCGAAGGTTAACAATGCTGTGCTAACGACGCCATTGAAGCTAACTTAGCAACCGGACTGCACAGAGCTATGCTAAAAACATTAGCTCTCCACCTACGCCAGCCAGCCCTCATTTGCTCATCAACACCTGTGCTCACCTGCGTTCCAGCGATCTGCAGAAGGACGAAGGACTTCACCCGATGCGTTTGGCGGCCCGGAGACGTAGGAAGTCAAGGTGAAGTCGGCGGCTAGCGCGGCTAGCGCGGCTAGCGCTCCAACAAAGTCCTCCTGGTTGTGTTGCTGTAGTCCGCTGCTAATACACTGATCCCACCTACAACTGTCTTCTTTGCAGCCTTCATTGTTCATTAAAAAAATTGCAAAAGATGTCCAGAATACTGTGGAATTATGAAATGAAAACAGAGCTTTTTGTATAGGATTCTACGGGGTACCATAACTTCCGTTACTCGGACTTCGTCACGCGCATACGTCATCATACCGCGATGTTTCAGCCGGATATTTCCCGGGAATTTTAAAATGTCACTTTATAAGTTAACCCGGCCGTATTGGCATGTGTTGCAATGTTAAGATTTCATCATTGATATATAAACTATCAGACTGTGTGGTCGGTTGTAGTGGCTTTCAGTAGGCCTTTAAGTTGATTACTTCTATGTGTAAAAATCTTTATTTATAATTGAATCACTTGTTTATTTTTCAACAAGTTTTTAGTTATTTTTAATTCTTTTTTTCCAAATAGTCCAAGAAAGACCACAACAAATGAGCAATATTTTGCACTGTTATACAATTTAATAAACCAGAAACTGATGACATAGTGCTGTATTTTACTTCTTTATCTCTTTTTTTTCAACCAAAAATGCTTTGCTCTGATTAGGGGGTACTTCAATTAAAAAAATGTTCACAGGGGTACATCACTGAAAAAAGGTTGAGAACCACTGCCCTAAGAACTAAATCTTCCGGGACGCTGCAAGGTGTGTGTGTGTGTGGGTGGGGGTGGTTTGGTGGTAGCGGGGGTGTATTTTGTAGCATCCCGAAAGAGTTAGTGCTGCAAAGGATTCTGGGTATTTGTTCTTTTGTGTTTATGTTGTGTTACGGTGCGGATGTTCTCCCGAAAAGTGTTTTTTATTCTTGTTTGGTGTGGGTTCACAGTGTGGCGTATATTTCTAACAGTGTTAACGTTTTTTATACTGGCACCCTCAGTGTAACCTGTATCGCTGTTGATGAAGTATGCTTTGCATTCATTTGTGTATGCGTGCTGAAACTGCACATATCTTGTGACTGGGTCTGAACGATGTTAGAATTGGGTGTATGAGATATGGCTTTGTTCGATAATGAAAGTTGCCTCGGCTCAAAGCCTGAGCCCCAACATTAAAGAACTAGTATCCAAAAAAAGATGCCAGATATCTGGCTTGGGCACATCAAATTAGATCAGTGTGTTGCAAACTGAGCAGTATAAAGTCCTGAATGGTTGTTTTATTCATTGTTATTTTATTTTTAAATGTATTAGCCTGTGGAAAAAGTTAATGTTGATATTTACCTCAGAAGGCTTCAAATAGAAAAGAGGCATTCAATTTTTATTTAAATTGTATTTGATATGCAATTGATATATTTTAATTAGTATTATTATTATTTGAAACTTGATTTTGCATGTCACTATAAAGTTATATAATCCTTGCTTGTTCAATATTCAATGCAAAACTTGTTTGGGTCCCTATTAAAAGGTTAATTTGTTCAACCTTGGCCCGCTGCTTTGTTCAGTTTCAAACTTTGGCCCACTCTGTATTTGAGTTTGACACCCCTGGTGAAGGTGAAGCTCTGTCATCCTGGAAGAACTCACAGTAAAGCCGCTGCTCCTCCACATGGAGAGGAGCCAGATGAGGTGGTTCGGGCATCTGCTCAGGATGCCACCCGAACGCCTCCCTAGGGAGGTGTTTAGGGCAAGTCCGACCGGCAGGAGGCCACGGGGAAGACCCAGGACACATTGGGAACACTATGTCTCCCGGCTGGCCTGGGAACGCCTCGGGATCCCCCGAGAAAAGCTGGACGAAGTGGCTGGAGAAAGGGAAGTTTGGGCTTCTCTGCTTAGGCTGCGGCCCCCGCAACCCGACCATAACCCGACCATAAGCGGAAGAAAATGGATGGATTTAGTATGACAGTTATACTGTCATATTGAGTACAAAAACTAACTAAACCTTACACAATATGTTGTTCCCAGTAACATTCACAAAGATACATATATCCCGGCATTATTAGCCATGTTGCATGTGTGGTTTAGGAGTTATGTTTGAATAACTGTCAGATTGAGTGTGACAGTATACTGTCATAGTGAGTAAAACCCATATTTTGTATTTGCAAACCTTACAAAAACAACTAAATCTAGATAAACTACAAATACAATATTACAGGCATTTTTAGACATAATGCATGTTTGGTTTTGGAGTTATGTTTATATAACTTTCATATTTAGTATGACAGTTATACTGTTAAAATTAGTAAAAAAAACTAACTTGTGTCCATCATAAAACCCAATTTTTGTATTTGCAAACCTTACAAAAACAACTGATTCTAGTAAAACTCACATTAATACAATATTACAGGCATGTTTAGACATATTGCATGTTTGGTTTTGGAGTTATGTTTATATAACCCCCTTTCTGAGCCGCCACCTTTGTGGTTTGCGTGTCCCACTGATCCTAGGAGCTATGTTGTCCGAGGATTCTATGCCCCCTGGTAGGGTCCCTCAAGACGAACAGGTCCTAGGTGAGGGATCAGACAAAGAGCAGCTCAAACACCTTTATGAAAAGTACAAATCGAGGACCTAGATTTTTTTCTCGCCCAGGCACGGGTCACCGTGGCTCCCCTGTGGAGCCAGGCGCAGAGGTGCGGCACGATGGCGAGCGACTGGTGGGCGCCTGTCTCCATGGGGCCCTGCCGGGCTCAGCTCGAAGAGGCAACGTGGGTCAACCCTCCAATGGGCTCACCACTCATGGGCCCATTGAGGTCATAGAGGTCGAATAGGTGTGAACTGGGCGGCAGCCGAAGGCAGGACACTTGGCGGTCCGATTATCGGCTACATAAGCTCGCTCTTGGGATGTGGAACGTCACCTCGCTGGGAGGGAAGGAGCCTGAGCTGGTGCGCGAGGTGAAGAAGTTCCGGCTAGATATAGTTGGACTCACTTCGACGCACAGCAAGGGCTCTGGAACCTGTTCTCTCAAGAGGGGCTGGACTCTCTTCCACTCTGGCGTTGCAAGCAATGAGAGGCTTGGGTGGCAATTGTTGTTGCTCAAAGCCTGCACGTTGGACTTTAACCCAGTAGACGAGATGGTAGCTTCCCTCCGCCTTCGGGTTGGGTGACGGGTCCTGACTGTTGTTTGTGTTTACGCACCAAACAGCAGCTCAGAGTACCCATGCTTTTTGGATTCCCTTGAGGGATAACTGGAGAGTGCTCCCTCGGGTGATTCCCTTGTTCTGTTGGGGGACTTCAATGCTCATGTTGGCAAGGACAGTGAAACCTGGAGAGTCGTGATTGGGAAAAATGGCCACCCGGATGAACCTAAGTGGTGCTTTGTTATTGGACTTTTGTGCTCGTCACGGATTGTCCATAACAAACACAATGTTCAAACATAAGGGTGTCTATATGTGTACTTGGCACCAGGACACCCTCTGCCGCAGTTCCATGATTGTCTTTGTAGTTGTGTCATGGGATTTGTGGCCTCATGTTTTGGACACTCGGGTGAAGAGAGGGGCAGAGCTTTCTGCCGATCATCACCTGGTGGTGAGCTGGCTCCGATGGTGGTGGAGGATGCGTTAGACCTCGCAGGCCCAAACGCATTGTGAAGGTCTGCTGGGAACGGCTAGCAGAGTCTCCTGTCAGAGAGAGTTTCAATTACCACCTCCGGAAGAACTATGAACATGTCACGAGGGAGGTGCTGGACATTGAGTCTGAGTGGACCATGTTCCGTGCCTCTCTTGTCGAGCCGGCTGATTAGAGCTGTGGCCGCAAGGTGTTTGGTGCCTGTCGTGGCGGTAATCCTACCAGCAGTGAGAGATGCCGTCAAGCTGAAGAAAGAGCCTATCGGGTCCTTTTGGCTCATGGGACTCCAGAGGCAGCGGGCATACCGAAAGGCCAAGCAGTGCCTGGGGAATCTGTGGTGGGCTCTCCAATTTCTGGGGCTTAGGTTGCCTAGGTAGTTAAAAAGCTCCTCGGTGGCAAGGCCCCAGGTGTTGATGAGTTCTGTCCGGAGTTCCTTAAGGCTCTGGATACTGTGGGGCTGTCTTGGTTGACAAGACTCTGCAATATCACGTGGACATTGGGGGCGGTACCTCTGGATTGGCAGACCGGGGTGGTGGTTCCTCTCTTTAAGAAGGGGAACCGGAGGGTGTGTTCCAACTATCGTGAAACACACTCCTCAGCCTTCCCAGTAAGGTCTATTCATGTGTACTGGAGAGGAGGAAACTCGGATCCAGGACGAACAGTGTGGTTTTCGTCCTGGTCGTGGAACGGTAGACCAGGTCTATACTCTCGGCAAGGTCCTTGAGTGTGAAGCGACTGGGATGAGAATCAGCACCTCCAAGTCCAAGTCCATGGTTCTCGCGCAGGAAAGGGTCGAGTGCCATCTACAGGTTGGGGAGGAGATCTTGCCCCAAGTGGAGGAGTTCAAGTACCTAGGAGTCTTGTTCACGAGTGAAGATAGAGTGGATCGGGAGATCCACAGGCGGATTGGTGCGGCGTTTTCAGTATTGAGGACGCTATATCGATCCGTTGTGGTGAAGAAGGAGCTGAGCCAGAAGGAAAAGCTCTCAATTTACCGTCGATCTACGTTCCCAGCTTTGGGTTATGACCGAAAGGACAAGGTCATGGGTACAAGCGGCCGAAATGCGTTTCCTCTGCCGGGTGGTGGGTCTCTCCCTTAGAGATAGGGTGAGAAGCTCTGTCATCCGGGAGGAACTCAGAGTAAAGCAGCTGCTCCTCCGCATTGAGAGGAGCCAATGAGGTGGTTCGGGCATCTGCTCAGGATGCCACCCGAACGCCTCTAGGGAGGTGTTTAGGGCAAGTCCGACCGGCAGGGGGCCACGGGGAAGACCTAGGACACATTGGAAAGACTATGTCTCCCGGCTGGCCTGGAAACGCCTCGGAATACCCCGAGAAGAGCTGGACGAAGTGGCTGGGGAGAGGGAAGTCTGGGATTTTCTGCTCAGGCAACCCGACCTCGGATAAGCGGAAGAAAATGGATGGATTTAGAATGACAGTTATACTGTCAAATTGAGTACAAAAACTAACTAAACCTTACACAATATATTGTTTCTAGTAAAACTCACAAAGATACATATCTCCAGGCATTATTAGCCATTTTGCATGTGTGGTTTAGGAGTTATGTTTAAATAACTGTCAGATTGAGTGTGACAGTATACTGTCATAGTGAGTAAAACCCATATGTTGTATTTGCAAACCTTACAAAAACAACTACATCTAGTTAAACTCACACAGATACAATATTACAGGCATTTTTAGACATAATGCATGTTTGGTTTTAGAGTTATGTTTGTATAACTTTCATATTTATTATGACAGTTATACTGTCATATTGAATTAAAAAAAAACTAACTTGTGTCTTTGCAAACCTTACAAAAGACCATTTTTCTAGTTAAACTAATGTCGTAATAACATGTCTCCAGGCATTATTAGCCATTTTGCATGTGTTGTTTGAGTTATGTTTAAATAACTGTCATATTGAGTGTGACATTATACTGTCATAAAACCCAATTTTTGTATTTGCAACCCTGATTCTAGTAAAACTCACATATATACAATATTACAGGCAGTTTTGGACATAATGCATGTTTGGTTTTGGAGTTATGTTTATATAACTTTCATATATAGTATGACAGCTAAACTGTTATATTGAGTAAAAAAAACTAACTTGTGTTTGTCATAAAACCCAATTTTTGTATTTGCAAACCATACAACTGATTCAAATAAAACTCACATGGATTCAATATTACAGGCATTTTCAGACATTTTGCATGTTTGGTTTAGGAATTATGTTGGAATACATGTGTATTGCTTTTTTCGCATTATCTCAGGATTTTTAGAACATTACTGTCATATTGAGTAAAAAAATAATTTTTGTGTTTGCAAGCCTTAAAAAAGCATATGTTTCCAGTAAAACTCCCAAAGATGCCTTATTTCAGGCATTATTAGCCATTTTTCAGGTGTGGTTTAGGAGTTATGTTTAAATAACTGTCATATTGAGTGTGGCGTTATACTGTCATATTGAGTTAAAAAAAACTAACTTGTGTCTTTGCAAACCTTACAAAAGAAAATGTTTCTAGCAACACTCACAAAGATAATTTTTTTCACGCTATTTGACATGTTTCATGTGTATTTAGGAGTTATAATTGAATAACTTTCATATTGAGTGTTAAATTAATAATGTCATTATGTGTAAAACCTAATTTTTGTATTTGCAAACCATACAAAAACAATTGATTCTAGTAAAACTTACATAGTTCAATATTACAGGCATTTTCAGACATTTTACATGTTTGGTTTAAAAGTTGTGTTTGATTACATTTTTATTGCTTTTTTCGCATTATCTCAGGATTTTAATAGGATCATTACTTTCATATTGAGTAAAAACTACTTTTTGTTTTTGCAAACCATACAAACTCACATAAATACATTATTACAGGCAGTTTTAGACATGACACATGTTTGGTTTTGGAGTTATGTTTAGATAACTTTCATATTTAGTATGACTGTTATACTGTCATATTGAATTAAAAAAAAACTAGCTTGTGTCTTTGCAAACTTTACAAAAGATAATTTTTCTAGGAAAACTAACAAATACATGTCTCCAGGCATTATTACCCATTTTGCATGGGTTGTTTAGGAATTATGTTTAAATACATTTTTATTGCTTTTTTCGCATTATCTCAGGATTCTAAAAGCATTACTTTCATAGTGAGTAAAAAAGTACTTTTTGTTTTTGCATACCTTACAAACTTGCATAAATACATTTTTACAGACATTTTTAGACATGACACGTGTTTGGTTTTGGAGTTATGTTTAGATAACTTTCATATTTAGTATGACTGTTATACTGTCATATTGAATTAAAAAAAACTAGCTTGTGTCTTTGCAAACTTTACAAAAGATCATTTTTTCTAGTAAAACTAACAAAGATACATGTCTCCAGGCATTATTACCCATTTTGCATGGGTTGTTTAGGAATTATGTTTAAATACATTTTTATTGCTTTTTTCGCATTATCTCAGGATTCTAAGATCATTACTTTCATATTTAGTAAAAAAACTACTTTTTGTTTTTGCAAACCTTACAAACTCACATAAATACATTATTACAGGCATTTTTAGACATGACACATGTTTGGTTTTGGAGTTATGTTTTGATAACTTTCATATTTAGTATGACTGTTATACTGTCATATTGAATTTAAAATAACTAGCTAGTGTCTTTGCAAACTTTACAAAAGATCATTTTTCTAGTAAACCTAACAAAGATACATGTCTCCAGGCATTATTAGCTATTTTGCATGTGTTGTTTAGGATTTTATGTTTAAATACATTTTTATTGCTTTTTTCGCATTATCTCAGGATTCTAAGATCATTACTTTCATATTGAGTAAAAAACTACTTTTTGCTTTTGCAAACTTTACAAAATACCATCTTTCTAGTAAAACTAACAAAGATACATGTTTCCAGGCATTATTAGCAATTTTGCATGTGTTGTTTAGGACTAATGTTTAAATACATTTGTATTGCTTTTTTCGCATTATCTCAGGATTTTAACAACATTACAGTCTTATTGAGTAAAAAAATTACTTTTTGTGTTTGCAAGATTTAAAAAAGCATGTGTTTCGAGTAAAACTGCCAACGATGCATTATTTCAGGCATTATTAGCCATTTTTCGTGTGTGGTTTGAGTTATGTTTAAATAACTGTCATATTGAGTGTGACAGTATACTGTCATTGTGAGTAAAACCTAATTTATGTATTTGCAAACCTTACAAAATCAACTAAAACTAATAAAACTCCCATGGATTCAATACTACGACATTTTTAGACATTTTGCATGTTTGGTTTAGGAATTATGTTGGAATCATTTTTATTAATTTTTTCGTATTATCTCAGAATTTTAGAACATTACTGTCATATTGAGTAAAAAAATAATTGTTGTGTTTGCAAGCCTTAAAAAAGCATATGTTTCGATTAAAACTTACAAGAATGCATTATTTCAGGGATTGTTAGTCATTTTTCATGTGTAGTTTAAGAGTTATGTTTAAATAACTGTCATATTGAGTGTGGCAGTTATACTGTCATATTGAGTAAAAAAAACTAACCTGTGTCTTTGCAAACCTTACAAAAGAAAATGTTTCTAGTAACACGCACAAAGATACATTTTTTCACGCATTATTAGACATGTTTCATGTGTGGTTAGGAGTTATAAATAAATAATTGTCATATTGAGTGTTACAGTTATAATGTCATTATGTGTAAAACCTAATTTTTGTATTTGCAAACCTTACAAAAACAATTGATTCTAGTAAAACTTACATAGATTCAATATTACAGGCATTTTTAGACATTTTACATGTTTGGTTTAAAATTTGTGTTTGAATACATTTTTATTGCTTTTTTTGCATTATCACAGGATTCTTAGAACATTACTTTCATATTGAGTAAAAAACTACTTTTTGTTTTTGCAAACCTTACAAACTCACATAAATACATTATTACAGGCATTTTTAGACATGACACATGTTTGGTTTTGGAGTTATGTTTATGTAACTTTCATATTTAGTATGGCTTTTTATTCAATATTGTCTTATTGAATTAAAAAAAACTAGCTTGTGTCTTTGATATCTTTACAAAATATTTTTTTTTTTAAACTAACAACCTTACATGTCTCCCTAGGCATTATTAGCCATTTTGCATGTGTTGTTTAAGAGTTAGGTTTAAATACATTTTTATTGCTTTTTTCCCATTATCTCAGGGTTCTAAGAACATTACAGTCATATTGAGTAAAAAACTACTTTTTGTGTTTGCAAAATGTAAAACTCAGTAAAACTCCCAAGGATTCATTATTTCAGGCATTATTAGCCATTTTTATGTGTAGTTCATGAGTTATGTTTAAATAACTTTCATATTGAGTGTGATTTTGTCATTGTGAGTAAAACCTAATTTTTGTATTTGCAAACCTTACAAAAACAACCGATTCTAGTAAAACTCACATTAATACAATATTACAGGCATGTTTAGACATATTGCATGTTTGGTTTTGGAGTTATATTTATATAACCTGCTTTCTGAGCCGCCACCTTTGTGGTTTGCGTGTCCTACTGATCCAGGAAAATGTTGTCAGGGGGCTTCTATAACCCCTGGTAGGGTCCCCCAAGACAAACAGGTCCTAGGTGAGGGATCAGACATAGAGCAGCTCAAAGACCTTTATTAAAAGTACAATTGAGGACCTAGATGTTTTCTCGCCCGGATGCAGGTCACCTGTGGAGCCAGGCCCAGAGGTGGGGCACGATGGCGATTGACGGGCCTGTCCCCATGGGGCCCAGCCGTGCTCAGCTCGAAGAGGCAACGTGGATCCCCCCTCCAGGGCTCACCACTCATGGGCTTGGGTCATAGAGGGTGCAGTAAGAGCTGGGCGGCAGCCGAAGGCAGGGCACTTGGTGGTCCGATTATCGGCTACATAAGCTCGCTCTTGGGACATGGAACATCACCTCGCTGGGAGGGAAGGAGCCTGAGCTGGTGCATGAGGTGGAGACGTTCCCGGCTAGATATAGTTGGACTCACAGCAAGGGCTCTGGAACCTGTTCTCTCAAGAGGGGCTGGACTGAGCTGAACTTTCATTACTTGCAACGCCAGAGTGGAAGAGATTCCACACTGGCGTTGCAACTAATGAGAGGCTGGGGTGGCAATTCTTGTTGCCCCCCGGCCCAAAGCCTGCACGTTGGACTTTAACCCAATAGACGAGATGGTAGCTTCCCTCAGCCTTCGGGTTGGGTGATGGATCCTGACTGTTGTTTGTTTACACACCAAACAGCAGCTCAGAGAACCCACTCTTTTTGGATTCCCTTCAGGGAGTACTGGAGAGTGCTCCCGCGAGTGATTCCCTTGTTCTACTGGTGGACTTCAACGCTCATGTTGGCAACGACAGTGAAACCTGGAGAGTCGTGATTGGGAAAAATGGCCACCCGGATCTGAACCCAAGTGGTGCTTTGTTATTGGACTTTTGTGCTTGTCACGGATTGTCCATAACAAACACAATGTTCAAACATAAGGGTGTCCATATGTGCACTTGGCACAAGGACACTCGGCCGCATGATTGACTTTGTAGTTGTGTCATGGGATTTGCGGCCTCATGTTTTGGACACTCTGTGAAGAGAAGGGCAGAGCTTTCTACCAACCACCACCTGGTGGTGAGCTGGCTCCGATGGTAGGGAGGATGCCTGTAGGCCTGGCAGGCCCAAACGCATTGTAAGGGTCTGCTGGGAACGCCTAGGAAGAGTCTCCTGAAGAACTTTGAACATGTCCGGAAGAACTTTGATCATGTCACGAGGGAGGTGCTGGACATTGAGTCCGAGTGGACCATGTTCCGTTCCTCTCTTGTTGAGCCAGCTGATTGAAGCTGTGGCCACAAGGTGTTTGGTGCCTGTCGTGGCGGTAAACCACCAGCAGTGAGGGATGCTGTCAAGCTGAAGAAAGAGCCATCGGGTCCTTTTGGCTCATGGGACTCCAGAGGCAGTGGGCATACCGACAGGCCAAGCGAGACCTCCTCAATCCCATCAACACGTCGTCCTATGAGGAAACAGTGCCTGGGAAGTCTGTGGTGGGTTTTTCTATTTCTGGGGCTGAGGTTGACAAGGTAGTTAAAAAGCTCCTCGTGGAGCTCATACCCCCGGGGGTATGAGCTCCGTCCGGAGTTCCTTAAGGCTCTGGATGCTGTGGGGCAGTCTTGGTTGACAAGACTCTGCAACATTGCGTCTACATCGGGGGCGGTACCTCTGGATTGGCAGACCGGGGTGGTTGTTCCTCTCTTTAAGAAGGGGAACTGGAGGGTGTGTTCCAACTATCCTAGATCCCACTCCTCAGCCTTCCCGGTAAGGTCTATTCATGCGTACTGGAGAGGAGGAACCTCGGATCCAGGACAAACAGTGTGGTATTCGTCCTGGTCGTGGAACGGTAGACCAGCTCTACACTCTCGGCAGGGTCCTTGAATGTGCATGGGAGTTTGCCCAACCAGTCTACATAAGTTTTGTGGACTTGGAGAAGACATTCGACCTCGGCCCCCGGTAAGTCTTGTGGGTAGTGCTCAGAGAGTATGGAGTATCGGCATGTCTGATTGTGGCGGGTGTCTCCTGTATGATCAGTGTCAGAGCTTGGTCCGCATTGCCGGCAGTTTGTCGGACCCCTTTCCAGTGAGGGTTGGACTACGCCAACCAGTCTACATAAGTCAAGGCTTTGACTGCGCCTGGTTTGGTGGCTGCAGGATTAGGTCTCTGCTTTTTGCAGATGATGTGGTCCTGATGGTTTCAACTGGCCAGGATCTTCAGCGTTCATTGGATCGGTTCGCAGTGAAGCGACTGGGATGAGAATCAGCACCTCCAAGTCCGAGTCCATTGTTCTCGCCCGGGAAAGGGTGGAGTGCCATCTCCAGGTTGGGAAAGAGATCTTGCCCCAAGTGAAGGCGTTCAAGTACCTAGGAGTCTTGTTAACAAGTGAGGATAGAGTGGATCGTGAGATCTACAGGCGGATCGGTGCGGCGTCTTCAGTAATGAGGACGCTATATCGATCCGTTGTGGTGAAGAAGGAGCTGAGCCAGAAGGAAAAGCTTTCAATTTACCGGTCGATCAACGTTCCCATCCTCACCTATGGTCATGAGCTTTGGGTTATGACCGAAAGGACAAGGTCACGGGTACAAGCGGCCGAAATGAGTTTCCTCCGCCGGGTGGTGGGTCTCTCCCTTAGAGATAGGGTGAGAAGCTCTGTCATCCGTGAGGAACTCAGTGTAAAGCCGCTGCTCCTCCACATTGAGAGGAGCCAGATGAGGTGGTTCGGGCATCTGCTCAGGATGCCACCCGAACGCCTCCCTAGGGAGGTGTTTAGGGCAAGTCCGAACGGCAGGAGGCCATGGGGAAGACCTAGGACACATTGGAAAGACAATGTCTCCCGGCTGGCCTGGGAACGCCTCGGGATCCCCCGAGAAGAGCTGGACGAAGTGGCTGTGGAGATGGAAGTCTGGGCTCTCTGCTTAGGCTGCTGCCCCCGCAACCCGACCTCGGATAAGCGGAAGAAAATGGATGGATTTAGTATGACAGTTATACTGTCATATTGAGTGTGACAGTATACTGTCATAAAACCCAATTTTTGAATTTGCAAACCTGATTCTAGTAAAACTCACATCTATACAATATTACAGGCAATTTTGGACATAATGCATGTTTGGTTTTGGAGTTATGTTTATAAAACTTTAATATATAGTATGACATCCATACTGTTATATTGAGTAAAAAAACTAACTTGTGTCTGTCATAAAACCCAATTTTTGTATTTGCAAACCTTACAAAAACAAATGATTCTAGTAAAACTCACATGGAGTCAATATTACAGGTATTTTTAGACATTTTGCATGTTTGGTTTAAGAATGATGTTGGAATACATTTGTATTGCTTTTTTCACATTATCTCAGCATTTTAAGAACTTCCTGTCATATTGAGTAAAAAAAACTTTCTGTGTTTGCAAGCCTTAAAAAAGCAATGTTTCGAGTTATTTCAGGCATTATTAGCCATTTTTATGTGTAGTTTAGGAGTTATGTTTCAATAACTGTCATATTGAGTGTGACACTGTCATAGTGAGTAAAACCTAACTTTTGTATTTGCAAACCTTACAAAAACAACCGATTCTAGTAAAACTCACATTGATACAATATTACAGGCATGTTTAGACATCTTGCATGTTTGGTTTTGGAGTTATGTTTATATAACCTGCTTTCTGAACCGCCACCTTTGTGGTTTGCGTGTCCCACTGATCCTAGGAGCTATGTTGTCCAGGGGCTTCTTTGCCCCCTGGTAGGGTCCCCCAAGAAAAACAGGTCCTAGGTGAGGAATCAGACAAAGAGCAGCTCAAAGACCTTTATGAAAAGTACAAATCGAGGACCTAGATTTTTTTCTTGCGCGGACGCGGGTCACCATGGCTCCCCTGTGGAGCCAGGCCCAGAGGTGGGGCACGATGGCGAGCGACTGGTGCCCATGGGGCCCGGCTCGAAGAGGCAACGTGGGTCCCCCCTGCAATAGGCTCACCACTCATGGGCTGGGTCATAGAGGTCGGGTGTAGTGTGAGCTGGGCGGCAGCCGAAGGCAGGGCACTTGGCAGTCCGATTATCGGCTACATAAGCTCGCTCTTGGGATGTGGAACGTCACCTCGCAGGGATGGAAGGAGCCTGAGCTGGTGCGCGAGGTGGAGAAGTTCCGGCTAGATAAAGTTGGACTCACTTCGACGCACAGCAAGGGCTCTGGAACCTGTTCTCTCAAGAGGGGTTGGACTCTCTTCCACTCTGGCGTTGCAAGTAATGAGAGGCTGGGTTGGCAATTCTTGTTGCCCCCCGGCTCAAAGCCTGCACATTGGACTTAACCCAGTAGACGAGATGGTAGCTTCCCTCCGCTTTCTGGTTGGGTGACGGGTCCTGACTGTTGGTGTTTACGCACCAAACAGCAGCTCAGAGTACCCACTGTTTTTGGATTCCCTTGAGAGTGCTCCCTCGGGTGATTCCCTTGTTCTGCTGGGGGTCTTCAACGCTCATGTTGGCAACGACAGTGAAACCTGGAGAGTCGTGATTGGGAAAAATGGCCACCCGGATCTGAACCCAAGTGGTGCTTTGTTATTGGACTTTTGTGCTCGTCATGGATTGTCCATAACAAACACAATGTTCAAACATAAGGGTGTCCATATGTGCACTTGGCACCAGGACACCCTCGGCCGCAGTTCCATGATTGACTTTGTAGTTGTGTCATGGGATTTGCGGCCTCATGTTTTGGACACTCGGGTGAAGAGAGGGGCGAGCTTTCTACCGATCACCACCTGGTGAGCTGGCTCCGATGGTGGGGAAGGATGCCGGTCAGACCTGGCAGGCCCAAACGCATTGTGAGAGTCTTTTGGGAACGCCTAGCAGAGTCTCCTGTCAGAGAGAGTTTCTTTTTCCACCTCCGGAAGAACTTTGAACATGTCACAAAGGAGGTGCTGGACATTGAGTCGGAATGGATCATGTTCCGTGCCTCTCTTGTAGAGCCAGCTGATTGGAGCTGTGGCCGCAAGGTGTTTGGTGCCTGTCGCGGCGGTAATCCTAGAACCCGCTGGTGGCCACCAGCAGTACGGGATGCCGTCAAACTGAAGAAAGAGCTTATCTGGTCCTTTTGGCTCATGGGACTCCACAGGCAGCGGGCATACCGACAGGCCAAGCGAAACCTCCTCAATCCCACCAACACGTCTTCCTATGAGGAAGCAGTGTCTGGTGAATTTGTGGTGGGCTCTCCTATTTCTGGGGCTGAGGTTGAGGCCAAGGTAGTTAAAAACCTCCTCGGTGGCAAGGCCCCGGGGGTAGATGAGCTCCGTCCGGAGTTCCTTAAGGCTCTGGATGCTGTGGGGCATCGCGTGGACATCTGGGGCGGTACCTCTGGATTGGCAGACCGGGGTGGTGGTTCTTCTCTTTAAGAAGGGGAACCGGAGGGTGTGTTCCAACTATCGTAGATCACACTCCTCAGCCTTCTCGGTAAGGTCTATTCATGTGTACTGGAGAGGAGGAACCTCGGATCCAGGACGAACAGTGTGGTTTCCGTCCTGGTCGTGGAACGGTAGACCAGCTCTATACTCTCGGCAGGGTCCTTGAGTGTGCATGGGAGTTTGCCCAACCAGTCTACATGTGCTTTGTGGACTTGGAGAAGACATTCGACCGTGGCCACCCCGGGAAGTCCTGTGGGGAGTGCTCAGAGAGTATGGGGTATCGGCATGTCTGATTGTGGCGGGTCGCTCCCTGTATGATCAGTGTCAGAGCTTGGTCCGCATTGCCGGCAGTAAGTCGGAACCCTTTCCAGTGAGGGTTGGACTCCGCCAAGGCTGCCCTTTGTCACCGATTCTGTTCATAACTTTTATGGACAGAATTTCTAGGCGCAGTCATGGCGTTGAGGGGATCCGGTTTGGTGGCTGCAGGATTAGGTCTCTGCTTTTTGCAGATGATGTGGTCCTTATGGCTTCAACTGGCCAGGATCTTCAGCTCTCATTGGATCGGTTCGCAGCCGAGTGTGAAGCGACTGGGATGAGAATCAGCACCTCCAAGTCCGAGGTTCTCGCCCGGGAAAGGGTGGAGTGCCATCTCGAGGTTGGGCAGGAGATCTTGTGGATGAGTTCAAGTACCTGGAGTCTTGTTCATGAGTGAGGGAAGAGTGGATCGTGAGATGCACAGGCTGATCGGTGCGGCGTCTTCAGTAATGAGGACGCTATATCGATTCGTTGTGGTAAGAAGGAGCTGAGCCAGAAGGAAAAGCTCTCAATTTACCGGTCGATTTACGTTCCCATCCTCACCTATGGTCATGAGCTTTGGAGTAAGACCGAAAGGACAAGATCACGGGTACAAGCGGCCAAAATGAGTTTTCTCCGCTGGGTGGCGGGTCTCTCCCTTACTGTAAGAATTTTCACCGTTTGATTACAGTAACCTACTGGCAGCTAATGGTTCCAGTATAAAACTGTTTTTCTACAGCACACATACTGTGATTTATCACTACAGTTTATTACTGTAAAAAGTATCACAGTACTGTGCTGTATCAAATATACGCTTCACAGCATAATACTGTCATCTGTTTAGCGGCATTACACTGTTATTTTAGTGTATCCACTGTAATATCCATTAACTTTTAATTACAGTAAAATAATTGTAAGCACTATAGACTGAGCTTTACGGTATAATGCCACTAGAAGTTAATGAATTGAACTTTTAAATTTTCAAAATCAAAACCCCTGCAATCTGCTGGCATAAAAATGACTGGAGAAATGGCCTTGCAAGTTAATGCTTTTATTAACCAATTGTTTTAAAGTGCATCAAATACATTCAATGTACATTTAGTGCATTCTTCTTATTTTCAGTAAAGCATTTTAACATTTATAACATGTCAACTTAATTTCAAACTGGAGACAAAACACTGAACACGAGTCCAGTGTTTAGTTGTCGGCTACATAAAGCCCCACTCAAAGTCTGTGAGATGTTTTATAAGGGTGGCTACGTGAGGATTTACAGTTGCTGCCTTTTTCTGAACCAGCTTCCCGCTCTTCTTGGACACCACCTTTCCCTGGCTAGCCTTTGTTCCCCTCTCGGGGTTAACGCCAATGAATCGCCTAAAAAAGAGAGAAAGCATATTAGATATTCTGTTGTGATTGAAGATTACTTGCAGTCGATACAGAACTACACTCACATTGTTATTTAGGAATATGCACTGCACAAATATTAATATCAATTTTAGGATGTATGTGAGCCTATACCATAACCACAGCTGTAGATGAGTGAATGCTCTAAAACCCATTAAGACAAATTCAGAGAGGAAGACAATGCTAAAGCCTCCCCAATCCCTCTCTCTATTTATGTTTTCTCTCCATCTACGGGACCGTGTATTTACGCTGATGTTTCCTGCTTTCACCCATTTAACATATCGTTACCTGCTCATTACTTATCTTCTCTGCATCCTGGGGTCACACTGGTGCTTCTTGCCTTTACCCATTCAACATATCTTTACCTGCACATCACCTACCTTCCCTGCATAGTGTGGTCACGCTGGTGCTTTCTACCTTTACCCATTCAACATATCTTTACCTGCACATTACCTACCTTCTCTGTATCCTGGCGTCTAGCTGGTGTTTCCTGCCTTTACCCATTCAACATATCTTTACCTGCACATTACCTACCTTCCCTGCATCCTGGGGTCACACTGGTGCTTCTTTCTTTCACCATACAACATATCTTCACCTGCACATACCTACCTTGTTTGCATTGCGTCGACCACACCTGCGCTTCCTTCTTTCACCCATTCAACATACCTTCACCCGCACATTACCTACCTTCTCTGCATAGTGGGGTCACACTGGTGCTTCCTGCCTTTACCCATTCAACATATCTTCACCCGCACATTACCTACCTTCTCTGCATCCTGGGGTCAAACAGGTGCTTCCTTCTTTGACCCAGTCAACATATCTTTACCTGCACATTACCTACCTTCTCTGTATCCTAGAGTCAAACTGGTGCTTCGGTCCCTAATAAGAAGGTCCACAAAGGAACAGAAGAGTCATTGATTTAAGGCACAGAATTGGGGAAATGACAAGTCAAATTCCTGAACAGAGGTGAGAAATATAAAATAAAATATCCTAACAGTATTTAACAATATCGAGAGGATTTACCTTTGAACAAATTCCAATGTCCGAGCACCAAGCAAGAAGGGCAGCAAGCCCTGAGATGAAGCTAGGTTGGACGCCTTTGCAGATGACATCACCTTCCATGCTGATCATCCAACGTTTTATTGTGACTTTGTCACCAGCAACTGGTACAGTCAAGAAATGCAGTTTATGTTCCTAAACAGTATCCAATATGGGTAGCATTTTAAAAGTATTTGGAATGGCCACCTCACTCGCTCTCTCTTTACTCTGTTTACATCTAGTCTCCTAAGGCAGTGGTTCTCAAATGGGGGTACGCGTACTCCTGGGGGTACTTGAAGGTATGCCAAGGGGTACGTGAGATTTTTTTAAAAATATTCTAAAAATAGCAACAATTCAAAAACCCTTTATAAATATATTTATTGAATAATACTTCGAAAAAATATGAATGTAAGTTCATAAACTGAACATCTAATCAAGTAGGCTATTCCATTCATTACCATAAAGCCAGAGTTTCCCCCATGCCATGATGGTTTGACCCTACCTGGCGGTGCCACACGGCACCAACTGTCAATCAACTATCCATGTAGAAAACAATGGAGGCGTGGTTAAAGCGTAGCAGTAATGCAGCTGAGACATGTGGACATGTTCCATAAATATTGATGTTAAAGATTTCTTTTTTTGTGAAGAAATGTTGAGAATGAAGTTCATGAATCCAGATGGATCTGTATTACAATCCCCAAAGAGGGCACTTTAAGTTGATTACTTATATGTGTAAAAATCTGTATTTATAATTGAATCACTTGTTTATTTTTCAACAAGCTTTTAGTTATTTGTAATTCTTTTTTTCCAAATACTTCAAGAAAGACCACAACAAATGAGCAATATTTTGCACTGTTATACAATTTAATAAATCAGAAACTGATGACATAGTGCTGTATTTTACTTCTTTATCTCTTTTTTTTCAACCAAAAATGCTTTGCTCTGATTAGGGGGTACTTGAATTAAAAAAATGTTCACAGGGGTACATCACTGAAAAAAGGTTGAGAACCACTGTCCTAAGGCAGTGGTTCTCAACCTTTTTTCAGTGCTGTGAACATTTTTTTAATGCAAGTAGACCTCCAGACTTTATAAATATATATAAAAAGTAATTCAAACAGAAAATGACACATCAAGGTACAAGTGACTCTTACCTTGTTATCAAAAACACACGATGCAGTAGGATGGATTTAGCAGGGGCGGCCAGGTGAAAAGAAGCTCGGTTGGACGAATTGTGGGCGGACCCAAGAAACAAGTCTGAAAAATACTGAATTATACTGTAGGTTTTACAGTAACTTACTGCTGGTCGATATTTTTTGAAAAATGCAACACAATTTACAGTACTTAACTGCATTTAAGAAGAACGGGATAGGTTGATTGGCAACACTAAATTGGCCCTAGTGCAGGGGTCGGCAACCCGCGGCTCCGGAGCCGCATGCGGCTCCTTGACCACTCTGATGCGGCTCAGCTACATACATGCCGACCCCCCCGATTTTCCCAGGAGATTTATGGATGTCAGTGTCTCTCATAGACTACTCCCAGGGTAAAAATAATTCTATTTACACTTTAATTACTATATAAAGGGCGTGCCCTAATTGCACCGCAGAAATTGTCCTCTATAGCATTTAAATACAGTGTGCCAGTCCAGCCACATGTTGCATGTTGTTATTACTTGCACACACAGGTGACAGCAAAGCATACTTACTCATCAGCCACACAGCTTACACTGACGGTAGCCGTATCAAACAACTTTAACATTGTTACGTTACAAATATGCGCCACACTGTGAACCCACACCAAAAAAGAATGAAAAATACATTTCTGGAGAACATCCCACTGTAACACAACATAAACACAACACAACCATTACCCAGAATCCCATGCAGCCCTAACTCTTCCGGTCTACATTATACTACCACCAAATCCCCCCACACATCAACCCCCCCCCCCCCCCCTCTCCGTGCGTTGGTTGAGCGGAAGAGTTAGGGCTGCATGGGATTCTGGGTATTGGTACCGTCAGTGTAAGATGTGTGGCTGCTGAGTTAGTAGCCTTGCTGTCTCTTACGTGAGCAACCTAAGGCTACATTCCACTTGTGGCCGGGCAGGTTCACTGTTAGGGCAGACTGTAGAGGGCGCCAAATGCAGTGTCATCACGCTCTGATATTCGGGAGTCTCCCGGGAAAAATGAGAGGTTTGGCAAGTGTGACGCTATCAAGCGACATTCATTCAAAACTCGCGGGCTGCACTAACATCAAATTTCCACATTAAAGTGCGTGCCGGTGCGTGTGCCTGAGAGCCCTGGTTAACATAGCACAAAGCATGTAAGCTCTGTATGCGGTGTTTTTCATTTTAAATTTTTTTTTGTGGCTCCCATTACTTTCTTTAATTTGTGAAACTTGCCAAAATGGCTCTTTGAGTGGTAAAGGTTGCCGACCCCTGCCCTAGTGTGTGAATGTGAGTGTGAATGTTGTCCGTCTATCTGTGTTGGCCCTGCGATGAGGTGGTGACTTGTCCAGGGTGTACCCCGCCTCCCGCCCGATTGTAGCTGAGATAGGCTCCAGCGCCCCCCGCGACCCCGAAGGGAATAAGCGGTAGAAAATGGATGGATGGATGGAGTATATAACTGTAATTTTATTTTTTATTTTTACTGTAATTTTTTACAGTGAAGGTCATGGGTGTCAAACTCTGGCCCGTGGGCCCTTGAGGCAATATCAAATTAACACTAAAGCCGAACCGTGGATTATACATTGCGGCAGTGCCGCAGTAACACCGCTACTTCTAATACTTGCCAACCCTCCCGGGTTTGACTCCAGCACTCCTCCCAATTTTTTTTTTTTTTTTCAGCTAGTCAAACGAGTGCTGGCCCAGTTTCATGTCAGTGTAGCATCTGCACCCACACAAAATTGAATGCAACGCATACTTCATCAACAGCGATACAGGTTACACTGACGGTAGCCAAATAACAAACTTTAACACTTTTAGGAATATACGCCACACTGTGAATCCACACCAAACAAGAATGACAAACACATTTCGGGAGAACATCCGCACCGTAACACAACATAAACACAACAGAACAAATACCCAGAACCCTTTGTAGCACTAAATCTTCCGGGACGCTGCAAGGTGTGTGTGTGTGTGGGTGGGGGTGGTTTGGTGGTAGCGGGGGTGTATTTTGTAGCATCCCGAAAGAGTTAGTGCTGCAAAGGATTCTGGGCATTTGTTCTTTTGTGTTTATGTTGTGTTACGGTGCGGATGTTCTCCCGAAAAGTGTTTTTTATTCTTGTTCGGTGTGGGTTCACAGTGTGGCGTATATTTCTAACAGTGTTAAAGTTTTTTATACTGGCACCCTCAGTGTAACCTGTATCGCTGTTGATGAAGTATGCTTTGCATTCATTTGTGTATGCGTGCTGAAACTGCACATATCTTGTGACTGGGTCTGAACGATGTTAGAATTGGGTGTACGAGATATGACTGTTGAACACCTTCGTTCGATAACGAAAGTTGCCTTGGCTCAAAGCTTGAGCCCCGACATTAAAGAACTAGCATCCAAAAAAAGATGCCAGGTATCTGGCTGGGGCACATCAAATTAGATCAGTGTGTTGCAAACTGAGCAGTTTAAAGTCCTGAATGGTTGTCTTATTCATTGTTATTTTATTTTCAAATGTATTAACCTGTGGAAAAAGTTAATCTTGATATTTACCTCAGAAGGCTGCAAATAGAAAAGAGGCATTCAATTTTTATTTAAATTGTATTTGATATGCAATTGATATTTTTTAATTATTATTATTATTATTTGAAACTCGATTTTGCATGTCACTATAAAGTTATATAATCCTTGCTTGTTCAATATTCAAAGCAAAACTTGTTTGGGTCCCTATTAAAAGGTTAATTTGTTCAACCTTGGTTCAGTTTTAAACTTTGGCCCACTCTGTATTTGAGTTTGACACCCCTGGTGAAGGTGAAGCTCTGTCATCCTGGAGGAACTCACAGTAAAGCCGCTGCTCCTCCACATTGAGAGGAGCCAGATAAGGTGGTTCGGGCATCTGCTCAGGATGCCACCCGAACGCCTCCCTAGGGAGGTGTTTAGGGCAAGTCCGACCGGCAGGAGGCCACGGGGAAGACCCAGGACACATTGGGAACACTATGTCTCCCGGCTGGCCTGGGAACGCCTCGGGATCCCCCGAGAAAAGCTGGACGAAGTGGCTGGAGAAAGGGAAGTTTGGGCTTCTCTGCTTAGGCTGCGGCCCCCGCAACCCGACCATAACCCGACCATAAGCGGAAGAAAATGGATGGATTTAGTATGACAGTTATACTGTCATATTGAGTACAAAAACTAACTAAACCTTACACAATATGTTGTTCCTAGTAAAATTCACAAAGATACATATCTCCAGGCATTATTAGCCATTTTGCATGTGTGGTTTAGGAGTTATGTTTAAATAACTGTCAGATTGAGTTTGACATTATACTGTCATAGTGAGTAAAACCCATATTTTGTATTTGCAAACCTTACAAAAACAACTGATTCTAGTAAAACTCACATTAATACAATATTACAGGCATGTTTAGACATATTGCATGTTTGGTTTTGGAGTTATGTTTATATAACCCCCTTTCTGAGCCGCCACCTCTGTGGTTTGCGTGTACCACTGATCCTAAGAGCTATGTTGTCCGAGGACTTCTATGCCCCCTGGTAGGGTCCCTCAAGACAAACAGGTCCTAGGTAAGGGATCAGACAAAGAGCAGCTCAAAGACCTTTATGAAAAGTACAAATCGAGGACCTAGATTTTTTTCTCGCCCAGGCACGGGTCACCGTGGCTCTCCTGTGGAGCCAGGCGCAGAGGTGGGGCACGATGTCTCCATGGGGCCCTGCCGGGCTCAGCTCGAAGAGGCAACGTGGGTCAACCCTCCAATGGGCTCACCACTCATGGGCCCATTGAGGTCATAGAGGTCGGATGCAGTGTGAACTGGGCGGCAGCAGAAGGCAGGGCACTTGGCGGTCCGATTATCGGCTACATAATCTCGCTCTTGGGACGTGGAACGTCACCTCGCTGGGAGGGAAGGAGCCTGAGCTGGTGCGCGAGGTGAAGAAGTTCCGGCTAGATATAGTTGGACTCACTTTGACGCACAGCAAGGGCTCTGGAACCTGTTCTCTCAAGAGGGGCTGGACTCTCTTCCATTCTGGCGTTGCAAGCAATGAGAGGCTGGGGTGGCAATTGTTGTTGCTCAAAGCCTGCACGTTGGACTTTAACCCAGTAGACGAGATGGTAGCTTCCCTCCGCCTTCGGGTTGGGTGACGGGTCCTGACTGTTGTTTGTGTTTACGCACCAAACAGTAGCTCAGAGTACCCACTCTTTTTGGATTCCCTTGAGGGAGTACTGGAGAGTGCTCCCTCGGGTGATTCCTTTGTTCTGTTGGGGGACTTCAATGCTCATGTTGGCAAGGACAGTGAAACCTGGAGAGTCGTGATTGGGAAAAATGGCCACCCGGATCGAACCCATGTTGTGCTTTGTTATTGGACTTTTGTGCTCGTCACGGATTGTCCATAACAAACACAATGTTCAAACATAAGGGTGTCTATATGTGTACTTGGCACCAGGACACCCTCGGCCGCAGTTCCATGATTGACTTTGTAGTTGTGTCATGGGATTTGCGGCCTCATTTTTTGGACACTCGGGTGAAGAGAGGGGCAGAGCTTTCTACCGATCATCACCTGGTGGTGAGCTGGCGCCGATGGTGGGGGAGGATGCAGGACAGACCTGGCAGGCCCAAACGCATTGTGAGGGTCTGCTGGGAACGCCTAGCAGAGTCTCCTGTCAGAGAGAGTTTCAATTTCCACCTCCGGAAGAACTTTGAACATGTCACGAGGGAGGTGCTGGACATTGAGTCTGAGTGGACCATGTTCCGTGCCTCTCTTGTGGAGCCGGCTGATTGGAGCTGTGGCCGCAAGGTGTTTGGTGCCTGTCATGGCGGTAATCCTAGATCTCACTGGTGGCCACCAGCAGTGAGGGATGCCGTCAAGCTGAAGAAAGAGCCTTTCAGGTCCTTTTGGCTCATGGGACTCCAGAGGCAGCGGGCATACCGAAAGGCCAAGCAGTGCCTGGGGAATCTGTGGTGGGCTCTCCTATTTCTGGGGCTTAGGTTGCCTAGGTAGTTAAAAAGCTCCTCGGTGGCAAGGCCCCAGGGGTGGATGAGTTCCGTCCGGAGTTCCTTAAGGCTCTGAAAACTGTGGAGCTGTCTTGGTTGACAAGACTCTGCAACATCGCGTGGACATTGGGGGCGGTACCTCTGGATTGGCAGACCGGGGTGGTGGTTCCTCTCTTTATAAAGGGGAACCGGTGAAACACACTCCTCAGCCTTCCCGGTAAGGTCAATTCATGTGTACTGGAGAGGAAGAAACTCGGATCCAGGACGAACAGTGTGGTTTTCGTCCTGGTCGTGGAACTGTAGACCAGGTCTATACTCTCGGCATCTACACACAATGCAAAAAACTGCATGGTCAAGATACAGTGCTCTGAGTGTCTTGATGAAAAACACTGCACTGCTCCTTCACCCAGGACCAGCACCCTGGTTTAAAAAAACTGAACCTGCAGCAGAGTATGGCGGGGAGAGTGACTCCACTAAGTCAGAGGAGATCACGTCCAAGTGCACACAGGTTTGTGGCGTGAACGAAGCAGGCAGATCCTGCTCTAAAATTAGTCTTGTTAAAGTGTACCCAGCAGGCCATCCTGAACAAGCAGTAAGGCTCTATGCCATCCATGATGAACAAAGTAACAGGTCGTTAGTATGCCCTCAGTTTTTTTTAATTGTTTAATGACCGTGGCCTTAGTTCCCCTTACTCACTAAGGACATGTGCTGGTACTAAAAAAGCAATGGGCAGGAGAGCTACAGGATATGTAGTGGCAGCCTTAGATGGTTCAGTCCACATCCCATTGCCTAGCCTCATTGAATGTATAAATATCCCAAACGATAGAGATGCAATTCCCACACCCAGTGCAGCTATGCAACACAGTCACCTAAAGTCAGTAGCTCACCTTATCCCTGAACTGGACTCTAATGCCCCTACACTCATGCTTCTCGGACGGGATGTTATTAGAGTTCACAAAGTCCATAAACAGATAAGTGGCCCGAACAACGCACCCTATGCACAAAAATTGGACCTCGGGTGGGTCATAGTAGGAAACGTGTGTTTAGGTGATGTCCACAAAACTCTCGCTGTGAAGACGCTGTTCACAAATACAACTGAGAAGGGGCGTCCTACAATGTTTGAGCCATGCCCCAATGTATTTAATGTAATAGCGAGACATTGTGAGATACAAGTTCCATTCAGCTTCAGCACTCAACTTGTGGATAGCGCTTGTGAACCTGATCATTTAGGATGTAATGTGTTCAAACAAACCAGACATGACAATTACATCGCAGGACAAAGCCTTCTTGAAAATAATGGAAGAAGGACTACAAAAGGACACAGACAAGAGCTGGACAGCTCCATTACAATTCAAGTCGCCACGTCAAAAACTCCCTAACAACAGAATTCCACCATTTAATTACAGTAACCTACTGGCAGCTAATGGTTCCAGTATAAAACTGTTTTTAAAAACTGCTATGCAAATGTATTCATACTGCATAGCAGTTTTTAAAAACAGTTTTATACTGGAACCATTAGCTGTACTGGCAGCTAATGGTTCCAGTATAAAACTGTAACAGTAACCTACTGTTACTGTAATTAAATGGTGAAATTTCTTACAGTGTGAGATAATGCGAAAAAAGCAATAAAAAATGATTCAAACACAACTCCTGAACCAAACATGCAAATTGTCTAAAAATGCCTGTAATATTGAATCTATGTGAGTTTCACTAGAATCAGTTGTTTTTGTAAGGTTTGCAAATACAAAAATTAGGTTTTACACATAATGACAGTATAACTGCCACACTCAAAATGAAACCACACATGAAAAATGTCTAATAATGAATTAAGAAATGTGTCTTTGTGAGTTTTACTAGAAACATTTATTTTGTAAGGTTTGCAAACAAAAAAGTTTTTTTTTTTACTCACTGCCACGCTCAATATGTAAGTTATTTAAACATAACTCCTAAACTACACATGAAAAATGGCTAATAATGCCTCAAATAATGCATTTTTGTGAGTTTTGCTCGAAACATATGCTTTTTTAAGGCTTGCAAACACAAAAAGTAGTTTTTTACTCAATATGACAATAATGTTCTTAGAATCCCGAGATAATGCGAAAAAAGCAATAAAAATGTATTCCAGCATAATTCCTTAACCAAACATGCAAAATGTCTAAAAATGAATGAAGAAATGTATTTTTGTGAGTTTTACTAGAAACATTTTATTTTGTAAGGTTTGCAAGACACAATTATTTTTTTTTACTCAATATGACAGTTTAACTGCCATGCTCAATATGTAAGTTATTTAAACAAAACTCCTTAACTACACATGAATAATTGCTAATAATGCCTCAAATGATGCATTCTTGTGAGTTTTGCTCGAAACTAATGCTTTTTTAAGGCTTGCAAACACAAAAAGTAGTTTTTTACTCTATATCATAATAATGTTGTAAGAATCCTGAGATAATGCGAAAAAAGCAATAAAAATGTATTCCATCATTATTCTTAAACCAAACATACAAAATGTCTAAAATTCCTGTAATATTGAATCCATGTGAGTTTTACTAGAATCAGATAATCTTTTGTAAGGTTTGCAAATACAAAAATTAGGTTTTACTCACTATGACAGTATACAGTCACACTCAATATGACAGTTATTAAACATAACTAGTAAACCACCAATGCAAAATGGCTAAAAATGTCTGAAATAATGCATCATTGGGAGTTTTACTCTAAACATATGCTTTTTTAAAGCCTGCAAACACAAAAAGTAGTTTTTTACTCCATATGACTGTAATGTTCTTAGAATCCTGAGATAATGCAAAAAAAAGCAATACAAATGTATTGAAACATAACTCCTAAACAACAGATGCAAAATGGCTAATAATACCTGGAGATGTGTATCTTTGTTAGTTTTACTAGAAAAATAATCTTTTGTAAGGTTTGCAAAGACACAAGTTAGTGTTTTGTATTCAATATGACAATATAACTGTCATATTAAATATGAAAGTTATATAAACATGACTCCAAAACCAAACATGCATTATGTCTAAAAATGCCTGTAATATTGAATCTATGTGAGTTTTACCAGAATCAGGTATTTTGGTAAGGTTTACAAATACAAAAATTATGTTTTACTCATAATGACAGTATAACTGCCACAAACAATATGACAGTTTTTTCAAACATAACTCCTTAAACCACAAATGCAAAATGGCTAATATTGCCTGGAGAAATGTATCTTTGTGAGTTTTACTGGAAAAAAAATATTTTGTAAGGTTTGCAAAAACAAAAAGTAGTTTTTTACTCAATATGACAATTATGTTCTTACAATTCTGAGATAATGCGAAAAAAGCAATAAAAAACTATTCCATCATAATTCCTAAACTAAACATGCAAAATGTCTAAAAATGCCTTCAATATTGAATCCATGTGAGTTTTACTAGAATCAGTTGTTTTTGTAAGGTTTGCATATACAACAATTAGGTTTTACTCACTATGACAGTATACTGTCACACTCAATATAAGTTATTAAACAAAACTAGTAAACCACACATGAAAAATGGGTAATATTGCCTGAAATAATGCATCATTGGGAGTTTTACTCTAAACATATGATTTTTTAAGGCTTGCAAAAACAAAAAGTAGTTTTTTACTCAATATGACAGTAATGTTCTTTGGAATCCTGACATAATGCGAAAAAAGCAATAATGTATTCAAACATAACTCCTAAACAACACATGCAAAATGGCTAATAAAGCCTAGAGACATGTATATTTGTTAGTTTTACTAGAAACATTATATTTTGTAAGGTTTGGAAAGACACAAGTTAGTTTTTTTAATTTAATACTACAGTATAACTGTCTTACTAAATATGAAAGTTATTTGACCATAACTCCAAAACCAAAAATGCAATCTGTCTAAAAAATGCCTGATATAATGCATCCTCGTGAGTTTTACACGAAACATATGCTTTTTTAAGGCTTTCAAACACAAAAAGTAGTTTTTTTACTTAATATGACAGTAATGTTTTTAAAATCCTGAGACAATGCGAAAAGAGCAATAAAAATGTATTCCAACATAATTCCTAACCCAACCATGCAAAATTCCTAATAATGCGTGAGAATTTCATCTTTGTGAGTTTTACAAGAAAAATCATATTCTGTAAGGTTTGCAAAGACACAAGTTATTTTTTTTACTCAATATGACAGTATAGCTGTCATACTATATATGAAGGTTATATAAACATAATTTCAAAACCAAATATGCATATTGTTTAAAAATGCCTGTAATATTGTATTTATGTGAGTTTTACTAGAATCAGTTTTTTTGTAAGGTTTGCAAATACAAAAATTAGGTTTTACTCACTATGACAGTATAATGCCACACTCAATATGACAGTTTTTTAAACATAACTCCTAAACAACACACAAGAAATTGCTAAAAATGCCTGGAGAAATGTATCTTTGTTAGTTTTACTAGAATAATGATCTTTTGTACGGTTTTCAAAGACACAAGTTAGTTGTTTTACTCAATATGACTACATATGAAAGTTATATAAACATTACTCCAAAATTTAAACATGCAATATTCTAAAAATGCCTGTAATATTGAATTTATGTGAGTTTTACCAGAATCAGGTATTTTGTTAAGGTTTACAAATACAAAAATTAGGTGTTACTCATAATGACAGTTTTACTGCCACATTCAATATGACAGTTATTTAAACATAACTCTAAACCACACATGTAAAATGGCTAATATTGCCTGGAAAAATTATCTTTGTAAGTTTAACTAGAAACAATATATTTTGTAAGGTTTGCAAAGACACAAGTTAGTTGTTTTACTCAACATGACAGTATAACCGTCATACTAAATCCATCCATCCATCCATTTTCTTCCGCTTATCCGAGGTCGGGTTGCGGGGGCAGCAGCCTAAAAAGAAAAGCCCAGACTTCCCTCTCCCCAGCCACTTTGTGCAGCTCTTCTCGGGGGATCCCGAAGCGTTCCCAGGCCAGCCGGGAGACATAGTCTTCCAAATGTGTCCTGGGTCTTCCCCATGGCCTCCTGCCGGTCGGACTTGCCTTAAACACCTCCCTAGGGAGGCGTTCGGGTGGCATCCTGAGCAGATGCCCGAACCACCTCATCTGGCTCCTCTCAATATGGAGGAGCAGCAGGTTTACTCTTAGTTCCTCCCAGATGACAGAGCTTCTCACCCTATCTCTAGGGAGAGACCCGCCACCCGGCGGAGGAAACTCATTTCGGCCGCTTGTACCCGTGATCTTGTCCTTTCGGTCATACCATAGGTGACGATGGGAACGTAGACCGACCGGTAAATTGAGAGCTTTTCCTTCTGGCTCAGCTCCTTCTTCACCACAACGTATCGGTATAGCGTCCTCATTACTGAAGACGCCGCACCGATCCGACTGTGGATCTTACGATCCACTGTTCCCTCACTCGGGAACAAGACTCCTAGGTACTATAACTCCTCCACTTTGGGCAAGATCTCCTCCCCAACCCGTAGATGGCACTCCACCCTTTCCCGGCGAGGTGCCGAGTCTCATCCCAGTCGCTTCACACTCGGCTGCGAACCGAGGAACAAAGGGCAGTCTTGGCGTAGTCCAACCCTCACTGGAAACGTGTCCGACTTACTGCCGGCAATGCGGACCAAACTCTGGCACTGATCATACAGGGAGCGGACCGCCACAATCGCCAAGTGCACATATGGACACCCTTATATTTTTGAACATTGTGTTTGTTATGGACAATCCGTGACGAGTACAAAAGTCCAATAACAAAGCACCACTTGGGTTCAGATCCGGGTGGCCATTTTTCCAAATTACGCCTCTCCAGGTTTCACTGTCGTTGCCAACATGAGCGTTGAAGCCCCCCAGCAGAACAAGGGAATCACCCGAGGGAGCACTCTCCAGTACTCCCTCAAGGGAATCCAAAGAAGTGGGTACTCTGAGCTGCTGTTTGGTGCGTAAACACAAACAACAGTCAGGACCCGTCCCCCAACCCGAAGGCGGAGGGAAGCTACCATCTCGTCTACTGTGTTAAAGTCCAACGTGCAGGCTTTGAGCCGGGGGGGCAACAAGAATTGCCACCTCAGCCTGTCGCCTCTCATTGCTTGCAAAGCCAGAGTGGAAGAGAGTCCGGCCCCAGAGAGAACAGGTTCCAGAGCCCTTGCTGTGCGTAGAAGTGAGTCCAAATATATCTAGCCGGAACTTCTCCTTCCCTCCCAGCGAGGTGACATTCCACGTCTCAAGAGCTAGCTTATGTCGCCGATGATTGGACCGCCAAGTGCCCTGCCTTCGGCTGCTGCCCAGCTCACACTGCACCCGACCTCTATGACCCAGCCCATGAGTGGTGAGCCCATTGGAGGGGGGACCCACATTGCCTCTTCGAGCTGAGCCTGAGTCCCATGGGGACAGGCCCGGCCACCAGGCGCTCGCCATCATGCCCCACCTCTGGGCCTGGCTCCAGAGGGGAGCCCCGGTGACCCGCGTCCGGGCGAGGAAAAATCTAGGTCCTCGATTTGTACTTCTCATAAAGGTCTTTGAGCTGCTTTTTGTCTGATCCCTCACCTAGGACCTGTTTGTCTGGGAGACCCTACAAAGGGGCATAGAAGCCCAAGTACCGATGGATCCATCCTAATGGTGTGTTTTTGATAACAAGGTAATTCCCGTGCAATCAGAGTATCTTGTAACTTTAAATATTTGGAGCCACTCCCAATTTGTCTTGGTCAGAATGAATCAGGCAAAGAATGTTTTCTACAATATGTGCCAGTGAAAAACACCATTGAGTCACTGTTATCCTTAAAGTCTGTGAGGGAGCAAATACAGCAAGTAAAAAATAGAATCCAACCTGATAATGTTATTCAGGATTTGTGGGATGGCACGAATATTAAAAAGAACATGCTGCTCAAAGACAAGACCTCCTCCTTAGGCATAATTCTTTATCAAGATTCCTTTGAAGTGGCAAATCCACTAGGGTCTGGAAGGAAAAAGCACAAGATTGTCAACAAGCTGTCCCACCACTCTGGTCGCTTTGGTGTAGAACACATTAAAGCCTTCTACAGAAAGCTAGGAGTATCCAACAATGATTTCAAATTAGAAATTGTCACAGCTGATGAGGTGCTTAAAAAATTGAGCGCGCTCCACTCAAACAAGGCCACCGGCCTTGATAATATTCCCTTCAGATTCCTCAGGGACTCTTCCTCCATCATTGCCCCAATCATTACGCACATAATAAACCTCTCAATTTCACACGGCCAAGTACAAAAAGATTTTAAGATAGCAAGAGTAACACCCCTCTTTGAAAAAGGAAGCAAATTGGAACCTGGCAACTACCGACCTGTTTCTATTCTCAGTTCCATTTCGAAAGTAATGGAAAAAATAGTTTATGAAAAGGTCGATAGTTGCCTTGCCACTAATAAACCTTGCCACTAATAAACTCATATACAAATTCCAATCCGGCTTCAGAACTAACCACTCCACTGACACATGCCGTCTCTATCTGACTGACCACATCAAACATGAGGTGGACGCGGGCAAATACTGCGGCATGGTCATGCTGGACGCGGGCAAATACTGCGGCATGGTCATGCTGGACCTTCAGAATGCATTTGACACTGTTCACCACGCTATACTGTTGGATAAGCTCAGAGCAATCGGATTTAACAAAAACCTCAACGGGCTGGATGCAATCTTACTTGAGGGGAGAGAAACAGGTTGTAGAGGTGAACAGCACCTTGCCCCCCCCCCCCCCCTCTCAGTGAGCTGTGGAGTCCTTCAAGGCAGTATATTGGGGCCTTTACTGTTCCTAATATACATAAACGACTTGTCATCGGCATGCGACTGTGAATTGTTCTTGTTTGCGAATGACTGGTATCAGACAGGGACAAGTCACAGGTGGAGAAAATCCTCAGTGCTGAACTCTGTAGAACTTGCACCTGGCTCGCTGACAACAAGCTATCTATGCATACACTTGGGTAAAACGGAATCAATCCTGTTTGGGTCCCACATCAACCTTAAGAAAGTCAATGACTTCACTATAAAAGTGGGTGTCATTGTTATCACCAGGAAGGATGAGGTCACCTACCTAGGCTCCATTCTAGAGGCTAGTCTTTCCTGCGATAAAATGGCAACCAAAGTAATCAAAAAGGTCAACCAACGAACGAGATTTCTCTATAGAATCTCCTCTCTGGTCAACAAAAGCACCATGAGGATTCTGGCGGGAACTCTCGTCAACCCTTTTTGGATTACGCATGCACCTCCTGGTACCCTAGCACCTCCAAAACCCTCAAATCTAAACTCCAAACATCCCAGAAAAAGCCAGTCAGATTACTTCTAGACCTCCACCCCAGATCCCACCTCACTCCTACCCACTTCTCCAAAGTGGGCTGGCTCAGGGTGGAGGACAGAGTAAAACAACTTGCACTGAGCCTAGTCTATAAAATCCGCTACACCTCCCTGATACCAAAGTACATGTCAAACTACTTCCTTAACGTAAATGACTGCCATAACCACAACACCAGGGGGAGCTCCACTAACCACGTTAAACCCAGATTCCGATCTAACAAAGGTCTTAACTCATTCTCTTTCTATGCCACATCAATGTGGAATGCGCTCCCAACAGGTATAAAAGAAAGGGCATCTCTAACCTCCTTCAAAACCGCAATAAAAGTACACCTCCAGGCAGCTACAACCCTAAACTAACACCCTCCCCGGATTGTTAATAATCAAATGTAAACAATCTTATGTCTTCTGATCTCTCTCTCTCTCTCTCTCTCTCTCTCTCTCTCTCTCTCTCTCTCTCTCTCTCTCTCTCTCTCTCTCTCTCTCTCTCTCTCTCTCTCTCTCTATGTCCACTACTTGCTGTACATATCCTACCAAGTCAGACCTACACTGTACCAATATCCATTTCTCTGTTCTCAATTGTTGATGACTGATGATAACAACCAAACCTAACATCCCACTCCCCCTCCACACCCCGGATTGTTCCATCCATCCATCCATCCATCTTCTTCCGCTTATCCGAGGTCGGCAGCCTAAGCAGGGAAACCCAGACTTCCCTCTCCCCAGCCACTTCGTCCAGCTCTTCCCGGGCGATCCCGAGGCGTTCCCAGGCCAGCCGGGAGACATAGTCTTCCAAACGTATCCTGGGTCTTCCCCGTGGCCTCCTACCGGTCGGATGTGCCCTAAACACCTCCCTAGGGAGGCGTTCGGGTGGCATCCTGACCAGATGCCCGAACCACCTCATCTGGCTCCTCTCGATGTGAAGGAGCAGCGGCTTTACTTTGAGCTCCTCCCGGATGGCAGAGCTTCTCACCCTATCTCTAAGGGAGAGCTCCGCCACCCGGCGGAGGAAACTCATTTTGGCCGCTTGTACTCGTGATGTTGTCCTTTCGGTCATAACCCAAAGCTCATGACCATAGGTGAGGATGGGAACGTAGATTGACCGGTAAATTGAGAGCTTTGCCTTCCGGCTCAGCTCCTTATTCACCACAACGGATCGATACAGCGTCCGCATTACTGAAGACGCCGCACCGATCCGCCTGTCGATCTCACGATCCACTCTTCCCTCACTCGTCAACAAGACTCCGAGGTACTTGAACTCCTCCACTTGGGGAAGGGTCTCCTCCGCAACCCGGAGATGGCACTCCACCCTTTTCCGGGCGAGAACCATGGACTCGGACTTGGAGGTGCTGATTCTCATCCCAGTCGCTTCACACTCAGCTGCGAACCCATCCAGTGAGAGCTGAAGATCCTGGCCAGATGAAGCCATCAGGACCACATCATCTACAAAAAGCAGAGAACTAATCCTGCAGCCACCAAACCAGATCCCCTCAACGCCTTGACTGCGCCTAGAAATTATGTCCATAAAAGTTATGAACAGAAACGGTGACAAAGGGCAGCCTTGGCGTAGTCCAACCCTCACTGGAAACATGTCCGACTTACTGCCGGCAATGCGGACCAAACTCTGGCACTGATCATACAGGGAGCGGACCGACACAATCAGACAGTCCGATACCCCATACTCTCTGAGCACTCCCCACAGGACTTCCCGAGGGACACGGTCGAATGTCTTCTCCAAGTCCACAAAACACATGTAGACTGGTTGGGCAAACTCCCATGCACCCTCAAGGACCCTGCCGAGAGTATAGAGCTGGTCAGCAGTTCCACGACCAGGACAAAAACCACACTGTTCCTCCTGAATCCGAGGTTCGACTATCCGGCGTAGCCTCCTCTCCAGCACACCTGAATAGACCTGAAGGCTGAGGAGTGTGATCCCACGATAGTTAGAACACACCCTCCGGTTCCACTTCTTAAAGAGGCCAAGGCCAAGCGGTGTGCGGCTTCGGCGGTCGCGGAGGCAAAAACTCGGACATGGGAGGAGTTCGGTGAAGCCATGGAAAACGATTTCCGGACGGCTTTGAAGCAATTCTGGACCACCATCAGCCGCCTCAGGAAGGGGAAGCAGTGCACTATCAACACCGTGTATGGTGAGGATGGTGTTCTGCTGACCTCGACTGCGGATGTTGTGGATCGGTGGAGGGAATACTTCGAAGACCTCCTCAATCCCACCAACATGTCTTCTTATGAGGAAACTGTGGTGGGCTCTCCTATTTCCTGGGCTGAGGTTGCTGAGGTAGTTAAAAAGCTCCTCAGTGGCAAGGCCCCGGGGGTGGATGAGATCCGCCCAGAGTTCCTTAAGGCTCTGGATGCTGTGGGGCTGTCTTGGTTGACAAGACTCTGCAGCATCGCGTGGACATCGGAGGCGGTACCTCTGGATTGGCAGACCGGGGTGGTGGTTCCTCTCTTTAAGACCCCGGATTGTAAAATAATGTAAATAATTCAATGTGATTATCTTGTGTGATGACTATATTATGATAATAGTATATATCTGGTAGTGTATATCTGTATCATGAATCAATTTAAGTGGACCCTGACTTAAACAAGTTGAAAAACCTATTCGGGTGTTACCATTTAGTGGTCAATTGTACGGAATATGTACTTCACTGTGCAACTTACTAATAAAAGTCTCAATCAGTCAATCAATCACAGTCCGGCCTTCATGCCAAGAGCGACAAAAATCTCTAATGTGAGTGACTTCATTAGATACTTTGTTCGCCGGGAAATAGTAGCAACAGGACTTTAACGACAAGCCTCAAAATTTCAGAGCTTGGAAACGCTCCTCTAAAAATGCAATAAATGGATTAGATTTATCAACAAGTGAGGAGATGGACTTGATGTTAAAGTGGCTTGGCAAAGAATCCTCTGAACACGTAGAACAAATTAGAGCCATACACATTAACAACCCAACCAAAGGTCTCAATATGATGTGGGACAGGCTTGAGCAATGTTATGGCTCAGCTGAAGTGATTGAGGATACACTCTTCAAAAGACTTGATATGTTCCCCCAAATCACATCCAAAGACTACACAAACTAAGGAAGTTTAGTGACCTGCTCATGGAAATGCAGAGTGCTAAAGCTGAAGGAGACCTTCCTGGTCTTGCGTTTATGGATACCGCAAGAGGCTTAAATCCAATTGTGCAGAAACTTCCCTTCAATTTGCAAGAAAGGTGGACCACAGTAGGAGCTAAATACAAATGCACACAACGTGTCCCCTTCCCACCATTCAATGTTTTTGTAGACTTTGTAAAGCAAGAAGCTAACTCAAGAAATTACCCAAGCTTTAACTTTACATCGTTCCCTGACGTACCCAAACTCGACAAACTGCCTTGGAGAGCATATAATCAAAAATAAATGTCAGTGCACAAAACTGATGTCCCCCGTTACAATTTAGATTCACAAAAAGGCAAACAAAGCTGTTAACAGCGACAAGCTTTGCCCAATTCACATGAAACCTCATCCCCTCTCGAAGTGCAGATCATTTCGAATGAAAACACTCGATGATCGAAAAGCATTCTTAAAAGAGAACCACATTTGCTTCAAATGCTGTTCTTCATCTACACACAATGCAAATAACTGTATGGTCAAGATACAGTGCTCTGTGTCTTGATGAAAAACACTGCACTGCTCTTCACCCAGGACCAGCACCCTGGTTTAAAGAAACTGAACCTGCAGCAGAGTATGGCGGGGAGAGTGACTCCACTAAGTGGCCTGCTGGCCATCCTGAACAAGCAGTAAGGCTCTATGCCATCCATGATGAACAAAGTAACAGGTCGTTAGTATGTCCTGAGTTTTTTTGAATTGTTCAATGACCGTGGCCCTAGTTCCCCTTACTCACTAAGGACATGTGCTGGTACTAAAAAAGCAATGGGCAGGAGAGCTACAGGATATGTAGTGGCAGCCTTGGATGGTTCAGTCCACATCCCATTGCCTAGCCTCATTGAATGTATAAATATCCCAAACGATAGAGATGCAATTCCCACACCCAGTGCAGCTATGCAACACAGTCACCTAAAGTCAGTAGCTCACCTTATCCCTGACCTGGACTCTAATGCCCCTATACTCATGCTTCTCGGACGGGATGTTATTAGAGTTCACAAAGTCCATAAACAGATAAGTGGCCCGAGCAACTATGCGCAAAAATTGGACCTCGGGTGGGTCATAGTAGGAAACGTGTGTTTAGGTGATGTCCACAAAACTCTCGCTGTGAAGACGCTGTTCACAAATACAACTGAGAAGGGGCGTCCTACAATGTTTGAGCTATGCCCCAATGTATTTAATGTAATAGCGAGACATTGTGAGATACAAGTTCCATTCAGCTTCAGCACTCAACTTGTGGAGAGCGCTTGTGAACATGATCATTTAGGATGTAATGTGTTCAAACAAACCAGACATGACAATTACATCGCAGGACAAAGCCTTCTTGAAAATAATGGAAGAAGGACTACAAAAGGACAGTGTGAATACATTTGCATAGCAGTTTTTAAAAACAGTTTTATACTGGAACCATTAGCTGCCAGTAGGTTACTGTATTTAAATGGTGAAATTTCTTAGTGTGAGATAATGCGAAAAAAGCAATAAAAAATGACTCAAACACAACTCCTAAACCAAACATGCAAAATGTGTAAAAATACCTGCAATATTGAATCTATGTGAGTTTGACTGGAATCAGTTTTTTTTGTAAGGTTTGCAAATACAAAAATTAGGTTTTACACATAATGACAGTATAACTGCCACACTCAATATGAAACCACACATGAAAAATGTCTAATAATGAATTAAGAAATGTATCTTTGTGAGTTTTACGAGAAACATTTCTTTTGTAAGGCTTGCAAACACAAAAAGTAGTTTTTTACTCAATATGACAATAATGTTCTTAGAATCCTGAGATAATGCGAAAAAAGCAATAAAAATGTATTCCAGCATAATTCCTAAACCAAACATGCAAAATGTCTAAAAATGAATGAAGAAATGTATTTTTGTGAGTTTTACTAGAAACATTTTCTTTTGTAAGGTTTGCAAAGACATAAATTATTTTTTTTTACTCAATATGACAGTTTATCTGCCACGCTCAATATGTAAGTTATTTAAACATAACTCCTAAACTACACATGAAAAATTGCTAATAATGCCTCAAATGATGCATTCTTGTGAGTTTTGCTCGAAACATATGCTTTTTTAAGGTTTGCAAACACAAAAAGTAATTTTTTACTCAATATGATAATAATGTTCTTAGAATCCTGAGATAATGCGAAAAAAGCAATAAAAATGTATTCCATCATTATTCTTAAACCAAACATGCAAAATGTCTAAAATTGCCTGTAATATTGAATCCATTTGAGTTTTACTAGAATCAGATAATCTTTTGTAATGTTTGCAAATACAAAAATTAGGTTTTACTCACTATGACAGTTTAACTGCCGCGCTCAATATGTAAGTTATTTAAACATAACTAGTAAACCACCAATGTAAAATGGCTAAAAATGCCTGAAATAATGCATCATTGGGAGTTTTACTCTAAACATATGCTTTTTTAAAGCCTGCAAACACAAAAAGTAGTTTTTTACTCAATATGACAATAATGTTCTTAGAATCCTGAGATAATGCGAAAAAAGCAATAAAAATGTATTCCAGCATAATTCCTAAACCAAACATGCAAAATGTCTAAAAATGAATGAAGAAATGTATTTTTGTGAGTTTTACTAGAAACATTTTCTTTTGTAAGGTTTGCAAAGACATAAATTATTTTTTTTTACTCAATATGACAGTTTATCTGCCACGCTCAATATGTAAGTTATTTAAACATAACTCCTAAACTACACATGAAAAATTGCTAATAATGCCTCAAATGATGCATTCTTGTGAGTTTTGCTCGAAACATATGCTTTTTTAAGGTTTGCAAACACAAAAAGTAATTTTTTACTCAATATGATAATAATGTTCTTAGAATCCTGAGATAATGCGAAAAAAGCAATAAAAATGTATTCCATCATTATTCTTAAACCAAACATGCAAAATGTCTAAAATTGCCTGTAATATTGAATCCATTTGAGTTTTACTAGAATCAGATAATCTTGTGTAATGTTTGCAAATACAAAAATTAGGTTTTACTCACTATGACAGTTTAACTGCCGCGCTCAATATGTAAGTTATTTAAACATAACTAGTAAACCACCAATGCAAAATGGCTAAAAATGCCTGAAATAATGCATCATTGGGAGTTTTACTCTAAACATATGCTTTTTTAAAGCCTGCAAACACAAAAAGTAGTTTTTTACTCCATATGACTGTAATGTTCTTAGAATCCTGAGATAATGCAAAAAAAAAGCAATAAAAGTGTATTCAAACATAACTCCTAAACAACAGATGCAAAATGGCTAATTATACCTGGAGATATGTATCTTTGTTAGTTTTACTAGAAAAATAAACTTTTGTAAGGTTTGCAAAGACACAAGTTAGTGTTTTTTTTTCAATATGACAGTTTAACTGTCATATTAAATATGAAAGTTATATAAACATAACTCCAAAACCAAACATGCATTATGTCTAAAAATGCCTGTAATATTGAATCTATGTGAGTTTTACTAGAATCAGGTATTTTGGTAAGGTTTACAAATACAAAAATTATGTTTTACTCATAATGACAGTATAACTGCCACAAACAATATGACAGTTTTTTCAAACATAACTCCTTAAACCACAAATGCAAAATGGCTAATATTGCCTGGAGAAATGTATCTTTGTGAGTTTTACTGGAAAAAAAATATTTTGTAAGGTTTGCAAAAACAAAAAGTAGTTTTTTACTCAATATGACAATTATGTTCTTAGAATCCTGAGATAATGCGAAAAAAGCAATAAAAAAGTATTCCGTCATAATTCCTAAACCAAACATGCAAAATGTCTAAAAATGCCTGCAATATTGAATCCATGTGAGTTTTACTAGAATCAGTTGTTTTTGTAAGGTTTGCATATACAAAAATTAGGTTTTACTCACATGACAGTATACTGGCACACTCAATATGACAGTTATTAAACAAAACTAGTAAACCACACATGAACAATGGCTAATAATGCCTGAAATAATGCATCATTGGGAGTTTTACTCTAAACATATGCTTTTTTAAGGCTTGCAAACACAAAAAGTAGTTTTTTACTCAATATGACAGTAATGTTCTTGGAATCCTGAGATAATGCGAAAAAAGCAATACAAATGTATTCAAACATAACTCCTAAACAACACATGCAAAATGGCTAAAAAAGCCTAGAGACATGTATCTTTGTTAGTTTTACTAGAAAAAATATATTTTGTAAGGTTTGCAAAGACACAAGTTAGGAAGGCAAAGCTCTCAATTTACCGGTCGATCTACGTTCCCATCCTCACCTATGGTCATGAGCTTTGGGTTATGACCGAAAGGACAACATCACGAGTACAAGCGGCCGAAATGAGTTTCCTCCGCCGGGTGGCGGAGCTCTCCCTTAGAGATAGGGTGAGAAGCTCTGCCATCCGGGAGGAGCTCAAAGTAAAGCCGCTGCTCCTCCACATCGAGAGGAGCCAGATGAGGTGGTTCGGGCATCTGGTCAGGATGCCACCCGAACGCCTCCCTAGGGAGGTGTTTAGGGCACGTCCGACCGGTAGGAGGCCACGGGGAAGAGCCAGGACACGTTTGGAAGACTATGTCTCCCGGCTGGCCTGGGAACGCCTCGGGATCTCCCGGGAAGAGCTGGACGAAGTGGCTGGGGAGAGGGAAGTCTGGGTTTCCCTGCTTAGGCTGCCGACCTCGGATAAGCGGAAGAAGATGGATGGATGGATGGATGGAAAAATCCGGGGTGTGGAGGGGGAGTGGGGTGTTAGGTTTGGTTGTTATCATCAGTCATCAACAATTGAGAACAGAGAAATGGATGTTGGTACAGTGTAGGTCTGACTTGGTAGGATATGTACAGCAAGTAGTGGATATAGAGAGAGAGAGAGAGAGAGAGAGAGAGAGAGAGAGAGAGAGAGAGAGAGAGAGAGAGAGAGAGAGAGAGAGAGAGAGATCAGAAGACATAATATTGTTTACATTTGATTATTAACAATCCGGGGAGGGTGTTAGTTTAGGGTTGTAGCTGCCTGGAGGTGTACTTTTATTGCGGTTTTGAAGGAGGTTAGAGATGCCCTTTCTTTTATACCTGTTGGGAGCGCATTCCACATTGATGTGGCATAGAAAGAGAATGAGTTAAGACCATTGTTAGATCGGAATCTGGGTTTAACGTGGTTAGTGGAGCTCCCCCTGGTGTTGTGGTTATGGCAGTCATTTACGTTAAGGAAGTAGTTTGACATGTACTTTGGTATCAGGGAGGTGTAGCGGATTTTATAGACTAGGCTCAGTGCAAGTTGTTTTACTCTGTCCTCCACCCTGAGCCAGCCCACTTTGGAGAAGTGGGTAGGAGTGAGGTGGGATCTGGGGTGGAGGTCTAGAAGTAATCTGACTGGCTTTTTCTGGGATGTTTGGAGTTTAGATTTGAGGGTTTTGGAGGTGCTAGGGTACCAGGAGGTGCATGCGTAATCCAAAAAGGGTTGACGAGAGTTCCCGCCAGAATCCTCATGGTGCTTTTGTTGACCAGAGAGGAGATTCTATAGAGAAATATCGTTCGTTGGTTGACCTTTTTGATTACCTTGGTTGCCATTTTATCGCAGGAAAGACTAGCCTCTAGAATGGAACCTAGGTAGGTGACCTCATCCTTCCTGGTGATAACAATGACACCCACTTTTATAGTGAAGTCATTGACTTTCTTAAGGTTGATGTGGGACCCAAACAGGATGGATTCCGTTTTACCCAAGTGTATGCATGGATAGCTTGTTGTCAGCGAGCCAGGTGCAAGTTCTACAGAGTTCAGCACTGAGGATTTTCTCCACCTGTGACTTGTCCCTGTCTGATACCAGTCATTCGCAAACAAGAACAATTCACAGTCGCATGCCGATGACAAGTCGTTTATGTATATTAGGAACAGTAAAGGCCCCAATATACTGCCTTGAAGGACTCCACAGCTCACTGAGAGGGGGGGGGGGGGGGGGTCAAGGTGCTGTTCACCTCTACAACCTGTTCTCTCCCCTCAAGTAAGATTGCATCCAGCCCGAAGAGGTTTTGTTAAATCCGATTGCTCTGAGCTTATCCAACAGTATAGCGTGGTGAACGGTGTCAAATGCATTCTGAAGGTCCAGCATGACCATGCCGCAGTATTTGCCCGCGTCCAGCATGACCATGCCGCAGTATTTGCCCGCGTCCACCTCATGTTTGATGTGGTCAGTCAGATAGAGACGGCATGTGTCAGTGGAGTGGTTAGTTCTGAAGCCGGATTGGAATTTGTATATGAGTTTATTAGTGGCAAGGCAACTATCGACCTTTTCATAAACAATTTTTTCCATTACTTTCGAAATGGAACTGAGAATAGAAACAGGTCGGTAGTTGCCAGGTTCCAATTTGCTTCCTTTTTCAAAGAGGGGTGTTACTCTTGCTATCTTAAAATCTTTTTGTACTTGGCCGTGTGAAATTGAGAGGTTTATTATGTGCGTAATGATTGGGGCAATGATGGAGGAAGAGTCCCTGAGGAATCTGAAGGGAATATTATCAAGGCCGGTGGCCTTGTTTGAGTGGAGCGCGCTCAATTTTTTAAGCACCTCATCAGCTGTGACAATTTCTAATTTGAAATCATTGTTGGATACTCCTAGCTTTCTGTAGAAGGCTTTAATGTGTTCTACACCAAAGCGACCAGAGTGGTGGGACAGCTTGTTGACAATCTTTTGCTTTTTCCTTCCAGACCCTAGTGGATTTGCCACTTCAAAGGAATCTTGAAAAAGAATTATGCCTAAGGAGGAGGTCTTGTCTTTGAGCAGCATGTTCTTTTTAATATTTGTGCCATCCCACAAATCCTGAATAACATTATCAGGTTGGATTCTAGTTTTTACTTGCTGTATTTGCTCCCTCACAGACTTTAAGGATAACAGTGACTCAATGGTGTTTTTCACTGGCACATATTGTAGAAAACATTATTTGCCTGATTCATTCTGACCAAGACAAATTGGGAGTGGCTCCACAAATTTAAAGTTCCAAGTGACTCTGATTGCACGGGAATTACCTTGTTATCAAAAACACACCAGTAGGTTGGATTTAGCTGCGGCGGCCAGGTGGCAGCAGGTTATCGCTCGTCCATCCATCGGTACTTGGGCTTCTATGCCCCCTGGTAGGGTCTCCCAGACAAACAGGTCCTAGGTGAGGGATCAGAAAAAAAGCAGCTCAAAGACCTTTATGAGAAGTACAAATCGAGGACCTAGATTTTTCCTCGCCCGGACGCGGGTCACCGGGGCTCCCCTCTGGAGCCAGGCCCAGAGGTGGGGCACGATGGTGAGCCCATGGGGCGCAGGCTCAGCTCGAAGAGGCAATGTGGGTCCCCCCTCCAATGGGCTCACCACTCATGGGCTGGGTCATCGAGGTCGGGTGCAGTGTGAGCTGGGCAGCAGCCGAAGGCAGGGCACTTGGCGGTCCAATCATCGGCAACATAAGCTAGCTCCTGAGACGTGGAATGTCACCTCGCTGGGAGGGAAGGAGAAGTTCCGGCTAGATGTAGTTGGACTCACTTCTACGCACAGCAAGGGCTCTGGAACCTGTTCTCTCTGGGGCATTCCACTCTGGCATTGCAAGCAATGAGAGGCGACAGGCTGGGGTGGCAATTCTTGTTGCCCCCCCGGCTCAAAGTCTGCACGTTGGACTTTAACACAGTAGACGAGATGGTAGCTTCCCTCCGCCTTCGGGTTGGGGGACGGGTCCTGACTGTTGTTTGTGTTTACGCACCAAACAGCAGCTCAGAGTAACCACTTCTTTGGATTCCCTTGAGGGAGTACTGGAGAGTGCTCCCTCGGGTTATTCCCTTGTTCTGCTGGGGGGCTTCAACGCTCATGTTGGCAACGACAGTGAAAACTGGAGAGGCGTGATTGGGAAAAATGGCCACCCGGATCTGAACCCAAGTGGTGCTTTGTTATTGGACTTTTGTACTCGTCACGGATTGTCCATAACAAACACAATGTTCAAACATAAGGGTGTCCATATGTGCACTTGGCACCAGGACACCCTCGGCCGCACTTCTATGAATGACTTTGTAGTTGTGTCATCGGATTTGCGGCCTCATGTTTTGGACACTCGGGTGACGAGAGGGGCAGAGCTTTCTACCGATCACAGCCTGGTGGTGAGCTGGCTCCGATGGTGGGGGAGGATGCCGGACAGACCTGGCAGGCCCAAATGCATTGTGATGGTCTGCTGGGAACACCTAGCAGAGTCTCCTGTCAGAGAGATGTTCAATTCCCACCTCCGGAAGAACTTTATATGATAATGAGAATGGGTTATACTTGTATAGCGCTTTTCTACCTTCAAGGACACAACGGACGTGACTAGGATGGTAGAAGGTGGGGATTGAACCCGAGTAACCAGCAACCCTCCGATTGCTGGCACGGCCACTCTACCAACTTCGCCACGCCGCCCCTTTGAACTTTGAACTTTGAACATGTCACGAGGGAGGTGCTGGACCATTTTCCGTGCCTCTCTTGTCGAGGCAGCTGATTGGAGCTGTGGCCTCAAGGTATTTGGTGCATGTCGGGGCGGTAATCCTAGAACCCGCAGGTGGACACCAGCAGTGAGGGAAGCCGTCAAACTGAAGAAAGAGCCTATCTGTGGGGGGGGGGGGGGCAGTGCACTGTCAACACCGTGTATGGTGTGCTGCTGACCTTTACTGCGGCTGTTCTGGATCGGTGGAGGGAATACTTCGAAAACCTCCTCAATCCCACCAACATGTCTTCCTATGACGAAGCAGTGCCTGGGGAATCTGTGGTGGGTTCTCCTATTTCTGGGGCTGAAGTTGCTGAGGTAGTTAAAACGCTCCTCGGTGGCAAGGCCCCGGGGGTGGATGAGATCCTTAAGGCTCTGGATGCTGTGGGGCTGTCTTGGTTGACAAGACTCTGCAATATCGCGTGGACATTGGGGGCGGTACCTCTGGATTGGGAGACCGGGGTGGTGGTTCCTCTCTTTAAGAATGGGAACCGGAGGGTGTGTTCCAATTATCGTGGATCACACTCCTCAGCCTTCCCGGTAAGATCTATTCATGTGTACGGGAGAGGAGGCTACGCCGGATAGTTGAACCTCGGATCCAGGACGAACAGTGTGGTTTTCGTCCTGGTCGTGGAACTCTAGACCAGCTCTATATTCTCGGCAGGGTCCTTGAGTGTGCATGAGAGTTTGCCTAACCAGTCTACATGTGCTTTGTGGACTTGGAGAAGGCATTCGACCGTATCCAGGGAAGTCCTGTGGGGAGTGCTCAGAGAGTATGGGGTATCGGACTGTCTGATTGTGGCGGGTCGCTGCCTGTATGATCAGTGTCAGAGCTTTGTCCGCATTGCCGGCAGTAAGTCGGACCCCTTTCCAGTGAGGGTTGGACTGCCCTTTGTCACCGATTCTGTTCATAACTTTTATGGACAGAATTTGTAGGCACAGTCATGGTGTTGAGGGGATCCGGTTTGGTGGCTGCAGGATTAGGTCTCTGCTTTTTGCAGATAATGTGGTCCTGATGGCTTCAACTGGCCAGGATATTCAGCTCTCATTGGATCGGTTCGCAGCCGAGTGTGAAGCGACTGGGATGAGACTCAGCACCTCGCCCGGGAAAGGGTGGAGTGCCATCTACAGGTTGGGGAGGAGATCTTGCCCAAAGTGGAGGAGTTCAAGTACCTAAGAGTCTTGTTCAAGAGTGACGGAACAGTGGATCGTAAGATCCACAGGCGGATCGGTGCGGCGTCTTCAGTAATGAGGACGCTATACCGATCCGTAGTGGTGAAGAAGAAGCTGAGCCAGAAGGAAAAGCTCTCAATTCACCGGTCGATCTACGTTCCCATCGTCACCTATGGTCATGAGCTTTGGGTTATGACCGAAAGGACAAGATCACGGGTACAAGCGGCCAAAATGAGTTTCCTCCGCTGGGTGGCGGGTCTCTCCCTAGAGATAGGGTGAGAAGCTCTGTCATCTGGGAGGAACTCGGAGTAAACCTGCTGCTCCTCCATATTGAGAGGAGCCAGATGAGGTGGTTCGGGCATCTGCTCAGGTTGCCACCCGAACGCCTCCCTAGGGAGGTGTTTAGGGCAAGTCTGACCGGCAGGAGGCCATGGGGAAGACCCAGGACACATTTGGAAGACTATGTCTCCCGGCTTGCCTGGGAACGCCTCGGGATCCCCCGAGAATAGCTGGACAAAGTGGCTGGGGAGGGGGAAGTCTGGGCTTCTCTAATTAGGCTGCTGCCCCCGCAACCCGACCTCGGATAAGCGGAAGAAAATGGATGGATGGATGGATTTAGTATGTTGAGTAAAACAACTAACTTGTGTCTTTGCAAACCTTACAAAATATATTTTTTCTAGTAAAACTTACAAAGATACATTTTTCCAGGCATTATTAGCCATTTTGCATGTGTGGTTTAGGAGTTATGTTTAAATAACTGTCAGATTGAGTGTGACAGTATACTGTCATAGTGAGAAAAACCCATATTTTGTATTTGCAAACCTTACAAAAACAACTGATTCTAGTTAAACTCACATGAATACAATATTACAGGCATTTTTAGACATAATGCATGGTTGCTTTTGGAGTTATATTTATATAACTTTCATATATAGTATGACAGTTATACTGTCATATTGAGTGAAAAAAAACTAACTTGTATCTTTACAAACCTTACAAAATATATTTTTTTAGTAAAACTCACAAAGATACATTTCTCCAGGCAATATTAGCCATTTTACATGTGTGGTTTAAGAGTTATGTTTAAATAACGTCATATTGAAGTGGCAGTAATACTGTCATTATAAGTAACACCTAATTTTTGCATTTGTAAACCTTACCAAAATACCTGATTCTGGTAAAACTCACATAGATTCAATATTACAGGCATTTTTAGACATATTGCATGTTTAAATTTTGGAGTAATGTTAAATAACTTTTATAAGTAGTCATATTGAGTAAAACAAAACTAACTTGTGTATTTGCAAACCTTACAAAAGATCATTATTCTAGTAAAACTAACAAAGATGCATTTCTCCAGGCATTATTAGCAATTTCGCATGTGTTGTTTAGGAGTTATGTTTAAAAAACTATCATATTGAGTGTGACAGTATACTGTCATAGTGAGTAAAACCTAATTTGTGTATTTGCAAACCTTACAAAAAAACCTGATTCTAGTAAAACTCACATGAATACAATATTACAGGCATTTTTAGGCATGTTTGCTTTTGGAGTTATGTTTATATAACTTTCATATTTAGTATGGCAGTTATACTGTCATATTGAGTAAAAAAAAAAAACTTGTGTCTTTACAAACCTTACAAAATATATTTTTTTGGTAAAACTCACAAAGATAAATTTTCCAGGCAATATTAGCCATTTTACATGTGTGGTTTAGAGTTATGTTTAAATAACTGTCACATTGAATGTGGCAGTAAAACTGTCATTATGAGTAACACCTAATTTTTGTATTTGTAAACCTTAACAAAATACCTGATTCTGGTAAAACTCACATAGATTCAATATTACAGGCATTTTTAGAATATTGCATGTTTAAATTTTGGAGTAATGTTTATATAACTTTCATATGTAGTCATATTGAGTAAAACAACTAACTTGTGTTTTTGCAAACAATACAAAAGATCATTATTCTAGTAAAACTAACAAAGATACATTTTTCCAGGCATTTTTAGCAATTTCTAATGTGTTGTTTAGGAGTTATGTTTAAAAAAACTATCATATTGAGTGTGGCAGTATACTGTCATAGTGAGTAAAACCAAATTTTTGTATTTGCAAACCTTACAAAAAAACCTGATTTTAGTAAAACTCACATGAATACCATATTACAGGCATTTTTAGGCATGTTTGCTTTTGGAGTTATGTTTATATAACTTTCATAAAAAAAACTAACTTGTGTCTTTACAAACCTTAGAAAACATTTTTTTTCGGTAAAACTCACAAAGATAAATTTTCCAGGCAATATTAGCCTTTTTACATGTGTGGTTTAGAGTTATGTTTAAATAACTGTCGTATTGAATGTGGCAGTAAAACTGTCATTATGAGTAAAACCTAATTTTTGTATTTGTAAACCTTACCAAAATACCTGATTATGGTGAAACTCACATAGATTCAATATTACAGCATTTTTGGAATATTGCATGTTTAAATTTTGGAGTAATGTTTATATAACTTTCATATGTATTCATATTGAGTAAAACAACTAACTTGTGTCTTTGCAAACCGTACAAAAGATAATTATTCTAGTAAAACTAACAAAGATACATTTCTCCAGGCATTTTCAGCAATTTCTTATGTGTTGTTTAGGAGATATATTTAAAAAACTGTCATATTGAGTGTGGAAGTATACTGTCATAGTGAGTAAAACCTAACTTTTGTATTTGCAAACCTTACAAAAAAACCTGATTCTAGTAAAACTCACATAGATACAATATTACAGGCATTTTTAGACAATATGCATATTCGGTTTTGAAATTATGTTTATATAACCTTCATGACAGCTATACTGTCATATTGAGTAAAAAAAATAACTTGTGTCTTTGCAAACCTTACAAAATATGATTTTTCTTGTAAAATTCACAAAGATAACATTTTCACGCATTATTAGGAATTTTGCATGGTTGGTTTAGGAATTATGTTGTAATACATTTGTATTGCTTTTTTCGCATTGTCTAAGGATTCTAAAAACATTACTGTCATATTACGTAAAAAAACTACTTTTTGTGTTTGCAAGCCTTAAAAAAAGCATGTTTCGAGTAAAACTCAAGAGGATGCATTATATCATGCATTTTTAGACAGATTGCATGTTTGGTTTTGGAGTTATGTTCAAATAACTTTCATATTTAGTAAGACAGTTATACTGTAGTATTAAATTAAAAAAACTAACTTGTGTCTTTGCAAACCTTACAAAATATATTTTTTCTAGTAAAACTAACAAAGATACATGTCTCTAGGCTTTATTAGCCATTTTGCATGTGTTGTTTAGGAGTTATGTTTGAATACATTTTTATTGCTTTTTTCGCATTATCTCAGGATTCCAACAACATTACTGTCATATTGAGTAAAAAACTACTTTTTGTTTTTGCAAGCCTTAAAAAAGCATATGTTTAGAGTAAAACTCCCAATGATGCATTATTTCAGGCATTATTAGCCATTGTTCATGTGTGGTTTACTAGTTTTGTTTAATAACTGTCATATTGAGTGTGCCATTATACTGTCATGTGAGTAAAACCTAATTTTTGTATATGCAAACCTTACAAAAACAACTGATTCTAGTAAAACTCACATGGATTCAATATTGCAGGCATTTTTAGACATTTTGCATGTTTGGTTTAAGAATTATGACGGAATACTTTTTTATTGCTTTTTTCGCATTATCTCAGGATTCTAAGAACATAATTGTCATATTGAGTAAAAAAATACTTTTTGTTTTTGCAAACCTTACAAAATATTTTTTTTCCAGTAAAACTCACAAAGATACATTTCTCCAGGCAATATTAGCCATTTTGCATTTGTGGTTTAAGGAGTTATGTTTGAAAAAAATGTCATATTGTTTGTGGCAGTTATACTGTCATTATGAGTAAAACATAATTTTTGTATTTGTAAACCTTACCAAAATACCTGATTCTAGTAAAACTCACATAGATTCAATATTACAGGCATTTTTAGACATAATGCATGTTTGGTTTTGGAGTTATGTTTATATAACTTTCATATTTAATATGACAGTTAAACTGTCATATTGAAAAAAAAAACATTAACTTGTGTCTTTGCAAACCTTACAAAAGTTTATTTTTCTAGTAAAACTAACAAAGATACATATCTCCAGGTATAATTAGCCATTTTGCATCTGTTGTTTAGGAGTTATGTTTGAATACACTTTTATTGCATTTTTTTGCATTATCTCAGGATTCTAAGAACATTACAGTCATATGGAGTAAAAAACTACTTTTTGTGTTTGCAGGCTTTAAAAAAGCATATGTTTAGAGTAAAACTCCCAATGATGCATTATTTCAGGCATTTTTAGCCATTTTGCATTGGTGGTTTACTAGTTATGTTTAAATAACTTACATATTGAGCGCGGCAGTTAAACTGTCATAGTGAGTAAAACCTAATTTTTGTATTTGCAAACATTACAAAAGATTATCTGATTCTAGTAAAACTCAAATGGATTCAATATTACAGGCAATTTTAGACATTTTGCATGTTTGGTTTAAGAATAATGATGGAATACATTTTTATTGCTTTTTTCGCATTATCTCAGGATTCTAAGAACATTATTATCATATTGAGTAAAAAATTACTTTTTGTGTTTGCAAACCTTAAAAAAGCATATGTTTCGAGCAAAACTCACAAGAATGCATCATTTGAGGCATTATTAGCAATTTTTCATGTGTAGTTTAGGAGTTATGTTTAAATAACTTACATATTGAGCGTGGCAGATAAACTGTCATATTGAGTAAAAAAAAAAAATTGATGTCTTTGCAAACCTTACAAAAGAAAATGTTTCTAGTAAAACTCACAAAAATACATTTCTTCATTCATTTTTAGACATTTTGCATGTTTGGTTTAGGAATTATGCTGGAATACATTTTTATGGCTTTTTTCGCATTATCTCAGGATTCTAAGAACATTATTGTCATATTGAGTAAAAAACTACTTTTTGTGTTTGCAAGCCTTACAAAAGAAATGTTTCTAGTAAAACTCACAAAGATACATTTCTTAATTCATTATTAGACATTTTTCATGTGTGGTTTCATATTGAGTGTGGCAGTTATACTGTCATTATGTGTAAAACCTAATTTTTGTATTTGCAAACCTTACAAAAACAACTGATTCCAGTCAAACTCACATAGATTCAATATTGCAGGTATTTTTAGACATTTTGCATGTTTGGTTTAGGAGTTGTGTTTGAGTCATTTTTTATTGCTTTTTTCGCATTATCTCACACTAAGAAATGTCACCATTTAAATACAGTAACCTACTGGCAGCTAATGGTTCCAGTATAAAACTGTTTTTAAAAACTGCTATGCAAATGTATTCACACTGTCCTTTTGTAGTCCTTCTTCCATTATTTTCAAGAAGGCTTTGTCCTGCGATGTAATTGTCATGTCTGGTTTGTTTGAAAACATTACATCCTAAATGATCATGTTCACAAGCGCTCTCCACAAGTTGAGTGCTGAAGCTGAATGGAACTTGTATCTCACAATGTCTTGCTATTACATTAAATACATTGGGGCATAGCTCAAACATTGTAGGACGCCCCTTCTCAGTTGTATTTGTGAACAGCGTCTTCACAGCGAGAGTTTTGTGGACATCACCTAAACACACGTTTCCTACTATGACCCACCCGAGGTCCAATTTTTGCGCATAGTTGCTCGGGCCACTTATCTGTTTATGGACTTTGTGAACTCTAATAACATCCCGTCCGAGAAGCATGAGTATAGGGGCATTAGAGTCCAGGTCAGGGATAAGGTGAGCTACTGACTTTAGGTGACTGTGTTGCATAGCTGCACTGGGTGTGGGAATTGCATCTCTATCGTTTGGGATATTTATACATTCAATGAGGCTAGGCAATGGGATGTGGACTGAACCATCTAAGGCTGCCACTACATATCCTGTAGCTCTCCTGCCCATTGCTTTTTTAGTACCAGCACATGTCCTTAGTGAGTAAGGGGAACTAAGGCCACGGTCATTAAACAATTAAAAAAAACTGAGGGCATACTAACGACCTGTTACTTTGTTCATCATGGATGGCATAGAGCCTTACTGCTTGTTCAGGATGGCCTGCTGGGTACACTTTAACAAGACTAATTTTAGAGCAGGATCTGCCTGCTTCGTTCACGCCACAAACCTGTGTGCACTGGACGTGATCTCCTCTGACTTAGTGGAGTCACTCTCCCCGCCATACTCTGCTGCAGGTTCAGTTTTTTTAAACCAGGGTGCTGGTCCTGGGTGAAGGAGCAGTGCAGTGTTTTTCATCAAGACACTCAGAGCACTGTATCTTGACCATACAGTTTTTTGCATTGTGTGTAGATGAAGAACAGCATTTGAAGCAAATGTGGTTCTCTTTTAAGAATGCTTTTCGATCATCGAGTGTTTTCATTCGAGGAGGCGGATGGTGGTCCAGAATTGCTTCAAAGCCGTCCGGAAGTCGTTTTCCATGGCTTCCCCGAACTCCTCCCATGTCCGAGTTTTTGCTTCCGCGACCGCCGAAGCCGCACACCGCTTGGCCTTGGCCTCTTTAAGAAGGGGAACCGGAGGGTGTGTTCTAACTATTGTGGGTTCACACTCCTCAGCCTTCCCGGTAAGGATTCAGGAGGAACAGTGTGGTTTTCGTCCTGGTCGTGGAACTGTGGACCAGCTCTATACTCTCGGCAGAGTCCTTGAGGGTGCATGGGAGTTTGCCCAACCAGTCTACATGTGTTTTGTGGACTTGGAGAAGACATTCGACCGTGTGCCTTCGGAAGCCCTGTGGGGTGTGCTCAGAGAGTATGGGGTATCGGACTGTCTGATTGTGGCGGTCCGCTCCCTGTATGATCAGTGCCAGAGTTTGGTCCGCATTGCCGGCAGTAAGTCGGACACGTTTCCAGTGAGTGTTGGACTATGCCAAGGCTGCCCTTCGTCACCGATTCTGTTCATAACTTTTATGGACAGAATTTCTAGGCGCAGTCAAGGCGTTGAGGGGATCTGTTTTGGTGGCTGCAGGATTAGGTCTCTGCTTTTTGCAGATGATGTGGTCCTGATGGCTTCATCTGGCCAGGATCTTCAGCTCTCACTGGATCGGTTCGCAGCTGAGTGTGAAGCGACTGGGATGAGAATCAGCACCTCCAAGTCCGAGTCCATGGTTCTCGCCCGGAAAAGGGTGGAGTGCCATCTCCGGGTTGCGGAGGAGACCCTTCCCCAAGTGGAGGAGTTCAAGTACCTCGGAGTCTTGTTGACGAGTGAGGGAAGAGTGGATCGTGAGATCGACAGGCGGATCGGTGCGGCGTCTTCAGTAATGCGGACGCTGTATAGATCCGTTGTGGTGAAGAAGGAGCTGAGCCGGAAGGCAAAGCTCTCAATTTACCGGTCGATCTACATTCCCATCCTCACCTATGGTCATGAGCTTTGGGTTATGACCGAAAGGACAACATCACGGGTACAAGCGGCCGAAATGAGTTTCCTCCGCCGGGTGGCGGAGCTCTCCCTTAGAGATAGGGTGAGAAGCTCTGCCATCCGGGAGGAGCTCAAAGTAAAGCCGCTGCTCCTCCACATCGAGAGGAGCCAGATGAGGTGGTTCGGGCATCTGGTCAGGATGCCACTCGAACGCATCCTTGGGAGGTGTTAGGGCACATCCGACCGGTAGGAGGCCACGGGGAAGACCCAGGACACGTTGAGAAGACTATGTCTCCCGGCTGGCCTGGGAACGCCTCAGGATCCCCCGGGAAGAGCTGGACGAAGTGGCTGGTGCCCCCGCGACCCGACCTCAGATAAGCGGAAGAAGATGGATGGATGTATGGATGGATGGATGGAACAACGATGTGGAGGGGGAGTGGGGTGTTAGGTTTGGTTGTTATCACGGACGGCGTGGCGAAGTTGATAGAGTGGCTGTGCCAGCAATCGGAGTGTTGCTGGTTACTGGGGTTCAACTCCCACCTTCTACCTTCCTAGTCACGTCCGTGGTGTCCTTGGGCAAGACACTTCACCCTTTGCCTCTGATGGCTGCTGGTTAGCGCTTTGCATGGCAGCTCCCGCCATCAGTGTGTGAATGTGTGTGTGAATGGGTAAATGTGGAAATACTGTCAAAGCGCTTTGAGTACCTTGAAGGTAGAAAAGCGCTATACAAGTATAACCCATTTATCATTATCATTTATCATCAGTCATCAACAATTGAGAACAGAGAAATGGATATTGGTACAGTGTAGGTCTGACTTGGTAGGATATGTACAGTGGACATAGAGAGAGAGAGAGAGGCAGAGAGAGAGAGAGAGAGAGAGAGAGAGAGAGAGAGAGAGAGAGAGAGAGAGAGAGAGAGAGAGAGAGAGAAGAGAGAGAGAGAGAAATCAGAAGGCATAAGATTGTTTACATTTGATTATTAACAATCCGGGGAGGGTGTTAGTTTAGGGTTGTAGCTGCCTGGAAGTGTACTTTTATTGCGGTTTTGAAGGAGGTTAGAGATGCCCTTTCTTTTATACCTGTTGGGAGCGCATTCCACATTGATTTGGCATAGAAAGAGAATGAGTTAAGACCTTTGTTAGATCGGAATCTGGGTTTAACGTGGTTAGTGGAGCTCCCCCTGGTGTTGTGGTTATGGCAGTCATTTACGTTAAGGAAGTAGTTTGACATGTACTTTGGTATCAGGGAGGTGTAGCGGATTTTATAGACTAGGCTCAGTGCAAGTTGTTTTACTCTGTCCTCCACCCTGAGCCAGCCCACTTTGGAGAAGTGGGTAGGAGTGAGGTGGGATCTGGGGTGGAGGTCTAGAAGTAATCTGACTGGCTTTTTCTGGGATGTTTGGAGTTTAGATTTGAGGGTTTTGGAGGTACTAGGGTACCAGGAGGTGCATGCGTAATCCAAAAAGGGTTACAGAGAGTTCCCGCCAGAATCCTCATGGTGCTTTTGTTGACCAGAGAGGAGATTCTATAGAGAAATCTTGTTCGTTGGTTGACCTTTTTGATTACCTTGGTTGCCATTTTATCGCAGGAAAGATTAGCCTCTAGAATGGAACCTAGGTTGGTGACCTCATCCTTCCTGGTGATAACATTGACACCCACGTTTATAGTGAAGTCATTGACTTTCTTAAGGTTGATGTGGGACCCAAACAGGATGGATTCCGTTTTACCAAGTGTATGGATAGCTTGTTGTCAGCGAGCCAGGTGCAAGTTCTACAGAGTTCAGCACTGAGGATTTTCTCCACCTGTGACTTGTCCCTGTCTGATACCAGCAAGGCCGAGTCATTCGCAAACAAGAACAATTCACACTCGCATGCCGATGACAAGTCGTTTATGTATATTAGGAACAGTAAAGGCCCCAATATACTGCCTTGAAGGACTCTACAGCTCACTGGGGGGGGGGGGGGGGGGGGGGGGTCCAGAAGGTCCAGCATGACCGCAGTATTTGCCCGTGTCCACCTCATGTTTGATGTGGTCAGTCGGATAGAGAAGGCATGTGTCAGTGGAGTGGTTAGTTCTGAAGCCGGATTGGAATTTGTATATGAGTTTATTAGTGGCAAGGCAACTATCGACCTGTTCATAAACTATTTTTTCCATTACTTTCGAAATGGAACTGAGAATAGAAACAGGTCGGTAGTTGCCAGGTTCCAATTTGCTTCCTTTTTCAAAGAGGGGAGTTACTCTTGCTATCTTAAAATCTTTTTGTACTTGGCCGTGTGAAATTGAGAGGTTTATTATGTGCGTGATGATTGGGGCAATGATGGAGGAAGAGTCCCTGAGGAATCTGAAGGGAATATTATCAAGTGGATAATATTCAGCTAATAAACTTGTTCTAACATGCCAGAGGCTGTTCACCTTGGAGACCTGCTGCGGATATGGGTACGGCCTGGCGCGAGATTTACACCTTCTCCCACCCAGACAAGGCGCGCTCCACCTTGTTTGGGTGGAGCGCGCTCAATTTTTTAAGCACCTCATCAGCTGTGACAATTTCTAATTTGAAATCATTGTTGGATACTCCTAGCTTTCTGTAGAAGGCTTTAATGTGTTCTACACCAAAGCGACCAGAGTGGTTGGACAGCTTGTTGACAATCTTGTGCTTTTTCCTTCCGGACCCTAGTGGATTTGCCACTTCAAAGGAATCTTGAAAAATAATTATGCCTAAGGAGGAGGTCTTGTCTTTGAGCAGCATGTTCTTTTTAATATTTGTGCCATCCCACAAATCCTGAATAACATTATCAGGTTGGATTCTAGTTTTTACTTGCTGTATTTGCTCCCTCACAGACTTTAAGGATAACAGTGACTCAATGGTGTTTTTCACTGGCACATATTGTAGAAAACATTCTTTGCCTGATTCATTCTGACCAAGACAAATTGGGAGTGGCTCCACAAATTTAAAGTTCCAAGTGACTCTGATTGCACGGGAATTACCTTGTTATCAAAAACACACCAGTAGGTTGGATTTAGCTGCGGCGGCCAGGTGGCAGCAGGTTATCGCTCGTCCATCCATCGGTACTTGGGCTTTTATGCCCCCTGGTAGGGTCTCCCAGACAAACAGGTCCTAGGTGAGGGATCAGAAAAAAAGCAGCTCAAAGACCTTTATGAGAAGTACAAATCGAGGACCTAGATTTTTCCTCGCCCGGACGCGGGTCACCGGGGCTCCCCTCTGGAGCCAGGCCCAGAGGTGGGGCACGATGGTGAGCCCATGGGGCGCAGGCTCAGCTCGAAGAGGCAATGTGGGTCCCCCCTCCAATGGGCTCACCACTCATGGGCTGGGTCATCGAGGTCGGGTGCAGTGTGAGCTGGGCAGCAGCCGAAGGCAGGGCACTTGGCGGTCCAATCATCGGCAACATAAGCTAGCTCCTGAGACGTGGAATGTCACCTCGCTGGGAGGGAAGGAGAAGTTCCGGCTAGATGTAGTTGGACTCACTTCTACGCACAGCAAGGGCTCTGGAACCTGTTCTCTCTGGGGCATTCCACTCTGGCATTGCAAGCAATGAGAGGCGACAGGCTGGGGTGGCAATTCTTGTTGCCCCCCCGGCTCAAAGTCTGCACGTTGGACTTTAACACAGTAGACGAGATGGTAGCTTCCCTCCGCCTTCGGGTTGGGGGACGGGTCCTGACTGTTGTTTGTGTTTACGCACCAAACAGCAGCTCAGAGTAACCACTTCTTTGGATTCCCTTGAGGGAAGAGTGCTCCCTCGGGTTATTCCCTTGTTCTGCTGGGGGGGTTCAACGCTCATGTTGGCAACAACAGTGAAAACTGGAGAGGCGTGATTGGGAAAAATGGCCACCCGGATCTGAACCCAAGTGGTGCTTTGTTATTGGACTTTTGTACTCGTCACGGATTGTCCATAACAAACACAATGTTCAAACATAAGGGTGTCCATATGTGCACTTGGCACCAGGACACCCTCGGCCGCACTTCTATGAATGACTTTGTAGTTGTGTCATCGGATTTGCGGCCTCATGTTTTGGACACTCGGGTGACGAGAGGGGCAGAGCTTTCTACCGATCACAGCCTGGTGGTGAGCTGGCTCCGATGGTGGGGGAGGATGCCGGACAGACCTGGCAGGCCCAAATGCATTGTGATGGTCTGCTGGGAACACCTAGCAGAGTCTCCTGTCAGAGAGATGTTCAATTCCCACCTCCGGAAGAACTTTATATGATAATGATGAATGGGTTATACTTGTATAGCGCTTTTCTACCTTCAAGGACAAAACGGACATGACTAGGATGGTAGAAGGTGGGGATTGAACCCGAGTAACCAGCAACCCTCCGATTGCTGGCACGGCCACTCTACCAACTTCGCCACGCCGCCCCTTTGAACTTTGAACTTTGAACATGTCACGAGGGAGGTGCTGGACCATTTTCCGTGCCTCTCTTGTCGAGGCGGCTGATTGGAGCTGTGGCCTCAAGGTATTTGGTGCATGTCGGGGCGGTAATCCTAGAACCCGCAGGTGGACACCAGCAGTGAAGGAAGCCGTCAAACTGAAGAAAGAGCCTATCTGGGGGGGGGGAGCAGTGCACTGTCAACACCGTGTATGGTGTGCTGCTGACCTTTACTGCGGCTGTTCTGGATCGGTGGAGGGAATACTTCGAAAACCTCCTCAATCCCACCAACATGTCTTCCTATGATGAAGCAGTGCCTGGGGAATCTGTGGTGGGTTCTCCTATTTCTGGGGCTGAAGTTGCTGAGGTAGTTAAAACGCTCCTCGGTGGCAAGGCCCCGGGGGTGGATGAGATCCTTAAGGCTCTGGATGCTGTGGGGCTGTCTTGGTTGACAAGACTCTGCAATATCGCGTGGACATTGGGGGCGGTACCTCTGGATTGGGAGACCGGGGTGGTGGTTCCTCTCTTTAAGAAGGGGAACCGGAGAGTGTGTTCCAATTATCGTGGATCACACTCCTCAGCCTTCCCGGTAAGATCTATACATGTGTACTGGAGAGGAGGCTACGCCGGATAGTCGAACCTCGGATCCAGGACGAACAGTGTGGTTTTCGTCCTGGTCGTGGAACTCTAGACCAGCTCTATATTCTCGGCACGGTCCTTGAGTGTGCATGAGAGTTTGCCTAACCAGTCTACATATGCTTTGTGGACTTGGAGAAGGCATTCGACCGTATCCAGGGAAGTCCTGTGGGGAGTGCTCAGAGAGTATGGGGTATCGGACTGTCTGATTGTGGCGGGTCGCTGCCTGTATGATCAGTGTCAGAGCTTTGTCCGCACTGCCGGCAGTAAGTCGGACCCCTTTCCAGTGAGGGTTGGACTGCCCTTTGTCCCCGATTCTGTTCATAACTTTTATGGACAGAATTTCTAGGCACAGTCATGGTGTTGAGGGGATCCGGTTTGGTGGCTGCAGGATTAGGTCTCTGCTTTTTGCAGATAATGTGGTCCTGATGGCTTCAACTGGCCAGGATATTCAGCTCTCATTGGATCGGTTCGCAGCCGAGTGTGAAGCGACTGGGATGAGACTCAGCACCTCGCCCGGGAAAGGGTGGAGTGCCATCTACGGGTTGGGGAGGAGATCTTGCCCAAAGTGGAGGAGTTCAAGTACCTAAGAGTCTTGTTCAAGAGTGACGGAACAGTGGATCGTAAGATCCACAGGCGGATCGGTGCGGCGTCTTCAGTAATGAGGACGCTATACCGATCCGTAGTGGTGAAGAAGGAGCTGAGCCAGAAGGAAAAGCTCTCAATTCACCGGTCGATCTACGTTCCCATCGTCACCTATGGTCATGAGCTTTGGGTTATGACCGAAAGGACAAGATCACGGGTACAAGTGGCCAAAATGAGTTTCCTCCGCTGGGTGGCGGGTCTCTCCCTAGAGATAGGGTGAGAAGCTCTGTCATCTGGGAGGAACTCGGAGTAAACCTGCTGCTCCTCCATATTGAGAGGAGCCAGATGAGGTGGTTCGGGCATCTGCTCAGGTTGCCACCCGAACGCCTCCCTAGGGAGGTGTTTAGGGCAAGTCTGACCGGCAGGAGGCCATGGGGAAGACCCAGGACACATTTGGAAGACTATGTCTCCCGGCTTGCCTGGGAACGCCTCGGGATCCCCCGAGAAGAGCTGGACAAAGTGGCTGGGGAGAGGGAAGTCTGGGCTTCTCTAATTAGGCTGCTGCCCCCGCAACCCGACCTCGGATAAGCGGAAGAAAATGGATGGATGGATGGATTTAGTATGACAGTTATACTGTCATGTTGAGTAAAACAACTAACTTGTGTCTTTGCAAACCTTACAAAATATATTTTTTCTAGTAAAACTTACAAAGATACATTTTTCCAGGCATTATTAGCCATTTTGCATGTGTGGTTTAGGAGTTATGTTTAAATAACTGTCAGATTGAGTGTGACAGTATACTGTCATAGTGAGAAAAACCCATATTTTGTATTTGCAAACCTTACAAAAACAACTGATTCTAGTTAAACTCACATGAATACAATATTACAGGCATTTTTAGACATAATGCATGGTTGCTTTTGGAGTTATATTTATATAACTTTCATATTTAGTATGACAGTTATACTGTCATATTGAGTAAAAAAAAACTAACTTGTATCTTTACAAACCTTACAAAATATATTTTTTTAGTAAAACTCACAAAGATACATTTCTCCAGGCAATATTAGCCATTTTACATGTGTGGTTTAAGAGTTATGTTTAAATAACGTCATATTGAAGTGGCAGTAATACTGTCATTATAAGTAACACCTAATTTTTGCATTTGTAAACCTTACCAAAATACCTGATTCTGGTAAAACTCACATAGATTCAATATTACAGGCATTTTTAGACATATTGCATGTTTAAATTTTGGAGTAATGTTAAATAACTTTCATAAGTAGTCATATTGAGTAAAACAACTAACTTGTGTATTTGCAAACCTTACAAAAGATCATTATTCTAGTAAAACTAACAAAGATGCATTTCTCCAGGCATTATTAGAAATTTCGCATGTGTTGTTTAGGAGGTATGTTTAAAAAACTATCATATTGAGTGTGACAGTATACTGTCATAGTGAGTAAAACCTAATTTGTGTATTTGCAAACCTTACAAAAAAACCTGGTTCTAGTAAAACTCACATGAATACAATATTACAGGCATTTTTAGGCATGTTTGCTTTTGGAGTTATGTTTATATAACTTTCATATTTAGTATGGCAGTTATATTGTCATATTGAGTAAAAAAAAATAACTTGTGTCTTTACAAACCTTACAAAATATATTTTTTTGGTAAAACTCACAAAGATAAATTTTCCAGGCAATATTAGCCATTTTACATGTGTGGTTTAGAGTTATGTTTAAATAACTGTCACATTGAATGTGGCAGTAAAACTGTCATTATGAGTAACACCTAATTTTTGTATTTGTAAACCTTAACAAAATACCTGATTCTGGTAAAACTCACATAGATTCAATATTACAGGCATTTTTAGAATATTGCATGTTTAAATTTTGGAGTAATGTTTATATAACTTTCATATGTAGTCATATTGAGTAAAACAACTAACTTGTGTTTTTGCAAACAATACAAAAGATCATTATTCTAGTAAAACTAACAAAGATACATTTTTCCAGGCATTTTTAGCAATTTCTAATGTGTTGTTTAGGAGTTATGTTTAAAAAAACTATCATATTGAGTGTGGCAGTATACTGTCATAGTGAGTAAAACCAAATTTTTGTATTTGCAAACCTTACAAAAAAACCTGATTTTAGTAAAACTCACATGAATACCATATTACAGGCATTTTTAGGCATGTTTGCTTTTGGAGTTATGTTTATATAACTTTCATTAAAAAAAACTAACTTGTGTCTTTACAAACCTTACAAAACATTTTTTTTCGGTAAAACTCACAAAGATAAATTTTCCAGGCAATATTAGCCTTTTTACATGTGTGGTTTAGAGTTATGTTTAAATAACTGTCGTATTGAATGTGGCAGTAAAACTGTCATTATGAGTAACACCTATTTTTTGTATTTGTAAACCTTACCAAAATACCTGATTATGGTGAAACTCACATAGATTCAATATTACAGCATTTTTAGAATATTGCATGTTTAAATTTTGGAGTAATGTTTATATAACTTTCATATGTATTCATATTGAGTAAAACAACTAACTTGTGTCTTTGCAAACCGTACAAAAGATAATTATTCTAGTAAAACTAACAAAGATACATTTCTCCAGGCATTTTCAGCAATTTCTTATGTGTTGTTTAGGAGATATATTTAAAAAACTGTCATATTGAGTGTGGAAGTATACTGTCATGGTGAGTAAAACCTAATTTTTGTATTTGCAAACCTTACAAAAAAACCTGATTCTAGTAAAACTCACATAGATACAATATTACAGGCATTTTTAGACAATATGCATATTCGGTTTTGAAATTATGTTTATATAACCTTCATATATAGTATGACAGCTATACTGTCATATTGAGTAAAAAAATTAACTTGTGTCTTTGCAAACCTTACAAAATATGATTTTTCTTGTAAAATTCACAAAGATAAAATGTTCACGCATTATTAGGAATTTTGCATGGTTGGTTTAGGAATTATGTTGTAATACATTTGTATTGCTTTTTTCGCATTGTCTAAGGATTCTAAAAACATTACTGTCATATTACGTAAAAAAACTACTTTTTGTGTTTTCAAGCCTTAAAAAAAGCATGTTTCGAGTAAAACTCAAGAGGATGCATTATATCATGCATTTTTAGACAGATTGCATGTTTGGTTTTGGAGTTATGTTCAAATAACTTTCATATTTAGTAAGACAGTTATACTGTAGTATTAAATTAAAAAAACTAACTTGTGTCTTTGCAAACCTTACAAAATATATTTTTTCTAGTAAAACTAACAAAGATACATGTCTCTAGGCTTTATTAGCCATGTTGCATGTGTTGTTTAGGAGTTATGTTTGAATACATTTTTATTGCTTTTTTCGCATTATCTCAGGATTCCAAGAACATTACTGTCATATTGAGTAAAAAACTACTTTTTGTTTTTGCAAGCCTTAAAAAAGCATATGTTTAGAGTAAAACTCCCAATGATGCATTATTTCAGGCATTATTAGCCATTGTTCATGTGTGGTTTACTAGTTTTGTTTAATAACTGTCATATTGAGTGTGCCAGTATACTGTCATGTGAGTAAAACCTATTTTTTTTTATATGCAAACCTTACAAAAACAACTGATTCTAGTAAAACTCACATGGATTCAATATTGCAGGCATTTTTAGACATTTTGCATGTTTGGTTTAAGAATTATGACGGAATACTTTTTTATTGCTTTTTTCGCATTATCTCAGGATTCTAAGAACATAATTGTCATATTGAGTAAAAAACTACTTTTTGTTTTTGCAAACCTTACAAAATATTTTTTTCCAGTAAAACTCACAAAGATACATTTCTCCAGGCAATATTAGCCATTTTGCATTTGTGGTTTAAGGAGTTATGTTTGAAAAAACTGTCATATTGTTTGTGGCAGTTATACTGTCATTATGAGTAAAACATAATTTTTGTATTTGTAAACCTTACCAAAATACCTGATTCTAGTAAAACTCACATAGATTCAATATTACAGGCATTTTTAGACATAATGCATGTTTGGTTTTGGAGTTATGTTTATATAACTTTCATATTTAATATGACAGTTAAACTGTCATATTGAAGAAAAAAACACTAACTTGTGTCTTTGCAAACCTTACAAAAGTTTATTTCTCTAGTAAAACTAACAAAGATACATATCTCCAGGTATAATTAGCCATTTTGCATCTGTTGTTTAGGAGTTATGTTTGAATACACTTTTATTGCATTTTTCTGCATTATCTCAGGATTCTAAGAACATTACAGTCATATGGAGTAAAAAACTACTTTTTGTGTTTGCAGGCTTTAAAAAAGCATATGTTTAGAGTAAAACTCCCAATGATGCATTATTTCAGGCATTTTTAGCCATTTTGCATTGGTGGTTTACTAGTTATGTTTAAATAACTTACATATTGAGCGCGGCAGTTAAACTGTCATAGTGAGTAAAACCTAATTTTTGTATTTGCAAACATTACAAAAGATTATCTGATTCTAGTAAAACTCAAATGGATTCAATATTACAGGCAATTTTAGACATTTTGCATGTTTGGTTTAAGAATAATGATGGAATACATTTTTATTGCTTTTTTCGCATTATCTCAGGATTCTAAGAACATTATTATCATATTGAGTAAAAAATTACTTTTTGTGTTTGCAAGCCTTAAAAAAGCATATGTTTCGAGCAAAACTCACAAGAATGCATCATTTGAGGCATTATTAGCAATTTTTCATGTGTAGTTTAGGAGTTATGTTTAAATAACTTACATATTGAGCGTGGCAGATAAACTGTCATATTGAGTAAAAAAAAATAATTGATGTCTTTGCAAACCTTACAAAAGAAAATGTTTCTAGTAAAACTCACAAAAATACATTTCTTCATTCATTTTTAGACATTTTGCATGTTTGGTTTAGGAATTATGCTGGAATACATTTTTATTGCTTTTTTCGCATTATCTCAGGATTCTAAAAACATTATTGTCATAATGAGTAAAAAACTACTTTTTGTGTTTGCAAGCCTTACAAAAGAAATGTTTCTAGTAAAACTCACAAAGATACATTTCTTAATTCATTATTAGACATTTTTCATGTGTGGTTTCATATTGAGTGTGGCAGTTATACTGTCATTTTGTGTAAAACCTAATTTTTGTATTTGCAAACCTTACAAAAACAACTGATTCCAGTCAAACTCACATAGATTCAATATTGCAGGTATTTTTAGACATTTTGCATGTTTGGTTTAGGAGTTGTGTTTGAGTCATTTTTTATTGCTTTTTTCGCATTATCTCACACTAAGAAATTTCACCATTTAAATACAGTAACCTACTGGCAGCTAATGGTTCCAGTATAAAACTGTTTTTAAAAACTGCTATGCAAATGTATTCACACTGTCCTTTTGTAGTCCTTCTTCCATTATTTTCAAGAAGGCTTTGTCCTGCGATGTAATTGTCATGTCTGGTTTGTTTGAACACATTACATCCTAAATGATCATGTTCACAAGCGCTCTCCACAAGTTGAGTGCTGAAGCTGAATGGAACTTGTATCTCACAATGTCTCGCTATTACATTAAATACATTGGGGCATAGCTCAAACATTGTAGGACGCCCCTTCTCAGTTGTATTTGTGAACAGCGTCTTCACAGCGAGAGTTTTGTGGACATCACCTAAACACACGTTTCCTACTATGACCCACCCGAGGTCCAATTTTTGTGCATAGTTGCTCGGGCCACTTATCTGTTTATGGACTTTGTGAACTCTAATAACATCCCGTCCGAGAAGCATGAGTATAGGGGCATTAGAGTCCAGGTCAGGGATAAGGTGAGCTACTGACTTTAGGTGACTGTGTTGCATAGCTGCACTGGGTGTGGGAATTGCATCTCTATCGTTTGGGATATGTATACATTCAATGAGGCTAGGCAATGGGATGTGGACTGAACCATCCAAGGCAGCCACTACATATCCTGTAGCTCTCCTGCCCATTGCTTTTTTAGTACCAGCACATGTCCTTAGTGAGTAAGGGGAACTAGGGCCACGGTCATTGAACAAATCAAAAAAACTCAGGACATACTAACGACCTGTTACTTTGTTCATCATGGATGGCATAGAGCCTTACTGCTTGTTCAGGATGGCCAGCAGGCCACTTAGTGGAGTCACTCTCCCCGCCATACTCTGCTGCAGGTTCAGTTTCTTTAAACCAGGGTGCTGGTCCTGGGTGAAGAGCAGTGCAGTGTTTTTCATCAAGACACAGAGCACTGTATCTTGACCATACAGTTATTTGCATTGTGTGTAGATGAAGAACAACATTTGAAGCAAATGTGGTTCTCTTTTAAGAATGCTTTTCGATCATCGAGTGTTTTCATTCGAAATGATCTGCACTTCGAGAGGGGATGAGGTTTCATGTGAATTGGGCAAAGCTTGTCGCTGTTAACAGCTTTGTTTGCCTTTTTTGTGTATCTAAATTGTAACGGGAGACATCAGTTTTGTGCACTGAAATTTATTTTTGATTATATGCTCTCCAAGGCAGTTTGTCGAGTTTGGGTACGTCAGGGAACGATGTAAAGTTAAAGCTTGGGTAATTTCTTGAGTTAGCTTCTTGCTTTACAAAGTCTACAAAAACATTGAATGGTGGGAAGGGGACACGTTGTGTGCATTTGTATTTAGCTCCTACTGTGGTCCACCTTTCTTGCAAATTGAAGGGAAGTTTCTGCACAATTGGATTTAAGCCTCTTGCGGTATCCATAAACGCAAGACCAGGAAGGTCTCCTTCAGCTTTAGCACTCTGCATTTCCATGAGCAGGTCACTAAACTTCCTTAGTTTGTGTAGTCTTTGGATGTGATTTGGGGGAACATATCAAGTCTTTTGAAGAGTATATCCTCAATCACTTCAGCTGAGCCATAACATTGCTCAAGCCTGTCCCACATCATATTGAGACCTTTGGTTGGGTTGTTAGTGTGTATGGCTCTAATTTGTTCTACGTGTTCAGAGGATTCTTTGCCAAGCCACTTTAACATCAAGTCCATCTCCTCACTTGTTGATAAATCTAATCCATTTATTGCATTTTTAGAGGAGCGTTTCCAAGCTCTGAAATGTTGAGGCTTGTCGTTAAAGTCCTGTTGCTACTATTTCCCGGCGAGCAAAGTATCTAATGAAGTCACTCACATTAGAGATTTTTTTCGCTCTTGGCATGAAGGCCGGACTGTGATTGATTGACTGATTGAGACTTTTATTAGTAAGTTGCACAGTGAAGTACATATTCCGTACAATTGACCACTAAATGGTAACACCCGAATAGGTTTTTCAACTTGTTTAAGTCAGGGTCCACTTAAATTGATTCATGATACAGATATACACTACCAGATATATACTATTATCATAATATAGTCATCACACAAGATAATCACATTGAATTATTTACATTATTTTACAATCCGGGGTCTTAAAGAGAGGAACCACCACCCCGGTCTGACAATCCAGAGGTACCGCCTCCGATGTCCACGCGATGCTGCAGAGTCTTGTCAACCAAGACAGCCCCACAGCATCCAGAGCCTTAAGGAACTCCGGGCGGATCTCATCCACCCCCGGGGCCTTGCCACTGAGGAGCTTTTTAACTACCTCAGCAACCTCAGCCCAGGAAATAGGAGAGCCCACCACAGTTTCCTCATAAGAAGACGTGTTGGTGGGATTGAGGAGGTCTTCGAAGTATTCCCTCCACCGATCCACAACATCCGCAGTCGAGGTCAGCAGAACACCATCCTCACCATACACGGTGTTGATAGTGCACTGCTTCCCCTTCCTGAGGCGGCTGATGGTGGTCCAGAATTGCTTCAAAGACGTCCGGAAATCGTTTTCCATGGCTTCACCGAACTCCTCCCATGTCCGAGTTTTTGCCTCCGCGACCGCCGAAGCCGCACACCGCTTGGCCTTGGCCTCTTTAAGAAGTGGAACCGGAGGGTGTGTTCTAACTATCGTGGGATCACACTCCTCAGCCTTCCCGGTAAGGTCTATTCAGGTGTGCTGGAGAGGAGGCTACGCCGGATAGTCGAACCTCGGATTCAGGAGGAACAGTGTGGTTTTTGTCCTGGTCGTGGAACTGCTGACCAGCTCTATACTCTCGGCAGGGTCCTTGAGGGTGCATGGGAGTTTGCCCAACCAGTCTACATGTGTTTTGTGGACTTGGAGAAGACATTAGACCGTGTCCCTCGGGAAGTCCTGTGGGGAGTGCTCAGAGAGTATGGGGTATCGGACTGTCTGATTGTGTCGGTCCGCTCCCTGTATGATCAGTGCCAGAGTTTGGTCCGCATTGCCGGCAGTAAGTCGGACATGTTTCCAGTGAGGGTTGGACTACGCCAAGGCTGCCCTTTGTCACCGATTCTGTTCATAACTTTTATGGACAGAATTTCTAGGCGCAGTCAAGGCGTTGAGGGGATCTGGTTTGGTGGCTGCAGGATTAGGTCTCTGCTTTTTGCAGATGATGTGGTCCTGATGGCTTCATCTGGCCAGGATCTTCAGCTCTCACTGGATCAGTTCGCAGCTGAGTGTGAAGCGACTGGGATGAGAATCAGCACCTCCAAGTCCGAGTCCATGGTTCTCGCCCGGAAAAGGGTGGAGTGCCATCTCCGGGTTGCGGAGGAGACCCTTCCCCAAGTGGAGGAGTTCAAGTACCTCGGAGTCTTGTTGACGAGTGAGGGAAGAGTGGATCGTGAGATCGACAGGCCGATCGGTGCGGCGTCTTCAGTAATGCGGACGCTGTATCGATCCGTTGTGGTGAAGAAGGAGCTGAGCCGGAAGGCAAAGCTCTCAATTTACCGGTCGATCTACGTTCCCATCCTCACCTATGGTCATGAGCTTTGGGTTATGACCGAAAGGACAACATCACGGGTACAAGCGGCCAAAATGAGTTTCCTCCGCCGGGTGGCGGAGCTCTCCCTTAGAGATAGGGTGAGAAGCTCTGCCATCCGGGAGGAGCTCAAAGTAAAGCCGCTGCTCCTCCACATCGAGAGGAGCCAGATGAGGTGGTTCGGGCATCTGGTCAGGATGCCACCCGAACGCCTCCCTAGGGAGGTGTTTAGGGCACGTCCGACCGGTAGGAGGCCACGGGGAAGACCCAGGACACGTTTGGAAGACTATGTCTCCCGGCTGGCCTGGGAACGCCTCGGGATCTCCCGGGAAGAGCTGGACGAAGTGGCTGGGGAGAGGGAAGTCTGGGTTTCCCTGCTTAGGCTGCCGACCTCGGATAAGCGGAAGAAGATGGATGGATGGATGAATGGAACAATCCGGGGTGTGGAGGGGGAGTGGGGTGTTAGGTTTGGTTGTTATCATCAGTCATCAACAATTGAGAACAGAGAAATGGATATTGGTACAGTGTAGGTCTGACTTGGTAGGATATGTACAGCAAGTAGTGGACATAGAGAGAGAGAGAGAGAGAGAGAGAGAGAAAGAGAGAGAGAGAGAGAGAGAGAGAGAGAGAGAGAGAGAGAGAGAGAGAGAGAGAGAGAGAGAGAGAGAGAGAGAGAGAGAGAGAGAGAGAGAGAGAGAGAGAGAGATCAGAAGACATAAGATTTTTTACATTTGATTATTAACAATCCGGGGAGGGTGTTAGTTTAGGGTTGTAGCTGCCTGGAGGTGTACTTTTATTGCGGTTTTGAAGGAGGTTAGAGATGCCCTTTCTTTTATACCTGTTGGGAGCGCATTCCACATTGATGTGGCATAGAAAGAGAATGAGTTAAGACCTTTGTTAGATCGGAATCTGGGTTTAACGTGGTTAGTGGAGCTCCCCCTGGTGTTGTGGTTATGGCAGTCATTTACGTTAAGGAAGTAGTTTGACATGTACTTTGGTATCAGGGAGGTGTAGCGGATTTTATAGACTAGGCTCAGTGCAAGTTGTTTTACTCTGTCCTCCACCCTGAGCCAGCCCACTTTGGAGAAGTGGGTAGGAGTGAGGTGGGATCTGGGGTGGAGGTCTAGAAGTAATCTGACTGGCTTTTTCTGGGATGTTTGGAGTTTAGATTTGAGGGTTTTGGAGGTGCTAGGGTACCAGGAGGTGCATGCGTAATCCAAAAAGGGTTGACGAGAGTTCCCGCCAGAATCCTCATGGTGCTTTTGTTGACCAGAGAGGAGATTCTATAGAGAAATCTCGTTCGTTGGTTGACCTTTTTGATTACCTTGGTTGCCATTTTATCGCAGGAAAGACTAGCCTCTAGAATGGAACCTAGGTAGGTGACTTCATCCTTCCTGGTGATAACAATGACACCCACTTTAATAGTGAAGTCATTGACTTTCTTAAGGTTGATGTGGGACCCAAACAGGATGGATTCCGTTTTACCCAAGTGTATGCATAGATAGCTTGTTGTCAGCGAGCCAGGTGCAAGTTCTACAGAGTTCAGCACTGAGGATTTTCTCCACCTGTGACTTGTCCCTGTCTGATACCAGTCATTCGCAAACAAGAACAATTCACAGTCGCATGCCGATGACAAGTCGTTTATGTATATTAGGAACAGTAAAGGCCCCAATATACTGCCTTGAAGGACTCCACAGCTCACTGAGAGGGGGGGGGGGGGGGGGAGGTGCTGTTCACCTCTACAACCTGTTCTCTCCCCTCAAGTAAGATTGCATCCAGCCCGATGAGGTTATGTTAAATCCGATTGCTCTGAGTTTATCCAACAGTATAGCGTGGTGAACGGTGTCAAATGCATTCTGAAGGTCCAGCATGACCATGCCGCAGTATTTGCCCGCGTCCAGCATGACCATGCCGCAGTATTTGCCCGCGTCCACCTCATGTTTGATGTGGTCAGTCAGATAGAGACGGCATGTGTCAGTGGAGTGGTTAGTTCTGAAGCCGGATTGGAATTTGTATATGAGTTTATTAGTGGCAAGGCAACTATCGACCTGTTCATAAACTATTTTTTCCATTACTTTCGAAATGGAACTGAGAATAGAAACAGGTCGGTAGTTGCCAGGTTCCAATTTGCTTCCTTTTTCAAAGAGGGGTGTTACTCTTGCTATCTTAAAATATTTTTGTACTTGGCCGTGTGAAATTGAGAGGTTTATTATGTGCGTAATGATTGGGGCAATGATGGAGGAAGAGTCCCTGAGGAATCTGAAGGGAATATTATCAAGGCCGGTGGCCTTGTTTGAGTGGAGCGCGCTCAATTTTTTAAGCACCTCATCAGCTGTGACAATTTCTAATTTGAAATCATTGTTGGATACTCCTAGCTTTCTGTAGAAGGCTTTAATGTGTTCTACACCAAAGCGACCAGAGTGGTGGGACAGCTTGTTGACAATCTTGTGCTTTTTCCTTCCAGACCCTAGTGGATTTGCCACTTCAAAGGAATCTTGATAAATAATTATGCCTAAGGAGGAGGTCTTGTCTTTGAGCAGCATGTTCTTTTTAATATTTGTGCCATCCCACAAATCCTGAATAACATTATCAGGTTGGATTCTAGTTTTTACTTGCTGTATTTGCTCCCTCACAGACTTTAAGGATAACAGTGACTCAATGGTGTTTTTCACTGGCACATATTGTAGAAAACATTCTTTGCCTGATTCATTCTGACCAAGACAAATTGGGAGTGGCTCCAAATATTTAAAGTTACAAGATACTCTGATTGCACGGGAATTACCTTGTTATCAAAAACACACCATTAGGATGGATCCATCGGTACTTGGGCTTCTATGCCCCTTGGTAGGGTCTCCCAGACAAACAGGTCCTAGGTGAGGGATCAGACAAAAAGCAGCTCAAAGACCTTTATGAGAAGTACAAATCGAGGACCTAGATTTTTCCTCGCCCGGACGCGGGTCACCGGGGCTCCCCTCTGGAGCCAGGCCCAGTGGTGGGGCATGATGGCGAGCGCCTGGTGGCCGGGCCTGTCCCCATGGGACTCAGGCTCAGCTCGAAGAGGCAATGTGGGTCCCCCCTCCAATGGGCTCACCACTCATGGGCTGGGTCATAGAGGTCGGGTGCAGTGTGAGCTGGGCAGCAGCCGAAGGCAGGGCACTTGGCGGTCCAATCATCGGCGACATAAGCTAGCTCTTGAGACGTGGAATGTCACCTCGCTGGGAGGGAAGGAGAAGTTCCGGCTAGATATATTTGGACTCACTTCTACGCACAGCAAGGGCTCTGGAACCTGTTCTCTCTGGGGCCGGACTCTCTTCCACTCTGGCTTTGCAAGCAATGAGAGGCGACAGGCTGAGGTGGCAATTCTTGTTGCCCCCCCCGGCTCAAAGCCTGCACGTTGGACTTTAACACAGTAGACGAGATGGTAGCTTCCCTCCGCCTTCGGGTTGGGGGACGGGTCCTGACTGTTGTTTGTGTTTACGCACCAAACAGCAGCTCAGAGTACCCACTTCTTTGGATTCCCTTGAGGGAGTACTGGAGAGTGCTCCCTCGGGGGATTCCCTTGTTCTGCTGGGGGGCTTCAACGCTCATGTTGGCAACGACAGTGAAACCTGGAGAGGCGTGATTTGGAAAAATGGCCACCCGGATCTGAACCCAAGTGGTGCTTTGTTATTGGACTTTTGTACTCGTCACGGATTGTCCATAACAAACACAATGTTCAAAAATATAAGGGTGTCCATATGTGCACTTGGCGATTGTGGCGGTCCGCTCCCTGTATGATCAGTGCCAGAGTTTGGTCCGCATTGCCGGCAGTAAGTCGGACACGTTTCCAGTGAGGGTTGGACTACGCCAAGACTGCCCTTTGTTCCTCGGTTCGCAGCCGAGTGTGAAGCGACTGGGATGAGACTCGGCACCTCGCCGGGAAAGGGTGGAGTACAGTATAACAGTCATACTAAATATGAAAGTTATCTAAACATAACTCCAAAACCAAACACGTGTCATGTCTAAAAATGTCTGTAAAAATGTATTTATGCAAGTTTGTAAGGTATGCAAAAACAAAAAGTACTTTTTTACTCACTATGAAAGTAATGCTTTTAGAATCCTGAGATAATGCGAAAAAAGCAATAAAAATGTATTTAAACATAAGTCCTAAACAACCCATGCAAAATGGAAAATAATGCCTGGAGACATGTATCTTTGTTAGTTTTACTAGAAAAATGATCTTTTGTAAAGTTTGCAAAGACACAAGCTAGTTTTTTTTTAAATTCAATATGACAGTATAACAGTCATACTAAATATGAAAGTTATCTAAACATAACTCCAAAACCAAACATGTGTCATGTCTAAAACTGCCTGTAATAATGTATTTATGTGAGTTTGTAAGGTTTGCAAAAACAAAAAGTAGTTTTTTACTCAATATGAAAGTAATGATCTTAGAATCCTGAGATAATGCGAAAAAAGCAATACAAATGTAATCAAACACAACTTTTAAACCAAACATGTAAAATGTCTGAAAATGCCTGTAATATTGAACTATGTAAGTTTTACTAGAATCAATTGTTTTTGTATGGTTTGCAAATACAAAAATTAGGTTTTACACATAATGACATTATTAATTTAACACTCAATATGAAAGTTATTCAATTATAACTCCTAAATACACATGAAACATGTCAAATAGCGTGAAAAAAATTATCTTTGTGAGTGTTGCTAGAAACATTTTCTTTTGTAAGGTTTGCAAAGACACAAGTTAGTTTTTTTTAACTCAATATGACAGTATAACGCCACACTCAATATGACAGTTATTTAAACATAACTCCTAAACCACACCTGAAAAATGGCTAATAATGCCTGAAATAAGGCATCTTTGGGAGTTTTACTGGAAACATATGCTTTTTTAAGGCTTGCAAACACAAAAATTATTTTTTTACTCAATATGACAGTAATGTTCTAAAAATCCTGAGATAATGCGAAAAAAGCAATACACATGTATTCCAACATAATTCCTAAACCAAACATGCAAAATGTCTGAAAATGCCTGTAATATTGAATCCATGTGAGTTTTATTTGAATCAGTTGTATGGTTTGCAAATACAAAAATTGGGTTTTATGACAAACACAAGTTAGTTTTTTTTACTCAATATAACAGTTTAGCTGTCATACTATATATGAAAGTTATATAAACATAACTCCAAAACCAAACATGCATTATGTCCAAAACTGCCTGTAATATTGTATATATGTGAGTTTTACTAGAATCAGGGTTGCAAATACAAAAATTGGGTTTTATGACAGTATAATGTCACACTCAATATGACAGTTATTTAAACATAACTCAAACAACACATGCAAAATGGCTAATAATGCCTGGAGACATGTTATTACGACATTAGTTTTACTAGAAAAATGGTCTTTTGTAAGGTTTGCAAAGACACAAGTTAGTTTTTTTTTTATTCAATATGACAGTATAACTGTCATAATAAATATGAAAGTTATACAAACATAACTCTAAAACCAAACATGCATTATGTCTAAAAATGCCTGTAATATTGTATCTGTGTGAGTTTAACTAGATGTAGTTGTTTTTGTAAGGTTTGCAAATACAACATATGGGTTTTACTCACTATGACAGTATACTGTCACACTCAATCTGACAGTTATTTAAACATAACTCCTAAACCACACATGCAAAATGGCTAATAATGCCTGGAGATATGTATCTTTGTGAGTTTTACTAGAAACAATATATTGTGTAAGGTTTAGTTAGTTTTTGTACTCAATTTGACAGTATAACTGTCATTCTAAATCCATCCATTTTCTTCCGCTTATCCGAGGTCGGGTTGCCTGAGCAGAAAATCCCAGACTTCCCTCTCCCCAGCCACTTCGTCCAGCTCTTCTCGGGGTATTCCGAGGCGTTTCCAGGCCAGCCGGGAGACATAGTCTTTCCAATGTGTCCTAGGTCTTCCCCGTGGCCTCCTGCCGGTCGGACTTGCCCTAAACACCTCCCTAGAGGCGTTCGGGTGGCATCCTGAGCAGATGCCCGAACCACCTCATTGGCTCCTCTCAATGCGGAGGAGCAGCTGCTTTACTCTGAGTTCCTCCCGGATGACAGAGCTTCTCACCCTATCTCTAAGGGAGAGACCCACCACCCGGCAGAGGAAACGCATTTCGGCCGCTTGTACCCGTGACCTTGTCCTTTTGGTCATAACCCAAAGCTGGGAACGTAGATCGACGGTAAATTGAGAGCTTTTCCTTCTGGCTCAGCTCCTTCTTCACCACAACGGATCGATATAGCGTCCTCAATACTGAAAACGCCGCACCAATCCGCCTGTGGATCTCCCGATCCACTCTATCTTCACTCGTGAACAAGACTCCTAGGTACTTGAACTCCTCCACTTGGGGCAAGATCTCCTCCCCAACCTGTAGATGGCACTCGACCCTTTCCTGCGCGAGAACCATGGACTTGGACTTGGAGGTGCTGATTCTCATCCCAGTCGCTTCACACTCAAGGACCTTGCCGAGAGTATAGACCTGGTCTACCGTTCCACGACCAGGACGAAAACCACACTGTTCGTCCTGGATCCGAGTTTCCTCCTCTCCAGTACACATGAATAGACCTTACTGGGAAGGCTGAGGAGTGTGTTTCACGATAGTTGGAACACACCCTCCGGTTCCCCTTCTTAAAGAGAGGAACCACCACCCCGGTCTGCCAATCCAGAGGTACCGCCCCCAATGTCCACGTGATATTGCAGAGTCTTGTCAACCAAGACAGCCCCACAGTATCCAGAGCCTTAAGGAACTCCGGACGGAACTCATCAACACCTGGGGCCTTGCCACCGAGGAGCTTTTTAACTACCTAGGCAACCTAAGCCCCAGAAATTGGAGAGCCCACCACAGATTCCCCAGGCACTGCTTGGCCTTTCGGTATGCCCGCTGCCTCTGGAGTCCCATGAGCCAAAAGGACCCGATAGGCTCTTTCTTCAGCTTGACGGCATCTCTCACTGCTGGTAGGATTACCGCCACGACAGGCACCAAACACCTTGCGGCCACAGCTCTAATCAGCCGGCTCGACAAGAGAGGCACGGAACATGGTCCACTCAGACTCAATGTCCAGCACCTCCCTCGTGACATGTTCATAGTTCTTCCGGAGGTGGTAATTGAAACTCTCTCTGACAGGAGACTCTGCTAGCCGTTCCCAGCAGACCCTCACAATGCGTTTGGGCCTGCGAGGTCAAACGCATCCTCCACCACCATCGGAGCCAGCTCACCACCAGGTGATGATCGGCAGAAAGCTCTGCCCCTCTCTTCACCCGAGTGTCCAAAACATGAGGCCACAAATCCCATGACACAACTACAAAGACAATCATGGAACTGCGGCAGAGGGTGTCCTGGTGCCAAGTACACATATAGACACCCTTATGTTTGAACATTGTGTTTGCACAAAAGTCCAATAACAAAGCACCACTTAGGTTCAGATCCGGGTGGCCATTTTTCCCAATCACGACTCTCCAGGTTTCACTGTCCTTGCCAACATGAGCATTGAAGTCCCCCAACAGAACAAGGGAATCACCCGAGGGAGCACTCTCCAGTTATCCCTCAAGGGAATCCAAAAAGCATGGGTACTCTGAGCTGCTGTTTGGTGCGTAAACACAAACAACAGTCAGGACCCGTCACCCAACCCGAAGGCGGAGGGAAGCTACCATCTCGTCTACTGGGTTAAAGTCCAACGTGCAGGCTTTGAGCAACAACAATTGCCACCCCAGCCTCTCATTGCTTGCAACGCCAGAGTGGAAGAGAGCCCAGCCCCTCTTGAGAGAACAGGTTCCAGAGCCCTTGCTGTGCGTCGAAGTGAGTCCAACTATATCTAGCCGGAACTTCTTCACCTCGCGCACCAGCTCAGGCTCCTTCCCTCCCAGCGAGGTGACGTTCCACATCCCAAGAGCGAGCTTATGTAGCCGATAATCGGACCGCCAAGTGTCCTGCCTTCGGCTGCCGCCCAGTTCACACCTATTCGACCTCTATGACCTCAATGGGCCCATGAGTGGTGAGCCCATTGGAGGGTTGACCCACGTTGCCTCTTCGAGCTGAGCCCGGCAGGGCCCCATGGAGACAGGCGCCCACCAGTCGCTCGCCATCGTGCCGCACCTCTGCGCCTGGCTCCACAGGGGAGCCACGGTGACCCGTGCCTGGGCGAGAAAAAAATCTAGGTCCTCGATTTGTACTTTTCATAAAGGTGTTTGAGCTGCTCTTTGTCTGATCCCTCACCTAGGACCTGTTCGTCTTGAGGGACCCTACCAGGGGGCATAGAATCCTCGGACAACATAGCTCCTAGGATCAGTGGGACACGCAAACCACAAAGGTGGCGGCTCAGAAAGGGGGTTATATAAACATAACTCCAAAACCAAACATGCAATATGTCTAAACATGCCTGTAATATTGTATTAATGTGAGTTTTACTAGAATCAGTTGTTTTTGTAAGGTTTGCAAATACAAAAATTGGGTTTTATGATGGACACAAGTTAGTTTTTTTTACTAATTTTAACAGTATAACTGTCATACTAAATATGAAAGTTGTATAAACATAACTCCAAAACCAAACATGCATTATGTCTAAAAATGCCTGTAATATTGTATTTGTAGTTTATCTAGATTTAGTTGTTTTTGTAAGGTTTGCAAATACAAAATATGGGTTTTACTCACTATGACAGTATACTGTCACACTCAATCTGACAGTTATTTAAACATAACTCCTAAACCACACATGCAACATGGCTAATAATGCCGGGATATATGTATCTTTGTGAATTTTACTGGGAACAACATATTGTGTAAGGTTTAGTTAGTTTTTGTACTCAATATGACAGTATAACTGTCATACTAAATCCATCCATTTTCTTCCGCTTATGGTCGGGTTATGGTCGGGTTGCGGGGGCCGCAGCCTAAGCAGAGAAGCCCAAACTTCCCTTTCTCCAGCCACTTCGTCCAGCTTTTCTCGGGGGATCCCGAGGCGTTCCCAGGCCAGCCGGGAGACATAGTGTTCCCAATGTGTCCTGGGTCTTCCCCGTGGCCTCCTGCCGGTCGGACTTGCCCTAAACACCTCCCTAGGGAGGCGTTCGGGTGGCATCCTGAGCAGATGCCCGAACCACCTCATCTGGCTCCTCTCCATGTGGAGGAGCAGCGGCTTTACTGTGAGTTCTTCCAGGATGACAGAGCTTCACCTTCACCAGGGGTGTCAAACTCAAATACAGAGTGGGCCAAAGTTTGAAACTGAACAAAGCAGCGGGCCAAGGTTGAACAAATTAACCTTTTAATAGGGACCCAAACAAGTTTTGCATTGAATATTGAACAAGCAAGGATTATATAACTTTATAGTGACATGCAAAATCAAGTTTCAAATAATAATAATACTAATTAAAATATATCAATTGCATATCAAATACAATTTAAATAAAAATTGAATGCCTTTTTTCTATTTGCAGCCTTCTGAGGTAAATATCAACATTAACTTTTTCCACAGGCTAATACATTTAAAAATAAAATAACAATGAATAAAACAACCATTCAGGACTTTATACTGCTCAGTTTGCAACACACTGATCTAATTTGATGTGCCCAAGCCAGATACCTGGCATCTTTTTTTGGATACTAGTTCTTTAATGTTGGGGCTCAGGCTTTGAGCCGAGGCAACTTTCATTATCGAACGAAGCCATATCTCATACACCCAATTCTAACATCGTTCAGACCCAGTCACAAGATATGTGCAGTTTCAGCACGCATACACAAATGAATGCAAAGCATACTTCATCAACAGCGATACAGGTTACACTGAGGGTGCCAGTATAAAAAACGTTAACACTGTTAGAAATATACGCCACACTGTGAACCCACACCAAACAAGAATAAAAAACACTTTTCGGGAGAACACCCGCACCGTAACACAACATAAACACAAAAGAAAAAATACCCAGAATCCTTTGCAGCACTAACTCTTTCGGGATGCTACAAAATACACCCCCGCTACCACCAAACCACCCCCACCCACACACACACACACCTTGCAGCGTCCCGGAAGATTTAGTTCTTAGGGCAGTGGTTCTCAACCTTTTTTCAGTGATGTACCCCTGTGAACATTTTTTTAATTCAAGTACCCCCTAATCAGAGCAAAGCATTTTTGGTTGAAAAAAAAGAGATAAAGAAGTAAAATACAGCACTATGTCATCAGTTTCTGGTTTATTAAATTGTATAACAGTGCAAAATATTGCTCATTTGGAAAAAAAGAATTAAAAATAACTAAAAACTTGTTGAAAAATAAACAAGTGATTCAATTATAAATAAAGATTTTTACACATAGAAGTAATCAACTTAAAGGCCTACTGAAAGCCACTACAACCGACCACGCAGTCTGATAGTTTATATATCAATGATGAAATCTTAACATTGCAACACATGCCAATACGGCCGGGTTAACTTATAAAGTGACATTTTAAAATTCCCGGGAAATATCCGGCTGAAACATCGCGGTATGATGAGGTATGCGCGTGACGAAGTCCGAGTAACGGAAGTTATGGTACCCCGTAGAATCCTATACAAAAAGCTCTGTTTTCATTTCATAATTCCACAGTATTCTGGACATCTTTTGCATTTTTTTTAATGAACAATGAAGGCTGCAAAGAAGACAGTTGTAGGTGGGATCAGTGTATTAGCAGCGGACTACAGCAACACAACCAGGAGGACTTTGTTGGAGCGCTAGCCGCGCTAGCCGCGCTAGCCGCGCTAGCCGCCGACTTCACCTTGACTTCCTACGTCTCCGGGCCGCCAAACGCATCGGGTGAAGTCCTTCGTCCTTCTGCAGATCGCTGGAACGCAGGTGAGCACAGGTGTTGATGAGCAAATGAGGGCTGGCTGGCGTAGGTGGAGAGCTAATGTTTTTAGCATAGCTCTGTGCAGTCCGGTTGCTAAGTTAGCTTCAATGGCGTCGTTAGCACAGCATTGTTAACCTTCGCCAGCCTGCAAAGCATTAACCGTGTATTTACATGTCCACGGTTTAATAGTATTGTTGATTTTCTATCTATACTTCCAGTCAGGGGTTTATTTATTTTGTTTCTATATGCAGTTAAAGCAAGATGCTATCACGTTAGCTCGTAGCTAAAGCATTTCGCCGATGTATTGTCGTGGAGATAAAAGGCACTGAATGTCCATTTCGCGTTCTCGACTCTCATTTTCAAGAGGATATAGTATCCAAGGTGGTTTAAAATACAAATCTGTGATCTACAATAGAAAAAGGAGAGTGTGGAATCCAATGAGCCAGCTTGTACCTAAGTTACGGTCAGAGCGAAAAAAGATACGTCCATCGCTGCCTCTCAAGTCATTCACTGTAACGTTCCTCATCTACGAATCTTTCATCCTCGCTCAAATTAATGGGGTAATCATCACTTTCTCGGTCCGAATCTCTCTCGCTCCATTGTAAACAACGGGGAATTGTGAGGAATCCTAGCTCCTGTGACGTCACGCTACTTCCGGTACAGGCAAGGCTTTTTTTATCAGCGAGCAAAAGTTGCGAACTTTATCGTCGATTTTCTCTACTAAATCCTTTCAGCAAAAATATGGCAATATCGCGAAATGATCAAGTATGACACATAGAATGGATCTGCTATTCCCGTTTAAATAAAAAAAAATAATTTCAGTAGGCCTTTAAAGTGCCCTCTTTGGGGATTGTAATACAGATCCATCTGGATTCATGAACTTCATTCTCAACATTTCTTCACAAAAAAATAAATCTTTAACATCAATATTTATGGAACATGTCCACATGTCTCAGCTGCATTACTGCTACGCTTTAACCACGCCTCCATTGTTTTCTACATGGATAGTTGATTGACAGTTGGTGCCGTGTGGCACCGCCAGGTAGGGTCAAACCATCATGGCATGGGGGAAACTCTGGCTTTATGGTAATGAATGGAATAGCCTACTTGATTAGATGTTCAGTTTATGAACTTACATTCATATTTTGTCGAAGTATTATTCAATAAATATATTTATAAAGGGTTTTTGAATTGTTGCTATTTTTAGAATATCTCACGTACCCCTTGGCATATCTTCAAGTACTCCCAGGAGTACGCATACCCCCATTTGAGAACCACTGCCTTAGGAGACTAGATGTAAACAGAGTAAAGAGAGAGCGAGTGAGGTGGCCATTCCAAATACTTTTAAAATGCTACCCATATTGGATACTGTTTAGGAACATAAACTGCATTTCTTGACTGTACCAGTTCCTGGTGACAAAGTAACAATAAAACGTTGGATGATCAGCATGGAAGGTGATGTCATCTGCAAAGGCGTCCAACCTAGCTTCATCTCAGGGCTTGCTGCCCTTCTTGCTTGGTGCTCGGACATTGGAATTTGTTCAAAGGTAAATCCTCTTGATACTGTTAAATACTGTTAGGATATTTTATTTTATATTTCTCACCTCTGTTCAGTAATTTGACTTGTCATTTCCCCAATTCTGTGCCTTAAATCAATGACTCTTCTGTTCCTTTGTGGACCTTCTTATTAGGGACCGAAGCACCAGTTTGACTCTAGGATACAGAGAAGGTAGGTAATGTGCAGGTAAAGATATGTTGACTGGGTAAAAGAAGGAAGCACCTGTTTGACCCCAGGATGCAGAGAAGGTAGGTAATGTGCGGGTGAAGATATGTTGAATGGGTAAAGGCAGGAAGCACCAGTGTGACCCCACTATGCAGAGAAGGTAGGTAAGGTGCGGGTGAAGGTATGTTGAATGGGTGAAAGAAGGAAGCGCAGGTGTGGTCGACGCAATGCAGACAAGGTAGGTATGTGCAGGTGAAGATATGTTGTATGGTGAAAGAAAGAAGCACCAGTGTGACCCCAGGATGCAGGGAAGGTAGGTAATGTGCAGGTAAAGATATGTTGAATGGGTAAAGGCAGGAAACACCAGCTAGACGCCAGGATACAGAGAAGGTAGGTAATGTGCAGGTAAAGATATGTTGAATGGGTAAAGGTAGAAAGCACCAGCGTGACCACACTATGCAGAGAAGGTAGGTGATGTGCAGGTAAAGATATGTTGTATGGTGAAAGAAAGAAGCACCAGTGTGACCCCAGGATGCAGGGAAGGTAGGTAATGTGCAGGTAAAGATATGTTGAATGGGTAAAGGCAGGAAACACCAGCTAGACACCAGGATACAGAGAAGGTAGGTAATGTGCAGGTAAAGATATGTTGAATGGGTAAAGGTAGAAAGCACCAGCGTGACCACACTATGCAGAGAAGGTAGGTGATGTGCAGGTAAAGATATGTTGAATGGGTAAAGGCAAGAAGCACCAGTGTGACCCCAGGATGCAGAGAAGATAGGTAATGAGCAGGTAACGATATGTTAAATGGGTGAAAGCAGGAAACATCAGCGTAAATACACGGTCCCGTAGATGGAGAGAAAATATAAATAGAGAGAGGGATTGGGGAGGCTTTAGCATTGTCTTCCTCTCTGAATTTGTCTTAATGGGTTTTAGAGCATTCACTCATCTACAGCTGTGGTTATGGTATAGGCTCACATATATCCTAAAATTGATATTAATATTTGTGCAGTGCATATTCCTAAATAACAATGTGAGTGGAGTTCTGTATTGACTGCAAGTAATCTTCAATCACAACAGAATATCTAATATGCTTTCTCTCTTTTTTAGGCGATTCATTGGCGTTAACCCCGAGAGGGGAACAAAGGCTAGCCAGGGAAAGGTGGTGTCCAAGAAGAGCGGGAAGCTGGTTCAGAAAAAGGCAGCAACTGTAAATCCTCACGTAGCCACCCTTATAAAAAATCTCACAGACTTTGAGTGGGGCTTTATGTAGCCGACAACTAAACACTGGACTCGTGTTCAGTGTTTTGTCTCCAGTTTGAAATTAAGTTGACATGTTATAAATGTTAAAATGCTTTACTGAAAATAAGAAAAATGCACTAAATGTACATTGAATGTATTTGATGCACTTTAAAACAATTGGTTAATAAAAGCATTAACTTGCAAGGCCATTTCTCCAGTCATTTTTATGCCAGCAGATTGCAGGGGTTTTGATTTTGAAAATGTAAAAGTTCAATTCATTAACTTCTAGTGGCATTATACTGTAAAGCTCAGTCTATAGTGCTTACAATTATTTTACTGTAATTAACTGTTAATGGATATTACAGTGGATACACTAAAATAACAGTGTAATGCCGCTAAACAGATGACAGTATTATGCTGTGAAGCGTATATTTGATACAGCACAGTACTGTGATACTTTTTACAGTAATAAACTGTAGTGATAAATCACAGTATGTGTGCTGTAGAAAAACAGTTTTATACTGGAACCAATAGGTGCCAGTAGGTTACTGTAATTAAACGGTGAAAATTCTTACAGTAAGGGAGAGACCCGCCACCCAGTGGAGAAAACTCATTTTGGCCGCTTGTACCCGTGATCTTGTCCTTTCGGTCTTACCCCAAAGCTCATGACCATAGGTGAGGATGGGAACGTAAATCGACCGGTAAATTGAGAGCTTTTCCTTCTGGCTCAGCTCCTTCTTACCACAACGAATCGTTATAGCGTCCTCATTACTGAAGACGCCGCACCGATCAGCCTGTGCATATCACGATCCACTCTTCCCTCACTCATGAACAAGACTCCAGGTACTTGAACTCATCCACAAGATCTCCTGCCCAACCTCGAGATGGCACTCCACCCTTTCCCGGGCGAGAACCTCGGACTTGGAGGTGCTGATTCTCATCCCAGTCGCTTCACACTCGGCTGCGAACCGATCCAATGAGAGCTGAAGATCCTGGCCAGTTGAAGCCATAAGGACCACATCATCTGCAAAAAGCAGAGACCTAATCCTGCAGCCACCAAACCGGATCCCCTCAACGCCATGACTGCGCCTAGAAATTCTGTCCATAAAAGTTATGAACAGAATCGGTGACAAAGGGCAGCCTTGGCGGAGTCCAACCCTCACTGGAAAGGGGTCCGACTTACTGCCGGCAATGCAGAACAAGCTCTGACACTGATCATACAGGGAGCGACCCGCCACAATCAGACATGCCGATACCCCATACTCTCTGAGCACTCCCCACAGGACTTCCCGGGGTGGCCATGGTCGAATGTCTTCTCCAAGTCCACAAAGCACATGTAGACTGGTTGGGCAAACTCCCATGCACACTCAAGGACCCTGCCGAGAGTATAGAGCTGGTCTACCGTTCCACGACCAGGACGAAAACCACACTGTTCGTCCTGGATCCGAGGTTCCTCCTCTCCAGTACACATGAATAGACCTTACCGGGAAGGCTGAGGAGTGTGATCTACGATAGTTGGAACACACCCTCCGGTTCCCCTTCTTAAAGAGAAAAACCACCACCCAGGTCTGCCAATCCAGAGGTACCGCCCTAGATGACCACGCAATGTTGCAGAGTCTTGTCAACTAAAACAGCCCCACAGCATCCAGAGCCTTAAGGAACTCCGGACGGAGCTCATCCACCGAGGAGGTTTTTAACTACCTTGGCAACCTCAGCCCCAGAAATAGGAGAGCCTACCACAGATTCCCCAGACACTGCTTCCTCATAGGAAGACGTGTTGGTGGGATTGAGGAGGTTTCGCTTGGCCTGTCGGTATGCCCGCTGCCTCTGGAGTCCCATGAGCCAAAAGGACCAGATAAGCTCTTTCTTCAGCTTGACGGCATCCCGCACTGCTGGTGGACACCAGCGGGTTCTAGGATTACCGCCACGACAGGCACCAAACACCTTGCGGCCACAGCTCCAATCAGCTGGCTCGACAAGAGAGGCACGGAACATGATCCATTCCGACTCAATGTCCAGCACCTCCTTTGTGACATGTTCAAAGTTCTTCCGGAGGTGGAAAAAGAAACTCTCTCTGACAGGAGACTCTGCTAGGCGTTCCCAAAAGACTCTCACAATGCGTTTGGGCCTGCCAGGTCTGTCCGGCATCCTTCCCCACCATCGGAGCCAGCTCACCAGGTGGTGATCGGTAGAAAGCTCGCCCCTCTCTTCACCCGAGTGTCCAAAACATGAGGCCGCAAATCCCATGACACAACTACAAAGTCAATCATGGAACTGCGGCCGAGGGTGTCCTGGTGCCAAGTGCACATATGGACACCCTTATGTTTGAACATTGTGTTTGTTATGGACAATCCGTGACGAGCACAAAAGTCCAATAACAAAGCACCACTTGGGTTCAGATCCGGGTGGCCATTTTTCCCAATCACGACTCTCCAGGTTTCACTGTCGTTGCCAACATGAGCGTTGAAGACCCCCAGCAGAACAAGGGAATCACCCGAGGGAGCACTCTCAAGGGAATCCAAAAAGAGTGGGTACTCTGAGCTGCTGTTTGGTGCGTAAACACCAACAGTCAGGACCCGTCACCCAACCAGAAAGCGGAGGGAAGCTACCATCTCGTCTACTGGGTTAAGTCCAATGTGCAGGCTTTGAGCCGGGGGTCAACAAGAATTGACAACCCAGCCTCTCATTACTTGCAACGCCAGAGTGGGAGAGAGTCAAACCCCTCTTGAGAGAACAGGTTCCAGAGCCCTTGCTGTGCGTCGAAGTGAGTCCAACTTTATCTAGCCGGGAACTTCTCCACCTCGCGCACCAGCTCAGGCTCCTTCCATCCCTGCGAGGTGACGTTCCACGTCCCAAGAGCGAGCTTATGTAGCCGATAATCGGACTGCCAAGTGCCCTGCCTTCGGCTGCCGCCCAGCTCACACTACACCCGACCTCTATGACCCAGCCCATGAGTGGTGAGCCTATTGCAGGGGGGACCCACGTTGCCTCTTCGAGCTGGGCCCCATGGGCACCAGTCGCTCGCCATCGTGCCCCACCTCTGGGCCTGGCTCCACAGGGGAGCCATGGTGACCCGCGTCCGGGTAAGAAAACAATCTAGGTCCTCGATTTCTACTTTTCATAAAGGTCTTTGAGCTGCTCTTTGTCTGATTCCTCACCTAGGACCTGTTTTTCTTGGGGGACCCTACCAGGGGGCAAAGAAGCCCCTGGACAACATAGCTCCTAGGATCAGTGGGACACGCAAACCACAAAGGTGGCGGTTCAGAAAGCAGGTTATAGAAACATAACTCCAAAACCAAACATGCAAGATGTCTAAACATGCCTGTAATATTGTATCAATGTGGCATCCTGAGCAGATGCCCGAACCACCTCATCTGGCTCCTCTCAATGTGGAGGAGCAGCGGCTTTACACTGAGTTCCTCACGGATGACAGAGCTTCTCACCCTATCTCTAAGGGAGAGACCCACCACCCGGCGGAGGAAACTCATTTCGGCCGCTTGTACCCGTGACCTTGTCCTTTTGGTCATAACTCAAAGCTCATGACCATAGGTGAGGATGGGAACGTTGATCGACCGGTAAATTGAAAGCTTTTCCTTCTGGCTCAGCTCCTTCTTCACCACAACGGATCGATATAGCGTCCTCATTACTGAAGACGCCGCACCGATCCGCCTGTAGATCTCACGATCCACTCTATCCTCACTCGTGAACAAGACTCCTAGGTACTTGAACGCCTTCACTTGGGGCAAGATCTCTTTCCCAACCTGGAGATGGCACTCCACCCTTTCCCGGGCGAGAACAATGGACTCGGACTTGGAGGTGCTGATTCTCATCCCAGTCGCTTCACTGCGAACCGATCCAATGAACGCTGAAGATCCTGGCCAGTTGAAGCCATCAGGACCACGTCATCTGCAAAAGGCAGAGACCTAATCCTGCAGCCACCAAACCAGGCGCAGTCAAAGCCATGACTGCGCCTAGATATTCTGTCCATTAAAGTTATGAACAGAATCGGTGACAAAGGGCAGCCTTGGCGGAGTCCAACCCTCACTGGAAAGGGGTCCGACATACTGCCGGCAATGCGGACCAAGCTCTGACACTGATCATACAGGGAGACACCCGCCACAATCAGACATGCCGATACTCCATACTCTCTGAGCACTACCCTCAGGATTTACCGGGGGCCAAGGCCGAATGTCTTCTCCAAGTCCACAAAACTTATGTAGACTGGTTGGGCAAACTCCCATGCACACTCAAGGACCCTGCCGAGAGTTTAGAGCTGGTCTACCGTTCCACGACCAGGAAAAACCACACTGATTGTCCTGGATCCGAGGTTCCTCCTCTCCAGTACGCATGAATAGACCTTACCGGGAAGGCTGAGGAGTGTGATCTACGATAGTTGGAACACACCCTCCGGTTCCCCTTCTGACAACCCAGCCTCTCATTACTTGCAACGCCAGGGTAATGTAGTATTTTGTGGCTGATGACAGCCACAAAATACTGAAGGTTGTCATCGGCAGGTGTACCAAAGCAGTTAGGACTCATAGCAGACCGGATTGGCAGACCCTGTCTGCCAATCCGGTCTGCCAATCCAGAGGTACCGCCCCCGATGTAGACGCAATGTTGCAGAGTCTTGTAAACCAATACTGCCCCACAGCATCCAGAGCCTTAAGGAACTCCGGACGGAGCTCATACCCCCGGGGCCTTGCCACCGAGGAGCTTTTTAACTACCTTGTCAACCTCAGCCCCAGAAATAGGAGAGCCCACCACAGACTTCCCAGGCACTGTTTCCTCATAGGAAGACGTGTTGGTGGGATTGAGGAGGTCTCGCTTGGCCTGTCGGTATGCCCACTGCCTCTGGAGTCCCATGAGCCAAAAGGACCCGATGGCTCTTTCTTCAGCTTGACAGCATCCCTCACTGCTGGTGGATTACCGCCACGACAGGCACCAAACACCTTGCGGCCACAGCTTCAATCAGCTGGCTCAACAAGAGAGGAACGGAACATGGTCCACTCAGACTCAATGTCCAGCACCTCCCTCGTGACATGTTCAAAGTTCTTCCGGACATGTTCAAAGTTCTTCAGGAGACTCTGCTAGGCGTTCCCAGCAGACCCTTACAATGCGTTTGGGCCTACCAGGTCTGACCGGCATCCTCCCCTACCATCGGAGCCAGCTCACCACCAGGTGGTGGTTGGTAGAAAGCTCTGCCCCTCTCTTCACAGAGTGTCCAAAACATGAGGCCGCAAATCCCATGACACAACTACAAAGTCAATCATGCGGCCGAGGGTGTCCTTGTGCCAAGTGCACATATGGACACCCTTATGTTTGAACATTGTGTTTGTTATGGACAATCCGTGACAAGCACAAAAGTCCAATAACAAAGCACCACTTGGGTTCAGATCCGGGTGGCCATTTTTCCCAATCACGACTCTCCAGGTTTCACTGTCGTTGCCCACATGAGCATTGAAGTCCACCAGCAGAACAAGGGAATCACCCGAGGGAGCACTCTCCAGTACTCCCTCAAAGGAATCCAAAAAGAGTGGGTACTCTGAGCTGCTGTTTGGTGTGTAAACACAAACAACAGTCAGGACCCGTCACCCAACCCGAAGGCTGAGGGAAGCTACTATCTCATCTATTGGGTTAAAGTCCAACGTGCAGGCTTTGAGCCGGGGGGCAACAAGAATTGCCACCTCTCATTAGTTGCAACGCCAGTGTGGAATCTCTTCCACTCTGGCGTTGCAAGTAATGAAAGTTCAGCTCAGTCCAGCCCCTCTTGAGTGAACAGGTTCCAGAGCCCTTGCTGTGAGTCCAACTATATCTAGCCGGGAACGTCTCCACCTCATGCACCAGCTCAGGCTCCTTCCCTCCCAGCGAGGTGATGTTCCATGTCCAAAGAGCGAGCATATGTAGCCGATAATCGGACCACCAGGTGCCCTGCCTTCGGCTTCCGCCCAGCTCACACTGCACCCTTTAAGACCCAAGCCCATGAGTGGTGAGCCCTGGAGGGGGGATCCACGTTGCCTCTTCGAGACCCGTCAATCGCCATCGTGCCCCACCTCTGGGCCTGGCTCCACAGGGGAGCCACGGTGACCTGCGTCCGGGCGAGAAAAAATCTAGGTCCTCAATTGTACTTTTAATAAAGGTCTTTGAGCTGCTCTTTGTCTGATCCCTCACCTAGGACCTGTTTGTCTTGGAGGACCCTACCAGGGGGCATAGAAGCCCCCGAACAACATTTTCCTGGATCAGTAGGACACAAAGGTGGCGGCTCAGAAAGCAGGTTATATAAACATAACTCCAAAACCAAACATGCAATATGTCTAAACATGCCTGTAATATTGTTTAAATGTGAGTTTTACTAGAATCAGTTGTTTTTGTAAGGTTTGCAAATACAAAATTAAGTTTTACTCAAAATGACAAAGTCACACTCAATATGACAGTTATTTAAACATAACTCATAAACTACACATAAAAATGGCTAATAATGCCTGAAATAATGAATCCTTGGGAGTTTTACTGAGTTTTACATTTTGCTATCACAAAAAGTAGTTTTTTACTCAATATGACTGTAATGTTCTTAGAACCCTGAGATATTGGGAAAAAAGCAATAAAAATGTATTTAAATCTAACTCCTAAACAACACATGCAAAATGGCTAATGATGCCAAGGGAGACATGTAACGTTGTTAGTTTAAAAAAAATGATCTTTTGTAAAGATATCAAAGACACAAGCTAGTTTTTTAATTCAATATGACAGCAGAACAGTCATACTAAATATGAAAGATATATAAACATAACTCCAAAACCAAACATGTGTCATGTCTAAAAATGCCTGTAGTAATGCATTTATGTGAATTTGTAAGGTTTGCAAAAACAAAAAGTAGTTTTTTACTCAATATGAAAGTAATGTTCTTAGAATCCTGAGATAATGCGAAAAAAGCAATAAAAATGTATTCAAACACAAATTTTAAACCAAACATGTAAAATGTCTAAAAATGCCTGTAATATTGAATCTATGTAAGTTTTACTAGAATCAATTGTTTTTGTAAGGTTTGCAAATACAAAAATTAGGTTTTACACATAATGACATTATAACTGTAACACTCAATATGACAATTATTTATTTATAACTCCTAACCACACATGAAACATGTCTAATAATGCGTGAAAAAATGTATCTTTGTGAGTGTTACTAGAAACATTTTCTTTTGTAAGGTTTGCAAAGACACAGGTTAGTTTTTTTTACTCAATATGACAGTATAACTGCCACACTCAATATGACAGTTATTTAAACACAACTCTTAAACTACATATGAAAAATGACTGACAATGCCTGAAATAATGCATTCTTGTAGGTTTTACTCGAAACATATGCTTTTTTAAGGCTTGCAAACACAAAAATTATTTTTTTACTCAATATGACAGTAATGTTCTAAAATTCTGAGATTATACGAAAAAATTAATAAAAATGATTCCAAAATAATTCCTAAACCAAACATGCGAAATGTCTAAAACTGTCTGTAATATTGAATCCATGTGAGTTTTACTAGATTCATATGATTTTGTAATGTTTGCAATACATAAATTAGATTTTACTCACTATGACAGTATACTGTCACACTCAATATTACAGTTATTTAAACATAACTCAAACCACACATGAAAAGTGGCTAATAATGCCTGAAATAATGCATCGTTGGCAGTTTTTACTTGAAACACATGCTTTTTTAAATCTTGCAAACACAAAAAGTAGTTGTTTTTTTTTACTCAATATGACTGTATTGTTCTTAAAATCCTGAGATAATGCGACAAAAAATTAAAAATGTATTTAAACATTACTCCTAAACAACACAAGCAAAATGGCTAATAATGTCTGGAAACATGTATCTTTGTTAGTTTTCCTAGAAAAAATGGTATTTTGTAAAGTTTGCATTGACACAAGCTCAGACAGTATAACAGTCATACTAAATATGAAAGTTATATAAACATAACTCCAAAAGCAAACATGTGTCATGTCTAAAAATGCCTGTAATAATGTATTTATGTGAGTTTGTAAGGTTTGCAAAAACAAAATGTAGTTTTTTACTCAATATGAAAGTAATGATCTTAGAATCCTGAGATAATGCGAAAAAAGCAATAAAAATGTATTTAAACATAATTCCTAAATAACCCATGCTAAATGGGTAATAATGCCTGGAGACATGTATCTTTGTTAGTTTTACTAGAAAAATGATCTTTTGGAAAGTTTGCCAAGACACAAGCTAGTTTTTTTAACTCCAAAACCAAACGTGTGTCATGTCTAAAATTGATAATATACTCAAAATCATTACTTTCATTTGAGTAAAAAACTACTTTTTGTTGTTGCAAACCTTTCAAACTCACATACATACATTATTATAGGCAATTTTAGACATGACACACGTTTGGTTTTGGAGTTATGTTTATATAACTTTCATATTTAGTATGACTGTTATACTGTCATATTGAATAAAAAAAAACTAGCTTGTGTCTTTGCAAACTTTACAAAAGATCATTTTTCTCGTAAAACTAACAAAGATACACGTCTCCAGGCATTATTACCCATTTTGCATGGGTTGTTTAGGAATTAAGTTTAAATACATTTTTATTGCTTTTTTCGCATTATCTCAGGATTCTAAGATCATTACATATTGAGTAAAAAACTACTTTTTGTTGTTGCAAACCTTTCAAACTCACATACATACATTATTATAGGCAATTTTAGACATGACACACGTTTGGTTTTGGAGTTATGTTTATATAACTTTCATATTTAGTATGACTGTTATACTGTCATACTGAATAAAAAAAAACTAGCTTGTGTCTTTGCAAACTTTACAAAAGATCATTTTTCTAGTAAAACTAACAAAGATACATGTCTCCAGGCATTATTAGCCATTTTGCAAGTGTTTTTTAGGAGTTATGTTTAAATACATTTTTACTGCTTTTTTCGCATTATCTCAGGATTCTAAAATCATTACTTTCATTTGAGTAAAAAACTACTTTTTGTTGTTGCAAACCTTTCAAACTCACATACATACATTATTATAGGCAATTTTAGACATGACACATGTTTGGTTTTGGAGTTATGTTTATATAACTTTCATATTTAGTATGACTGTTATACTGTCATACTGAATGAAAAAAAACTAGCTTGTGTCTTTGCAAACTTTACAAAAGATCATTTTTCTAGTAAAACTAACAAAGATACATGTCTCCAGGCATTATTAGCCATTTTGCAAGTGTTTTTTAGGAGTTATGTTTAAATACATTTTTACTGCTTTTTTCGCATTATCTCAGGATTCTAAGATCATTACTTTCATATTGAGTAAAAACTACTTTTTGTTTTAGCAAACCTTACAAACTCACATAAATACATTATTACAGGCATTTTTAGACATGACACATGTTTGGTTTTGGAGCTATGTTTATATAACATTCATATTTAGTATGACTGTTATACTGTCATACTGAATAAAAAAAACCTAGCTTGTGTCTTTGCAAACTTTACAATGATCATTTTTCTAGTAAAACTAACAAAAATACATGTCTCCAGGCATTATTAGCCATTTTGCATGTGTTGTTTAGGAATTATGTTTAAATACATTTTTATTGCTTTTTTCGCATTATCTCAGGATTCTAAGATCATTACTTTCATATTGAGTAAAAAACTAAATTTTGTTTTTGCAAACCTTACAAACTCACATAAATACATTATTACAGGCATTTTTAGACATGACACATGTTTGCTTTTGGAGTTATGTTTATATAACTTTCATATTTAGTATGACTGTTATACTGTCATACTGAATTAAAAAAATCTAGCTTGTGTCTTTGCAAACTTTACAAAAGATACTATTTCTAGTAAAACTAACAAAGATAAATGTCTTCGGGCATTATTAGCCATTTTGCATGTGCTTTTTAGGAGTTATGTTTAAATACATTTTTATTGCTTTTTTCGCATTATCTCAGGATTCTAAAATCATTACTTTCATATTGAGTAAAAAACTACTTTTTGTTTTTGCAAACCTTTCAAACTCACATACATACATTATTATAGGCAATTTTAGACGTGACACACGTTTGGTTTTGGAGTTATGTTTATATAACTTTCATATTTAGTATGACTGTTATACTGTCATATTGAATTAAAAAAAACTAGCTTGTGTCTTTGCTAACTTTACAAAAGATACTATTTCTAGTAAAACTAACAAAGATAAATGTCTTCGGGCATTATTAGCCATTTTGCATGTGTTTTTTAGGAGTTATGTTTAAATACATTTTTATTGCTTTTTTCGCATTATCTCAGGATTCTAAAATCATTACTTTCATATTGAGTAAAAAACTACTTTTTGTTTTTGCAAACCTTTCAAACTCACATACATACATTATTATAGGCAATTTTAGACATGAAACACGTTTGGTTTAAGAGTTATGTTTATATAACTTTCATATTTAGTATGACTGTTATACTGTCATATTGAATAAAAACAACTAGCTTGTGCCTTTGCAAACTTTACAAAATATACTTTTTCTAGTAAAACTAACAAAGATACATGTCTCCAGGCATTATTAGCCATTTTGCATGTGTTGTTTAGGAATTATGTTTAAATACATTTTTATTGCTTTTTTCGCATTATCTCAGGATTCTAAGATCATTACTTTCATATTGAGTAAAAAACTACTTTTTGTTCTTGCAAACCTTACAAACTTGCATAAATACATTATGACAGGCATTTTTAGACATGACACATGTTTGGTTTTGGAGTTATGTTTATATAACTTTCATATTTAGTATGACTGTTATACTGTCATACTGAATAAAAAAAACTAGCTTGTGTCTTTGCAAACTTTACAAAAGATCATTTTTCTAGTAAAACTAACAAAGATACATGTCTCCAGGCATTATTAGCCATTTTGCATGTGTTTTTTAGGAGTTATGTTTAAATACATTTTTATTGCTTTTTTTGCATTATCTCAGGATTCTAAAATCATTACTTTCATATTGAGTAAAAAACTACTTTTTGTTGTTGCAAACCTTTCAAACTCACATACATACATTATTACAGGCAATTTTAGACATGACACACGTTTGGTTTTGGAGTTATGTTTATATAACTTTCATATTTAGTATGACTGTTATACTGTCATATTGAATAAAAAAAAACTAGCTTGTGTCTTTGCAAACTTTACAAAATATAATTTTTCTAGTAAAACTAACAAAGATACACGTTTCCAGGCATTATTACCCATTTTGCATGGGTTGTTTAGGAATTATGTTTAAATACATTTGTATTGCTTTTTTCGCATTATCTCAGGATTCTAAGATCAATACTTTCATATTGAGTAAAAACTACTTTTTGTTTTAGCAAACCTTACAAACTCACATAAATACATTATTACAGGCATTTTTAGACATGACACATGTTTGGTTTTGGAGTTATGTTTAGATAACTTTCATATTTAGTATGACTGTTATACTGTCATATTGAATTTAAAAAAACTAGCTTGTGTCTTGGCAAACTTTCCAAAAGATCATTTTTCTAGTAAAACTAACAAAGATACATGTCTCCAGGCATTATTACCCATTTTGCATGGGTTTTTTAGGAATTATGTTTAAATACATTTTTATTGCTTTTTTCGCATTATCTCAGGATTCTAAGATCATTACTTTCATATTGAGTAAAAAACTAAATTTTGTTTTTGCAAACCTTACAAACTCACATAAATACATTATTACAGGCATTTTTAGACATGACACATGTTTGCTTTTGGAGTTATGTTTATATAACTTTCATATTTAGTATGACTGTTATACTGTCTGAGCTTGTGTCAATGCAAACTTTACAAAATACCATTTTGCTAGGAAAACTAACAAAGATACATGTTTCCAGACATTATTAACCATTTTGCTTGTGTTGTTTAGGAGTAATGTTTAAATACATTTTTAATTTTTTGTCGCATTATCTCAGGATTTTAAGAACAATACAGTCATATTGAGTAAAAAAAAAACTACTTTTTGTGTTTGCAAGATTTAAAAAAGCATGTGTTTCAAGTAAAAACTGCCAACGATGCATTATTTCAGGCATTATTAGCCACTTTTCATGTGTGCTTTGAGTTATGTTTAAATAACTGTCATATTGAGTGTGACTTTGTCATTTTGAGTAAAACTTAATTTTTGTATTTGCAAACCTTACAAAAACAACTGATTCTAGTAAAACTCACATTTAAACAATATTACAGGCATGTTTAGACATATTGCATGTTTGGTTTTGGAGTTATGTTTATATAACCTGCTTTCTGAGCCGCCACCTTTGTGTCCTACTGATCCAGGAAAATGTTGTTCGGGGGCTTCTATGCCCCCTGGTAGGGTCCTCCAAGACAAACAGGTCCTAGGTGAGGGATCAGACAAAGAGCAGCTCAAAGACCTTTATTAAAAGTACAATTGAGGACCTAGATTTTTTCTCGCCCGGACGCAGGTCACCGTGGCTCCCCTGTGGAGCCAGGCCCAGAGGTGGGGCACGATGGCAATTGACGGGCCTCGAAGAGGCAACGTGGATCCCCCCTCCAGGGCTCACCACTCATGGGCTTGGGTCTTAAAGGGTGCAGTGTGAGCTGGGCGGAAGCCGAAGGCAGGGCACCTGGTGGTCCGATTATCGGCTACATATGCTCGCTCTTTGGACATGGAACATCACCTCGCTGGGAGGGAAGGAGCCTGAGCTGGTGCATGAGGTGGAGACGTTCCCGGCTAGATATAGTTGGACTCACAGCAAGGGCTCTGGAACCTGTTCACTCAAGAGGGGCTGGACTGAGCTGAACTTTCATTACTTGCAACGCCAGAGTGGAAGAGATTCCACACTGGCGTTGCAACTAATGAGAGGTGACAATTCTTGTTGCCCCCCGGCTCAAAGCCTGCACGTTGGACTTTAACCCAATAGATGAGATAGTAGCTTCCCTCAGCCTTCGGGCTGGGTGACGGGTCCTGACTGTTGTTTGTGTTTACACACCGAACAGCAGCTCAGAGTACCCACTCTTTTTGGATTCCTTTGAGGGAGTACTGGAGAGTGCTCCCTCGGGTGATTCCCTTGTTCTGCTGGTGGACTTCAATGCTCATGTGGGCAACGACAGTGAAACCTGGAGAGTCGTGATTGGGAAAAATGGCCACCCGGATCTGAACCCAAGTGGTGCTTTGTTATTGGACTTTTGTGCTTGTCACGGATTGTCCATAACAAACACAATGTTCAAACATAAGGGTGTCCATATGTGCACTTGGCACAAGGACACCCTCGGCCGCATGATTGACTTTGTAGTTGTGTCATGGGATTTGCGGCCTCATGTTTTGGACACTCTGTGAAGAGAGGGGCAGAGCTTTCTACCAACCACCACCTGGTGGTGAGCTGGCTCCGATGGTAGGGGAGGATGCCGGTCAGACCTGGTAGGCCCAAACGCATTGTAAGGGTCTGCTGGGAACGCCTAGCAGAGTCTCCTGAAGAACTTTGAACATGTCCGGAAGAACTTTGAACATGTCACGAGGGAGGTGCTGGACATTGAGTCTGAGTGGACCATGTTCCGTTCCTCTCTTGTTGAGCCAGCTGATTGAAGCTGTGGCCGCAAGGTGTTTGGTGCCTGTCGTGGCGGTAATCCACCAGCAGTGAGGGATGCTGTCAAGCTGAAGAAAGAGCCATCGGGTCCTTTTGGCTCATGGGACTCCAGAGGCAGTGGGCATACCGACAGGCCAAGCGAGACCTCCTCAATCCCACCAACACGTCTTCCTATGAGGAAACAGTGCCTGGGAAGTCTGTGGTGGGCTCTCCTATTTCTGGGGCTGAGGTTGACAAGGTAGTTAAAAAGCTCCTCGGTGGCAAGGCCCCGGGGGTATGAGCTCCGTCCGGAGTTCCTTAAGGCTCTGGATGCTGTGGGGCAGTATTGGTTTACAAGACTCTGCAACATTGCGTCTACATCGGGGGCGGTACCTCTGGATTGGCAGACCGGATTGGCAGACAGGGTCTGCCAATCCGGTCTGCTATGAGTCCTAACTGCTTTGGTACACCTGCCGATGACAACCTTCAGTATTTTGTGGCTGTCATCAGCCACAAAATACTACATTACCCTGGCGTTGCAAGTAATGAGAGGCTGGGTTGTCAGAAGGGGAACCGGAGGGTGTGTTCCAACTATCGTAGATCACACTCCTCAGCCTTCCCGGTAAGGTCTATTCATGCGTACTGGAGAGGAGGAACCTCGGATCCAGGACAATCAGTGTGGTTTTTCCTGGTCGTGGAACGGTAGACCAGCTCTAAACTCTCGGCAGGGTCCTTGAGTGTGCATGGGAGTTTGCCCAACCAGTCTACATAAGTTTTGTGGACTTGGAGAAGACATTCGGCCTTGGCCCCCGGTAAATCCTGAGGGTAGTGCTCAGAGAGTATGGAGTATCGGCATGTCTGATTGTGGCGGGTGTCTCCCTGTATGATCAGTGTCAGAGCTTGGTCCGCATTGCCGGCACTATGTCGGACCCCTTTCCAGTGAGGGTTGGACTCCGCCAAGGCTGCCCTTTGTCACCGATTCTGTTCATAACTTTAATGGACAGAATATCTAGGCGCAGTCATGGCTTTGACTGCGCCTGGTTTGGTGGATGCAGGATTAGGTCTCTGCCTTTTGCAGATGATGTGGTCCTGATGGCTTCAACTGGCCAGGATCTTCAGCGTTCATTGGATCGGTTCGCAGTGAAGCGACTGGGATGAGAATCAGCACCTCCAAGTCCGAGTCCATTGTTCTCGCCCGGGAAAGGGTGGAGTGCCATCTCCAGGTTGGGAAAGAGATCTTGCCCCAAGTGAAGGCGTTCAAGTACCTAGGAGTCTTGTTCACGAGTGAGGATAGAGTGGATCGTGAGATCTACAGGCGGATCGGTGCGGCGTCTTCAGTAATGAGGACGCTATATCGATCCGTTGTGGTGAAGAAGGAGCTGAGCCAGAAGGAAAAGCTTTCAATTTACCGGTCGATCAACGTTCCCATCCTCACCTATGGTCATGAGCTTTGAGTTATGACCAAAAGGACAAGGTCACGGGTACAAGCGGCCGAAATGAGTTTCCTCCGCCGGGTGGTGGGTCTCTCCCTTAGAGATAGGGTGAGAAGCTCTGTCATCCGTGAGGAACTCAGTGTAAAGCCGCTGCTCCTCCACATTGAGAGGAGCCAGATGAGGTGGTTCGGGCATCTGCTCAGGATGCCACATTGATACAATATTACAGGCATGTTTAGACATCTTGCATGTTTGGTTTTGGAGTTATGTTTCTATAACCTGCTTTCTGAACCGCCACCTTTGTGGTTTGCGTGTCCCACTGATCCTAGGAGCTATGTTGTCCAGGGGCTTCTTTGCCCCCTGGTAGGGTCCCCCAAGAAAAACAGGTCCTAGGTGAGGAATCAGACAAAGAGCAGCTCAAAGACCTTTATGAAAAGTAGAAATCGAGGACCTAGATTGTTTTCTTACCCGGACGCGGGTCACCATGGCTCCCCTGTGGAGCCAGGCCCAGAGGTGGGGCACGATGGCGAGCGACTGGTGCCCATGGGGCCCAGCTCGAAGAGGCAACGTGGGTCCCCCCTGCAATAGGCTCACCACTCATGGGCTGGGTCATAGAGGTCGGGTGTAGTGTGAGCTGGGCGGCAGCCGAAGGCAGGGCACTTGGCAGTCCGATTATCGGCTACATAAGCTCGCTCTTGGGACGTGGAACGTCACCTCGCAGGGATGGAAGGAGCCTGAGCTGGTGCGCGAGGTGGAGAAGTTCCCGGCTAGATAAAGTTGGACTCACTTCGACGCACAGCAAGGGCTCTGGAACCTGTTCTCTCAAGAGGGGTTTGACTCTCTCCCACTCTGGCGTTGCAAGTAATGAGAGGCTGGGTTGTCAATTCTTGTTGACCCCCGGCTCAAAGCCTGCACATTGGACTTAACCCAGTAGACGAGATGGTAGCTTCCCTCCGCTTTCTGGTTGGGTGACGGGTCCTGACTGTTGGTGTTTACGCACCAAACAGCAGCTCAGAGTACCCACTCTTTTTGGATTCCCTTGAGAGTGCTCCCTCGGGTGATTCCCTTGTTCTGCTGGGGGTCTTCAACGCTCATGTTGGCAACGACAGTGAAACCTGGAGAGTCGTGATTGGGAAAAATGGCCACCCGGATCTGAACCCAAGTGGTGCTTTGTTATTGGACTTTTGTGCTCGTCACGGATTGTCCATAACAAACACAATGTTCAAACATAAGGGTGTCCATATGTGCACTTGGCACCAGGACACCCTCGGCCGCAGTTCCATGATTGACTTTGTAGTTGTGTCATGGGATTTGCGGCCTCATGTTTTGGACACTCGGGTGAAGAGAGGGGCGAGCTTTCTACCGATCACCACCTGGTGAGCTGGCTCCGATGGTGGGGAAGGATGCCGGACAGACCTGGCAGGCCCAAACGCATTGTGAGAGTCTTTTGGGAACGCCTAGCAGAGTCTCCTGTCAGAGAGAGTTTCTTTTTCCACCTCCGGAAGAACTTTGAACATGTCACAAAGGAGGTGCTGGACATTGAGTCGGAATGGATCATGTTCCGTGCCTCTCTTGTCGAGCCAGCTGATTGGAGCTGTGGCCGCAAGGTGTTTGGTGCCTGTCGTGGCGGTAATCCTAGAACCCGCTGGTGTCCACCAGCAGTGCGGGATGCCGTCAAGCTGAAGAAAGAGCTTATCTGGTCCTTTTGGCTCATGGGACTCCAGAGGCAGCGGGCATACCGACAGGCCAAGCGAAACCTCCTCAATCCCACCAACACGTCTTCCTATGAGGAAGCAGTGTCTGGGGAATCTGTGGTAGGCTCTCCTATTTCTGGGGCTGAGGTTGCCAAGGTAGTTAAAAACCTCCTCGGTGGATGAGCTCCGTCCGGAGTTCCTTAAGGCTCTGGATGCTGTGGGGCTGTTTTAGTTGACAAGACTCTGCAACATCGCGTGGTCATCTAGGGCGGTACCTCTGGATTGGCAGACCTGGGTGGTGGTTCTTCTCTTTAAGAAGGGGAACCGGAGGGTGTGTTCCAACTATCGTAGATCACACTCCTCAGCCTTCCCGGTAAGGTCTATTCATGTGTACTGGAGAGGAGGAACCTCGGATCCAGGACGAACAGTGTGGTTTTCGTCCTGGTCGTGGAACGGTAGACCAGCTCTATACTCTCGGCAGGGTCCTTGAGTGTGCATGGGAGTTTGCCCAACCAGTCTACATGTGCTTTGTGGACTTGGAGAAGACATTCGACCATGGCCACCCCGGGAAGTCCTGTGGGGAGTGCTCAGAGAGTATGGGGTATCGGCATGTCTGATTGTGGCGGGTCGCTCCCTGTATGATCAGTGTCAGAGCTTGTTCTGCATTGCCGGCAGTAAGTCGGACCCCTTTCCAGTGAGGGTTGGACTCCGCCAAGGCTGCCCTTTGTCACCGAAATTCTGTCCATAAAAGTTATGAACAGAATTTCTAGGCGCAGTCATGGCGTTGAGGGGATCCGGTTTGGTGGCTGCAGGATTAGGTCTCTGCTTTTTGCAGATGATGTGGTCCTTATGGCTTCAACTGGCCAGGATCTTCAGCTCTCATTGGATCGGTTCGCAGCCGAGTGTGAAGCGACTGGGATGAGAATCAGCACCTCCAAGTCCGAGGTTCTCGCCCGGGAAAGGGTGGAGTGCCATCTCGAGGTTGGGCAGGAGATCTTGTGGATGAGTTCAAGTACCTGGAGTCTTGTTCATGAGTGAGGGAAGAGTGGATCGTGATATGCACAGGCTGATCGGTGCGGCGTCTTCAGTAATGAGGACGCTATAACGATTCGTTGTGGTAAGAAGGAGCTGAGCCAGAAGGAAAAGCTCTCAATTTACCGGTCGATTTACGTTCCCATCCTCACCTATGGTCATGAGCTTTGGGGTAAGACCGAAAGGACAAGATCACGGGTACAAGCGGCCAAAATGAGTTTTCTCCACTGGGTGGCGGGTCTCTCCCTTACTGTAAGAATTTTCACCGTTTAATTACAGTAACCTACTGGCACCTATTGGTTCCAGTATAAAACTGTTTTTCTACAGCACACATACTGTGATTTATCACTACAGTTTATTACTGTAAAAAGTATCACAGTACTGTGCTGTATCAAATATACGCTTCACAGCATAATACTGTCATCTGTTTAGCGGCATTACACTGTTATTTTAGTGTATCCACTGTAATATCCATTAACAGTTAATTACAGTAAAATAATTGTAAGCACTATAGACTGAGCTTTACAGTATAATGCCACTAGAAGTTAATGAATTGAACTTTTAAATTTTCAAAATCAAAACCCCTGCAATCTGCTGGCATAAAAATGACTGGAGAAATGGCCTTGCAAGTTAATGCTTTTATTAACCAATTGTTTTAAAGTGCATCAAATACATTCAATGTACATTTAGTGCATTCTTCTTATTTTCAGTAAAGCATTTTAACATTTATAACATGTCAACTTAATTTCAAACTGGAGACAAAACACTGAACACGAGTCCAGTGTTTAGTTGTCGGCTACATAAAGCCCCACTCAAAGTCTGTGAGATTTTTTATAAGGGTGGCTACGTGAGGATTTACAGTTGCTGCCTTTTTCTGAACCAGCTTCCCGCTCTTCTTGGACACCACCTTTCCCTGGCTAGCCTTTGTTCCCCTCTCGGGGTTAACGCCAATGAATCGCCTAAAAAAGAGAGAAAGCATATTAGATATTCTGTTGTGATTGAAGATTACTTGCAGTCAATACAGAACTCCACTCACATTGTTATTTAGGAATATGCACTGCACAAATATTAATATCAATTTTAGGATATATGTGAGCCTATACCATAACCACAGCTGTAGATGAGTGAATGCTCTAAAACCCATTAAGACAAATTCAGAGAGGAAGACAATGCTAAAGCCTCCCCAATCCCTCTCTCTATTTATATTTTCTCTCCATCTACAGGACCGTGTATTTACGCTGATGTTTCCTGCTTTCACCCATTTAACATATCGTTACCTGCTCATTACCTATCTTCTCTGCATCCTGGGGTCACACTGGTGCTTCTTGCCTTTACCCATTCAACATATCTTTACCTGCACATCACCTACCTTCTCTGCATAGTGTGGTCACGCTGGTGCTTTCTACCTTTACCCATTCAACATATCTTTACCTGCACATTACCTACCTTCTCTGTATCCTGGCGTCTAGCTGGTGTTTCCTGCCTTTACCCATTCAACATATCTTTACCTGCACATTACCTACCTTCCCTGCATCCTGGGGTCACACTGGTGCTTCTTTCTTTCACCATACAACATATCTTTACCTGCACATCACCTACCTTCTCTGCATAGTGTGGTCACGCTGGTGCTTTCTACCTTTACCCATTCAACATATCTTTACCTGCACATTACCTACCTTCTCTGTATCCTGGCGTCTAGCTGGTGTTTCCTGCCTTTACCCATTCAACATATCTTTACCTGCACATTACCTACCTTCCCTGCATCCTGGGGTCACACTGGTGCTTCTTTCTTTCACCATACAACATATCTTCACCTGCACATACCTAAAGCGCTTTGAGTACCTTGAAGGTAGAAAAGCGCTATACAAGTATAACCCATTTATTATTTATCATTTACCTTGTCTGCATTGCGTCGACCACACCTGCGCTTCCTTCTTTCACCCATTCAACATACCTTCACCCGCACATTACCTACTTTCTCTGCATAGTGGGGTCACACTGGTGCTTCCTGCCTTTACCCATTCAACATATCTTCACCCGCACATTACCTACCTTCTCTGCATCCTGGGGTCAAACAGGTGCTTCCTTCTTTGACCCAGTCAACATATCTTTACCTGCACATTACCTACCTTCTCTGTATCCTAGAGTCAAACTGGTGCTTCGGTCCCTAATAAGAAGGTCCACAAAGGAACAGAAGAGTCATTGATTTAAGGCACAGAATTGGGGAAATGACAAGTCAAATTCCTGAACAGAGGTGAGAAATATAAAATAAAATATCCTAACAGTATTTAACAGTATCAAGAGGATTTACCTTTGAACAAATTCCAATGTCCGAGCACCAAGCAAGAAGGGCAGCAAGCCCTGAGATGAAGCTAGGTTGGACGCCTTTGCAGATGACATCACCTTCCATGCTGATCATCCAACGTTTTATTGTTACTTTGTCACCAGGAACTGGTACAGTCAAGAAATGCAGTTTATGTTCCTAAACAGTATCCAATATGGGTAGCATTTTAAAAGTATTTGGAATGACCACCTCACTCGCTCTCTCTTTACTCTGTTTACATCTAGTCTCCTAAGGCAGTGGTTCTCAAATGGGGGTATGCGTACTCCTGGGAGTACTTGAAGATATGCCAAGGGGTACGTGAGATATTCTAAAAATAGCAACAATTCAAAAACCCTTTATAAATATATTTATTGAATAATACTTCGACAAAATATGAATGTAAGTTCATAAACTGAACATCTAATCAAGTAGGCTATTCCATTCATTACCATAAAGCCAGAGTTTCCCCCATGCCATGATGGTTTGACCCTACCTGGCGGTGCCACACGGCACCAACTGTCAATCAACTATCCATGTAGAAAACAATGGAGGCGTGGTTAAAGCGTAGCAGTAATGCAGCTGAGACATGTGGACATGTTCCATAAATATTGATGTTAAAGATTTCTTTTTTTGTGAAGAAATGTTGAGAATGAAGTTCATGAATCCAGATGGATCTGTATTACAATCCCCAAAGAGGGCACTTTAAAGGCCTACTGAAATGATTTTTTTTTATTTAAACGGGAATAGCAGATCCATTCTATGTGTCATACTTGATCATTTCGCGATATTGCCATATTTTTGCTGAAAGGATTTAGTAGAGAAAATCGACGATAAAGTTCGCAACTTTTGCTCGCTGATAAAAAAAAGCCTTGCCTGTACCGGAAGTAGCGTGACGTCACAGGAGCTAGGATTCCTCACAATTCCCCGTTGTTTACAATGGAGCGAGAGAGATTCGGACCGAGAAAGTGATGATTACCCCATTAATTTGAGCGAGGATGAAAGATTCGTAGATGAGGAACGTTACAGTGAATGACTTGAGAGGCAGCGATGGACGTATCTTTTTTCGCTCTGACCGTAACTTAGGTACAAGCTGGCTCACACTCTCCTTTTTCTATTGTAGATCACAGATTTGTATTTTAAACCACCTTGGATACTATATCCTCTTGAAAATGAGAGTCGAGAACGCGAAATGGACATTCAGTGCCTTTTATCTCCACGACAATACATCGGCGAAATGCTTTAGCTACGAGCTAACGTGATAGCATCTTGCTTTAACTGCATATAGAAACAAAAGAAATAAACCCCTGACTGGAAGTATAGATAGAAAATCAACAATACTATTAAACCGTGGACATGTAAATACACGGTTAATGCTTTCCAGGCTGGCGAAGGTTAACAATGCTGTGCTAACGACGCCATTGAAGCTAACTTAGCAACCGGACTGCACAGAGCTATGCTAAAAACATTAGCTCTCCACCTACGCCAGCCAGCCCTCATTTGCTCATCAACACCTGTGCTCACCTGCGTTCCAGCGATCTGCAGAAGGACGAAGGACTTCACCCGATGCGTTTGGCGGCCCGGAGACGTAGGAAGTCAAGGTGAAGTCGGCGGCTAGCGCGGCTAGCGCGGCTAGCGCTCCAACAAAGTCCTCCTGGTTGTGTTGCTGTAGTCCGCTGCTAATACACTGATCCCACCTACAACTGTCTTCTTTGCAGCCTTCATTGTTCATTAAAAAAATTGCAAAAGATGTCCAGAATACTGTGGAATTATGAAATGAAAACAGAGCTTTTTGTATAGGATTCTACGGGGTACCATAACTTCCGTTACTCGGACTTCGTCACGCGCATACGTCATCATACCGCGATGTTTCAGCCGGATATTTCCCGGGAATTTTAAAATGTCACTTTATAAGTTAACCCGGCCGTATTGGCATGTGTTGCAATGTTAAGATTTCATCATTGATATATAAACTATCAGACTGCGTGGTCGGTTGTAGTGGCTTTCAGTAGGCCTTTAAGTTGATTACTTCTATGTGTAAAAATATTTATTTATAATTGAATCACTTGTTTATTTTTCAACAAGTTTTTAGTTATTTTTAATTCTTTTCTTCCAAATAGTCCAAGAAAGACCACAACAAATGAGCAATATTTTGCACTGTTATACAATTTAATAAACCAGAAACTGATGACATAGTGCTGTATTTTACTTCTTTATCTCTTTTTTTTCAACCAAAAATGCTTTGCTCTGATTAGGGGGTACTTGAATTAAAAAAATGTTCACAGGGGTACATCACTGAAAAAAGGTTGAGAACCACTGCCCTAAGAACTAAATCTTCCGGGACGCTGCAAGGTGTGTGTGTGTGTGGGTGGGGGTGGTTTGGTGGTAGCGGGGGTGTATTTTGTAGCATCCCGAAAGAGTTAGTGCTGCAAAGGATTCTGGGTATTTGTTCTTTTGTGTTTATGTTGTGTTACGGTGCGGGTGTTCTCCCGAAAAGTGTTTTTTATTCTTGTTTGGTGTGGGTTCACAGTGTGGCGTATATTTCTAACAGTGTTAACGTTTTTTATACTGGCACCCTCAGTGTAACCTGTATCGCTGTTGATGAAGTATGCTTTGCATTCATTTGTGTATGCGTGCTGAAACTGCACATATCTTGTGACTGGGTCTGAACGATGTTAGAATTGGGTGTATGAGATATGGCTTCGTTCGATAATGAAAGTTGCCTCGGCTCAAAGCCTGAGCCCCAACATTAAAGAACTAGTATCCAAAAAAAGATGCCAGGTATCTGGCTTGGGCACATCAAATTAGATCAGTGTGTTGCAAACTGAGCAGTATAAAGTCCTGAATGGTTGTTTTATTCATTGTTATTTTATTTTTAAATGTATTAGCCTGTAGAAAAAGTTAATGTTGATATTTACCTCAGAAGGCTGCAAATAGAAAAGAGGCATTCAATTTTTATTTAAATTGTATTTGATATGCAATTGATATATTTTAATTAGTATTATTATTATTTGAAACTTGATTTTGCATGTCACTATAAAGTTATATAATCCTTGCTTGTTCAATATTCAATGCAAAACTTGTTTGGGTCCCTATTAAAAGGTTAATTTGTTCAACCTTGGCCCGCTGCTTTGTTCAGTTTCAAACTTTGGCCCACTCTGTATTTGAGTTTGACACCCCTGGTGAAGGTGAAGCTCTGTCATCCTGGAAGAACTCACAGTAAAGCCGCTGCTCCTCCACATGGAGAGGAGCCAGATGAGGTGGTTCGGGCATCTGCTCAGGATGCCACCCGAACGCCTCCCTAGGGAGGTGTTTAGGGCAAGTCCGACCGGCAGGAGGCCACGGGGAAGACCCAGGACACATTGGGAACACTATGTCTCCCGGCTGGCCTGGGAACGCCTCGGGATCCCCCGAGAAAAGCTGGACGAAGTGGCTGGAGAAAGGGAAGTTTGGGCTTCTCTGCTTAGGCTGCGGCCCCCGCAACCCGACCATAACCCGACCATAAGCGGAAGAAAATGGATGGATTTAGTATGACAGTTATACTGTCATATTGAGTACAAAAACTAACTAAACCTTACACAATATGTTGTTCCCAGTAAAATTCACAAATATACATATATCCCGGCATTATTAGCCATGTTGCATGTGTGGTTTAGGAGTTATGTTTAAATAACTGTCAGATTGAGTGTGACAGTATACTGTCATAGTGAGTAAAACCCATATTTTGTATTTGCAAACCTTACAAAAACAACTAAATCTAGATAAACTACAAATACAATATTACAGGCATTTTTAGACATAATGCATGTTTGGTTTTGGAGTTATGTTTATATAACTTTCATATTTAGTATGACAGTTATACTGTTAAAATTAGTAAAAAAAACTAACTTGTGTCCATCATAAAACCCAATTTTTGTATTTGCAAACCTTACAAAAACAACTGATTCTAGTAAAACTCACATTAATACAATATTACAGGCATGTTTAGACATATTGCATGTTTGGTTTTGGAGTTATGTTTATATAACCCCCTTTCTGAGCCGCCACCTTTGTGGTTTGCGTGTCCCACTGATCCTAGGAGCTATGTTGTCCGAGGATTCTATGCCCCCTGGTAGGGTCCCTCAAGACGAACAGGTCCTAGGTGAGGGATCAGACAAAGAGCAGCTCAAACACCTTTATGAAAAGTACAAATCGAGGACCTAGATTTTTTTCTCGCCCAGGCACGGGTCACCGTGGCTCCCCTGTGGAGCCAGGCGCAGAGGTGCGGCACGATGGCAAGCGACTGGTGGGCGCCTGTCTCCATGGGGCCCTGCCGGGCTCAGCTCGAAGAGGCAACGTGGGTCAACCCTCCAATGGGCTCACCACTCATGGGCCCATTGAGGTCATAGAGGTCGAATAGGTGTGAACTGGGCGGCAGCCGAAGGCAGGACACTTGGCGGTCCGATTATCGGCTACATAAGCTCGCTCTTGGGATGTGGAACGTCACCTCGCTGGGAGGGAAGGAGCCTGAGCTGGTGCGCGAGGTGAAGAAGTTCCGGCTAGATATAGTTGGACTCACTTCGACGCACAGCAAGGGCTCTGGAACCTGTTCTCTCAAGAGGGGCTGGACTCTCTTCCACTCTGGCGTTGCAAGCAATGAGAGGCTGGGGTGGCAATTGTTGTTGCTCAAAGCCTGCACGTTGGACTTTAACCCAGTAGACGAGATGGTAGCTTCCCTCCGCCTTCGGGTTGGGTGACGGGTCCTGACTGTTGTTTGTGTTTACGCACCAAACAGCAGCTCAGAGTACCCATGCTTTTTGGATTCCCTTGAGGGATAACTGGAGAGTGCTCCCTCGGCTGATTCCCTTGTTCTGTTGGGGGACTTCAATGCTCATGTTGGCAAGGACAGTGAAACCTGGAGAGTCGTGATTGGGAAAAATGGCCACCCGGATCTGAACCTAAGTGGTGCTTTGTTATTGGACTTTTGTGCTCGTCACGGATTGTCCATAACAAACACAATGTTCAAACATAAGGGTGTCTATATGTGTACTTGGCACCAGGACACCCTCTGCTGCAGTTCCATGATTGTCTTTGTAGTTGTGTCATGGGATTTGTGGCCTCATGTTTTGGACACTCGGGTGAAGAGAGGGGCAGAGCTTTCTGCCGATCATCACCTGGTGGTGAGCTGGCTCCGATGGTGGTGGAGGATGCGTTTGACCTCGCAGGCCCAAACGCATTGTGAGGGTCTGCTGGGAACGGCTAGCAGAGTTTCCTGTCAGAGAGAGTTTCAATTACCACCTCCGGAAGAACTATGAACATGTCACGAGGGAGGTGCTGGACATTGAGTCTGAGTGGACCATGTTCCGTGCCTCTCTTGTCGAGCCGGCTGATTAGAGCTGTGGCCGCAAGGTGTTTGGTGCCTGTCGTGGCGGTAATCCTACCAGCAGTGAGAGATGCCGTCAAGCTGAAGAAAGAGCCTATCGGGTCCTTTTGGCTCATGGGACTCCAGAGGCAGCGGGCATACCGAAAGGCCAAGCAGTGCCTGGGGAATCTGTGGTGGGCTCTCCAATTTCTGGGGCTTAGGTTGCCTAGGTAGTTAAAAAGCTCCTCGGTGGCAAGGCCCCAGGTGTTCATGAGTTCCGTCCGGAGTTCCTTAAGGCTCTGGATACTGTGGGGCTGTCTTGGTTGACAAGACTCTGCAATATCACGTGGACATTGGGGGCGGTACCTCTGGATTGGCAGACCGGGGTGGTGGTTCCTCTCTTTAAGAAGGGGAACCGGAGGGTGTGTTCCAACTATCGTGAAACACACTCCTCAGCCTTCCCAGTAAGGTCTATTCATGTGTACTGGAGAGGAGGAAACTCGGATCCAGGACGAACAGTGTGGTTTTCGTCCTGGTCGTGGAACGGTAGACCAGGTCTATACTCTCGGCAAGGTCCTTGAGTGTGAAGCGACTGGGATGAGAATCAGCACCTCCAAGTCCAAGTCCATGGTTCTCGCGCAGGAAAGGGTCGAGTGCCATCTACAGGTTGGGGAGGAGATCTTGCCCCAAGTGGAGGAGTTCAAGTACCTAGGAGTCTTGTTCACGAGTGAAGATAGAGTGGATCGGGAGATCCACAGGCGGATTGGTGCGGCGTTTTCAGTATTGAGGACGCTATATCGATCCGTTGTGGTGAAGAAGGAGCTGAGCCAGAAGGAAAAGCTCTCATTTTACCGTCGATCTACGTTCCCAGCTTTGGGTTATGACCAAAAGGACAAGGTCACGGGTACAAGCGGCCGAAATGCGTTTCCTCTGCCGGGTGGTGGGTCTCTCCCTTAGAGATAGGGTGAGAAGCTCTGTCATCCGGGAGGAACTCAGAGTAAAGCAGCTGCTCCTCCGCATTGAGAGGAGCCAATGAGGTGGTTCGGGCATCTGCTCAGGATGCCACCCGAACGCCTCTAGGGAGGTGTTTAGGGCAAGTCCGACCGGCAGGAGGCCACGGGGAAGACCTAGGACACATTGGAAAGACTATGTCTCCCGGCTGGCCTGGAAACGCCTCGGAATACCCAGAGAAGAGCTGGACGAAGTGGCTGGGGAGAGGGAAGTCTGGGATTTTCTGCTCAGGCAACCCGACCTCGGATAAGCGGAAGAAAATGGATGGATTTAGAATGACAGTTATACTGTCAAATTGAGTACAAAAACTAACTAAACCTTACACAATATATTGTTTCTAGTAAAACTCACAAAGATACATATCTCCAGGCATTATTAGCCATTTTGCATGTGTGGTTTAGGAGTTATGTTTAAATAACTGTCAGATTGAGTGTGACAGTATACTGTCATAGTGAGTAAAACCCATATGTTGTATTTGCAAACCTTACAAAAACAACTACATCTAGTTAAACTCACACAGATACAATATTACAGGCATTTTTAGACATAATGCATGTTTGGTTTTAGAGTTATGTTTGTATAACTTTCATATTTATTATGACAGTTATACTGTCATATTGAATAAAAAAAAAAATAACTTGTGTCTTTGCAAACCTTACAAAAGACCATTTTTCTAGTAAAACTAATGTCGTAATAACATGTCTCCAGGCATTATTAGCCATTTTGCATGTGTTGTTTGAGTTATGTTTAAATAACTGTCATATTGAGTGTGACATTATACTGTCATAAAACCCAATTTTTGTATTTGCAACCCTGATTCTAGTAAAACTCACATATATACAATATTACAGGCAGTTTTGGACATAATGCATGTTTGGTTTTGGAGTTATGTTTATATAACTTTCATATATAGTATGACAGCTAAACTGTTATATTGAGTAAAAAAAACTAACTTGTGTTTGTCATAAAACCCAATTTTTGTATTTGCAAACCATACAACTGATTCAAATAAAACTCACATGGATTCAATATTACAGGCATTTTCAGACATTTTGCATGTTTGGTTTAGGAATTATGTTGGAATACATGTGTATTGCTTTTTTCGCATTATCTCAGGATTTTTAGAACATTACTGTCATATTGAGTAAAAAAATAATTTTTGTGTTTGCAAGCCTTAAAAAAGCATATGTTTCCAGTAAAACTCCCAAAGATGCCTTATTTCAGGCATTATTAGCCATTTTTCAGGTGTGGTTTAGGAGTTATGTTTAAATAACTGTCATATTGAGTGTGGCGTTATACTGTCATATTGAGTTAAAAAAAACTAACTTGTGTCTTTGCAAACCTTACAAAAGAAAATGTTTCTAGCAACACTCACAAAGATAATTTTTTTCACACTATTTGACATGTTTCATGTGTATTTAGGAGTTATAATTGAATAACTTTCATATTGAGTGTTAAATTAATAATGTCATTATGTGTAAAACCTAATTTTTGTATTTGCAAACCATACAAAAACAATTGATTCTAGTAAAACTTACATAGTTCAATATTACAGGCATTTTCAGACATTTTACATGTTTGGTTTAAAAGTTGTGTTTGATTACATTTGTATTGCTTTTTTCGCATTATCTCAGGATTCTAAGATCATTACTTTCATATTGAGTAAAAAACTACTTTTTGTTTTTGCAAACCTTACAAACTCACATAAATACATTATTACAGGCAGTTTTAGACATGACACATGTTTGGTTTTGGAGTTATGTTTAGATAACTTTCATATTTAGTATGACTGTTATACTGTCATATTGAATTTAAAAAAAAACTAGCTTGTGTCTTTGCAAACTTTACAAAAGATCATTTTTCTAGTAAAACTAACAAAGATACATGTCCCCAGGCATTATTATCCATTTTGCAAGGGTTGTTTAGGACTTATGTTTAAATACATTTTTATTGCTTTTTTCGCATTATCTCAGGATTCTAAAAGCATTACTTTCATAGTGAGTAAAAAAGTACTTTTTGTTTTTGCATACCTTACAAACTTGCATAAATACATTTTTACAGACATTTTTAGACATGACACGTGTTTGGTTTTGGAGTTATGTTTAGATAACTTTCATATTTAGTATGACTGTTATACTGTACTCCACCCTTTCCCGGCGAGGTGTCGAGTCTCATCCCAGTCGCTTCACACTCGGCTGCGAACCGAGGAACAAAGGGCAGTCTTGGCGTAGTCCAGGGGTCACCAACCTTTTTGAAACCAAGGGCTACTTCTTGGGTACTGATTACTGCGAAGGGCTACCAGTTAGATACACACTTAAATAAATTGCCAGAAGTAGCCAATTTGCTCAATTTACCTTTAACTCTGTTATTATTAATAATTAATGATATTTATCTTTGTGGAAACACTGATCATCTTAATGATTTCTCACAATAAATATATATAGAAACAGATAAATATCAATATGCAACACTTTATTTTTATATTTTCTCTAAGTGCACATTTTTCAAATTGAACATTTTCAAATGATCACTTCTAAGACAGTCTTGTGAAATCACAATATCCCATTTTAACTAGCTAGCCACTAACATTTTTTTAACAAATCATGAATTACTTTGCACCATGTTTGTACAAATAATAACTCATTTAAAATACAAAAGTAAACTCTCAAATTTTTAAATCATGTCACACTTTGAACTGGACACCAAATCTGTTATCTGTTTCTTTGTCAGTTAGTGGGAAGCCTGGCATTGCATGCTGTTAACTAGTGTGTTGTACTCTGGTGTGTAACTTGACACTGCAACTCTGAGTGAGTCTTGCAGATGTGCATCAGCGAGGCGTGTTCTGTGTTTGTTCTTGATGAAGTTCATGTCAGAAAAGGCTGATTCACGAAGATAAGATTTTTCCTCATTGTTTGCGGAACCTTCTTAATCTTTTGGACATATTTTCACAGCAATCTGGCCTTAAGCTTAATTATGATAAATGTAAAATGTTAAGGATCGGAAATCTAAAGGGAACGTCCTTTCGAATGGAATGCAAAGTGCCTGTTTTGTGGACAGATGGACCAGTTAACATACTTGGTGTTGTTGTCCCAGAAAATCTGGCAGATCTAGGCTCAGTAAATTATGATAATCGACTAAGAAAGCTGGACAAAATTATGCAATTATGGAAAGGGAAATCCCTAAACTTGTATGGTAAAATGTCTATTGCCAACTCGTTAATTATTCCTCAATTTATCATTACCAGCTCCATCACAAAACTTTTTTAAGATTTATGAGCGGAGGGTCTTCGATTTTGTCTGGAACGGCAAACCAGAAAAGATTAAAAGAAAGGTTTTGTACAAAGAGTATGAATATGGGGGCCTGAAACTTCTCAACCTTGAAGCTATGTGTCTGTCTTTAAAAGCATCAATTGTTCCAAAGATGTATTTAAACATTGAGTGGTACACAAATGTCCTGTTGGACAAAAAACATGTACTGTATCAAAAGAAATTGTATCCTTTTTTACAAGTGATCCCCTCCCAGAGAGTCTGCTGGGAAACATGGCGGTTCGTAAAGGAAACAATCCACTCATAGTGGTGTTTTCAATTTTATGTGCCAGAAAAAAGAGACGATATTTTGCAGCAGTTAATATGGATGAACTCTAATATTGTAATAGATGGAAAGCCTTTCTTTTGGAAAAATATGTTTGAAAGAGGAATCATTTTTGTCAATGATATTATCAATGAGAATGGTAAAATTATGAAGTATGATGAATTTAGAGCTATGTATGGTGATGCTTGCTCGAGCTTTTCATTTTATCAACTAACTGGAGTAATTGGGAAAAGATGGAAACAAATAATTAATTATGGAACTACTAAATTATTAGTTTGTAAACCTCTAATAAGAAATTCTAGTTGGCAAAAAGGAACTAAAATAAATAGAAAAATATATAATTTGTATTTAATAAAGAAATCTTTGAAGGCTGCCTCATACAACACAAATGGAAAATGGGAGGACTTTTTTGACTGCCCGTTGCCATGGGATGCCATATTCAAACTAATCTATAAAACCACTATCGATGTGCAAAATCGTTATTTTCAAATTAAAATTATTTATAACTTCTTACCCACAGGGAAAATGTTAAAATTATGGAATATGACAGAGTCAGATGATTGCCGATTTTGTTGTCAGGAGCCTGAATCCACCCTGCATTTGTTTTGGGTGGAAGTTGAAAAAATGTGTTTAAGGATTGGTTTGTTTATGAAGTTTAATGTGGTTTCTGTTATTTTAGGAGAGTTCATTGACAATCATGATTTAGTCAATTTAATTATAGTACTCGGTAAAATTTTTATTTTTAAGGCCAAAAACAGATATTCACTTAGTATTACTTTCTTTAAAACATTTATTCAGTATTTTCTAACTTTAGAAAGTTACATGGTTGAAAACGATAATGATGCCAAAAAACATTTAAAAAAAGATGAGAAGTCCTCAAAGGCTTATTTTGAAAGTATAATTATGTTTATAGATTATATGATATCTGTTGTTGTGTTCCCTAATTTGAGTGACCTGGACATAATCTGGACTGTACATAAATGCTTATTTTGAAAATGTAATTTTGTTTATAAATTATATGCAATCTGTTGTGTTCCCTAATTTTTTTCTGTGTACATGAATGAAGGTGTGTGTTGCTGAGTCCGACTTGGACATTATCTGGACTGGGCCTGGTTTAAAAAACCCTTTAAACAAATCTAATTTCATTGACAACCTGGTCTGTTGAAGATAAGGCCCTTTTTTTAAAAATAAAATAAAATAAGATAAATAAATAAAAAACATTTTCTTGGATAAAAAAGAAAGTAAAACAATATAAAAATAATTACATAAAAAATAGTAATTAATGAAAATGTTAGTGGACCAGCAGCCTATACAAACATGAGTGCTTCAGGGACTGTGTCCCTTGCAGATGTGTTGTCTATGTTGTTGGAACCAGAATATTGGTAGCAGAAAGAAATAACCCCTTTTGTGTGAGTGGGTGTGGATGAGTGTGCATGGGGGAGGTTGTTTGGGTTGATGCACTGATTGAAAGTGTATCTTGTGTTTTTTCTATGTAGATTTAATTTAAAAAAAATAAAAAATAAATAAATAAAAAAATTTTTAATTTTTTTTTTTTTTTTTTTTTTTTTTTTTTTTTTTAGAACAGGCCCGCGGGCGACTCATCTGGTCCTTACGGGCACCGCGTTGGTGACCCCTGGCGTAGTCCAACCCTCACTGGAAACGTGTCCGACTTACTGCCGGCAATGCGGACCAAACTCTGGCACTGATCATACAGGGAGCGGACCGCCACAATCGCCAAGTGCACATATGGACACCCTTATATTTTTGAACATTGTGTTTGTTATGGACAATCCGTGACGAGTACAAAAGTCCAATAACAAAGCACCACTTGGGTTCAGATCCGGGTGGCCATTTTTCCAAATCACGCCTCTCCAGGTTTCACTGTCGTTGCCAACATGAGCGTTGAAGCCCCCCAGCAGAACAAGGGAATCCCCCGAGGGAGCACTCTCCAGTACTCCCTCAAGGGAATCCAAAGAAGTGGGTACTCTGAGCTGCTGTTTGGTGCGTAAACACAAACAACAGTCAGGACCCGTCCCCCAACCCGAAGGCGGAGGGAAGCTACCATCTCGTCTACTGTGTTAAAGTCCAACGTGCAGGCTTTGAGCCGGGGGGGCAACAAGAATTGCCACCTCAGCCTGTCGCCTCTCATTGCTTGCAAAGCCAGAGTGGAAGAGAGTCCGGCCCCAGAGAGAACAGGTTCCAGAGCCCTTGCTGTGCGTAGAAGTGAGTCCAAATATATCTAGCCGGAACTTCTCCTTCCCTCCCAGCGAGGTGACATTCCACGTCTCAAGAGCTAGCTTATGTCGCCGATGATTGGACCGCCAAGTGCCCTGCCTTCGGCTGCTGCCCAGCTCACACTGCACCCGACCTCTATGACCCAGCCCATGAGTGGTGAGCCCATTGGAGGGGGGACCCACATTGCCTCTTCGAGCTGAGCCTGAGTCCCATGGGGACAGGCCCGGCCACCAGGCGCTCGCCATCATGCCCCACCTCTGGGCCTGGCTCCAGAGGGGAGCCCCGGTGACCCGCGTCCGGGCGAGGAAAAATCTAGGTCCTCGATTTGTACTTCTCATAAAGGTCTTTGAGCTGCTTTTTGTCTGATCCCTCACCTAGGACCTGTTTGTCTGGGAGACCCTACCAAGGGGCATAGAAGCCCAAGTACCGATGGATCCATCCTAATGGTGTGTTTTTGATAACAAGGTAATTCCCGTGCAATCAGAGTATCTTGTAACTTTAAATATTTGGAGCCACTCCCAATTTGTCTTGGTCAGAATGAATCAGGCAAAGAATGTTTTCTACAATATGTGCCAGTGAAAAACACCATTGAGTCACTGTTATCCTTAAAGTCTGTGAGGGAGCAAATACAGCAAGTAAAAACTAGAATCCAACCTGATAATGTTATTCAGGATTTGTGGGATGGCACAAATATTAAAAAGAACATGCTGCTCAAAGACAAGACCTCCTCCTTAGGCATAATTATTTATCAAGATTCCTTTGAAGTGGCAAATCCACTAGGGTCTGGAAGGAAAAAGCACAAGATTGTCAACAAGCTGTCCCACCACTCTGGTCGCTTTGGTGTAGAACACATTAAAGCCTTCTACAGAAAGCTAGGAGTATCCAACAATGATTTCAAATTAGAAATTGTCACAGCTGATGAGGTGCTTAAAAAATTGAGCGCGCTCCACTCAAACAAGGCCACCGGCCTTGATAATATTCCCTTCAGATTCCTCAGGGACTCTTCCTCCATCATTGCCCCAATCATTACGCACATAATAAACCTCTCAATTTCACACGGCCAAGTACAAAAAGATTTTAAGATAGCAAGAGTAACACCCCTCTTTGAAAAAGGAAGCAAATTGGAACCTGGCAACTACCGACCTGTTTCTATTCTCAGTTCCATTTCGAAAGTAATGGAAAAAATAGTTTATGAACAGGTCGATAGTTGCCTTGCCACTAATAAACTCATATACAAATTCCAATCCGGCTTCAGAACTAACCACTCCACTGACACATGCCGTCTCTATCTGACTGACCACATCAAACATGAGGTGGACGCGGGCAAATACTGCGGCATGGTCATGCTGGACGCGGGCAAATACTGCGGCATGGTCATGCTGGACCTTCAGAATGCATTTGACACCGTTCACCACGCTATACTGTTGGATAAGCTCAGAGCAATCGGATTTAACAAAACCTCATCGGGCTGGATGCAATCTTACTTGAGGGGAGAGAACAGCACCTTCCCCCCCCCCCTCTCAGTGAGCTGTGGAGTCCTTCAAGGCAGTATATTGGGGCCTTTACTGTTCCTAATATACATAAACGACTTGTCATCGGCATGCGACTGTGAATTGTTCTTGTTTGCGAATGACTGGTATCAGACAGGGACAAGTCACAGGTGGAGAAAATCCTCAGTGCTGAACTCTGTAGAACTTGCACCTGGCTCGCTGACAACAAGCTATCTATGCATACACTTGGGTAAAACGGAATCCATCCTGTTTGGGTCCCACATCAACCTTAAGAAAGTCAATGACTTCACTATAAAAGTGGGTGTCATTGTTATCACCAGGAAGGATGAGGTCACCTACCTAGGTTCCATTCTAGAGGCTAGTCTTTCCTGCGATAAAATGGCAACCAAGGTAATCAAAAAGGTCAACCAACGAACGAGATTTCTCTATAGAATCTCCTCTCTGGTCAACAAAAGCACCATGAGGATTCTGGCGGGAACTCTCGTCAACCCTTTTTGGATTACGCATGCACCTCCTGGTACCCTAGCACCTCCAAAACCCTCAAATCTAAACTCCAAACATCCCAGAAAAAGCCAGTCAGATTACTTCTAGACCTCCACCCCAGATCCCACCTCACTCCTACCCACTTCTCCAAAGTGGGCTGGCTCAGGGTGGAGGACAGAGTAAAACAACTTGCACTGAGCCTAGTCTATAAAATCCGCTACACCTCCCTGATACCAAAGTACATGTCAAACTACTTCCTTAACGTAAATGACTGCCATAACCACAACACCAGGGGGAGCTCCACTAACCACGTTAAACCCAGATTCCGATCTAACAAAGGTCTTAACTCATTCTCTTTCTATGCCACATCAATGTGGAATGCGCTCCCAACAGGTATAAAAGAAAGGGCATCTCTAACCTCCTTCAAAACCGCAATAAAAGTACACCTCCAGGCAGCTACAACCCTAAACTAACACCCTCCCCGGATTGTTAATAATCAAATGTAAAAAATCTTATGTCTTCTGATCTCTCTCTCTCTCTCTCTCTCTCTCTCTCTCTCTCTCTCTCTCTCTCTCTCTCTCTCTCTCTCTCTCTCTCTCTCTCTCTCTCTCTTTCTCTCTCTCTCTCTCTCTCTCTATGTCCACTACTTGCTGTACATATCCTACCAAGTCAGACCTACACTGTACCAATATCCATTTCTCTGTTCTCAATTGTTGATGACTGATGATAACAACCAAACCTAACACCCCACTCCCCCTCCACACCCCGGATTGTTCCATCCATCCATCCATCCATCTTCTTCCGCTTATCCGAGGTCGGCAGCCTAAGCAGGGAAACCCAGACTTCCCTCTCCCCAGCCACTTCGTCCAGCTCTTCCCGGGAGATCCCGAGGCGTTCCCAGGCCAGCCGGGAGACATAGTCTTCCAAACGTGTCCTGGGTCTTCCCCGTGGCCTCCTACCGGTCGGACGTGCCCTAAACACCTACCTAGGGAGGCGTTCGGGTGGCATCCTGACCAGATGCCCGAACCACCTCATCTGGCTCCTCTCGATGTGGAGGAGCAGCGGCTTTACTTTGAGCTCCTCCCGGATGGCAGAGCTTCTCACCCTATCTCTAAGGGAGAGCTCCGCCACCCGGCGGAGGAAACTCATTTCGGCCGCTTGTACCCGTGATGTTGTCCTTTCGGTCATAACCCAAAGCTCATGACCATAGGTGAGGATGGGAACGTAGATCGACCGGTAAATTGAGAGCTTTGCCTTCCGGCTCAGCTCCTTCTTCAGCACAACGGATCGATACAGCGTCCGCATTACTGAAGACGCCGCACCGATCGGCCTGTCGATCTCACGATCCACTTTTCCCTCACTCGTCAACAAGACTCCGAGGTACTTGAACTCCTCCACTTGGGGAAGGGTCTCCTCCGCAACCCGGAGATGGCACTCCACCCTTTTCCGGGCGAGAACCATGGACTCGGACTTGGAGGTGCTGATTCTCATCCCAGTCGCTTCACACTCAGCTGCAAACCGATCCAGTGAGAGCTGAAGATCCTGGCCAGATGAAGCCATCAGGACCACATCATCTGCAAAAAGCAGAGACCTAATCCTGCAGCCACCAAACCAGATCCCCTCAACGCCTTGACTGCGCCTAGAAATTCTGTCCATAAAAGTTATGAACAGAATCGGTGACAAAGGGCAGCCTTGGCGTAGTCCAACCCTCACTGGAAACATGTCCGACTTACTGCCGGCAATGCGGACCAAACTCTGGCACTGATCATACAGGGAGCGGACCGACACAATCAGACAGTCCGATACCCCATACTCTCTGAGCACTCCCCACAGGACTTCCCGAGGGACACGGTCTAATGTCTTCTCCAAGTCCACAAAACACATGTAGACTGGTTGGGCAAACTCCCATGCACCCTCAAGGACCCTGCCGAGAGTATAGAGCTGGTCAGCAGTTCCACGACCAGGACAAAAACCACACTGTTCCTCCTGAATCCGAGGTTCGACTATCCGGCGTAGCCTCCTCTCCAGCACACCTGAATAGACCTTACCGGGAAGGCTGAGGAGTGTGATCCCACGATAGTTAGAACACACCCTCCGGTTCCACTTCTTAAAGAGGCCAAGGCCAAGCGGTGTGCGGCTTCGGCGGTCGCGGAGGAAAAAACTCGGACATGGGAGGAGTTCGGTGAAGCCATGGAAAACGATTTCCGGACGGCTTTGAAGCAATTCTGGACCACCATCAGCCGCCTCAGGAAGGGGAAGCAGTGCACTATCAACACCGTGTATGGTGAGGATGGTGTTCTGCTGACCTCGACTGCGGATGTTGTGGATCGGTGGAGGGAATACTTCGAAGACCTCCTCAATCCCACCAACACGTCTTCTTATGAGGAAACTGTGGTGGGCTCTCCTATTTCCTGGGCTGAGGTTGCTGAGGTAGTTAAAAAGCTCCTCAGTGGCAAGGCCCCGGGGGTGGATGAGATCCGCCCGGAGTTCCTTAAGGCTCTGGATGCTGTGGGGCTGTCTTGGTTGACAAGACTCTGCAGCATCGCGTGGACATCGGAGGCGGTACCTCTGGATTGGCAGACCGGGGTGGTGGTTCCTCTCTTTAAGACCCCGGATTGTAAAATAATGTAAATAATTCAATGTGATTATCTTGTGTGATGACTATATTATGATAATAGTATATATCTGGTAGTGTATATCTGTATCATGAATCAATTTAAGTGGACCCTGACTTAAACAAGTTGAAAAACCTATTCGGGTGTTACCATTTAGTGGTCAATTGTACGGAATATGTACTTCACTGTGCAACTTACTAATAAAAGTCTCAATCAGTCAATCAATCACAGTCCGGCCTTCATGCCAAGAGCGAAAAAAATCTCTAATGTGAGTGACTTCATTAGATACTTTGCTCGCCGGGAAATAGTAGCAACAGGACTTTAACGACAAGCCTCAACATTTCAGAGCTTGGAAACGCTCCTCTAAAAATGCAATAAATGGATTAGATTTATCAACAAGTGAGGAGATGGACTTGATGTTAAAGTGGCTTGGCAAAGAATCCTCTGAACACGTAGAACAAATTAGAGCCATACACATTAACAACCCAACCAAAGGTCTAAATATGATGTGGGACAGGCTTGAGCAATGTTATGGCTCAGCTGAAGTGATTGAGGATACACTCTTCAAAAGACATGATATGTTCCCCCAAATCACATCCAAAGACTACACAAACTAAGGAAGTTTAGTGACCTGCTCATGGAAATGCAGAGTGCTAAAGCTGAAGGAGACCTTCCTGGTCTTGCGTTTATGGATACCGCAAGAGGCTTAAATCCAATTGTGCAGAAACTTCCCTTCAATTTGCAAGAAAGGTGGACCACAGTAGGAGCTAAATACAAATGCACACAACGTGTCCCCTTCCCACCATTCAATGTTTTTGTAGACTTTGTAAAGCAAGAAGCTAACTCAAGAAATTACCCAAGCTTTAACTTTACATCGTTCCCTGACGTACCCAAACTCGACAAACTGCCTTGGAGAGCATATAATCAAAAATAAATTTCAGTGCACAAAACTGATGTCTCCCGTTACAATTTAGATACACAAAAAAGGCAAACAAAGCTGTTAACAGCGACAAACTTTGCCCAATTCACATGAAACCTCATCCCCTCTCGAAGTGCAGATCATTTCGAATGAAAACACTCGATGATCGAAAAGCATTCTTAAAAGAGAACCACATTTGCTTCAAATGTTGTTCTTCATCTACACACAATGCAAATAACTGTATGGTCAAGATACAGTGCTCTGTGTCTTGATGAAAAACACTGCACTGCTCTTCACCCAGGACCAGCACCCTGGTTTAAAGAAACTGAACCTGCAGCAGAGTATGGCGGGGAGAGTGACTCCACTAAGTGGCCTGCTGGCCATCCTGAACAAGCAGTAAGGCTCTATGCCATCCATGATGAACAAAGTAACAGGTCGTTAGTATGTCCTGAGTTTTTTTGATTTGTTCAATGACCGTGGCCCTAGTTCCCCTTACTCACTAAGGACATGTGCTGGTACTAAAAAAGCAATGGGCAGGAGAGCTACAGGATATGTAGTGGCTGCCTTGGATGGTTCAGTCCACATCCCATTGCCTAGCCTCATTGAATGTATAAATATCCCAAACGATAGAGATGCAATTCCCACACCCAGTGCAGCTATGCAACACAGTCACCTAAAGTCAGTAGCTCACCTTATCCCTGACCTGGACTCTAATGCCCCTATACTCATGCTTCTCGGACGGGATGTTATTAGAGTTCACAAAGTCCATAAACAGATAAGTGGCCCGAGCAACTATGCACAAAAATTGGACCTCGGGTGGGTCATAGTAGGAAACGTGTGTTTAGGTGATGTCCACAAAACTCTCGCTGTGAAGACGCTGTTCACAAATACAACTGAGAAGGGGCGTCCTACAATGTTTGAGCTATGCCCCAATGTATTTAATGTAATAGCGAGACATTGTGAGATACAAGTTCCATTCAGCTTCAGCACTCAACTTGTGGAGAGCGCTTGTGAACATGATCATTTAGGATGTAATGTGTTCAAACAAACCAGACAATTACATCGCAGGACAAAGCCTTCTTGAAAATAATGGAAGAAGGACTACAAAAGGACATAGTGAATACATTTGCATAGCAGTTTTTAAAAACAGTTTTATACTGGAACCATTAGCTGCCAGTAGGTTACTGTATTTAAATGGTGAAATTTCTTAGTGTGAGATAATGCGAAAAAAGCAATAAAAAATGACTCAAACACAACTCCTAAACCAAACATGCAAAATGTCTAAAAATACCTGCAATATTGAATCTATGTGAGTTTGACTGGAATCAGTTGTTTTTGTAAGGTTTGCAAATACAAAAATTAGGTTTTACACATAATGACAGTTTAACTGCCACACTCAATATGAAACCACACATGAAAAATGTCTAATAATGAATTAAGAAATGTATCTTTGTGAGTTTTACTAGAAACATTTCTTTTGTAAGGCTTGCAAACACAAAAAGTAGTTTTTTACTCAATATGACAATAATGTTCTTAGAATCCTGAGATAATGCGAAAAAAGCCATAAAAATGTATTCCAGCATAATTCCTAAAACAAACATGCAAAATGTCTAAAAATGAATGAAGAAATGTATTTTTGTGAGTTTTACTAGAAACATTTTCTTTTGTAAGGTTTGCAAAGACATCAATTATTTTTTTTTACTCAATATGACAGTTTATCTGCCACGCTCAATATGTAAGTTATTTAAACATAACTCCTAAACTACACTTGAAAAATTGCTAATAATGCCTCAAATGATGCATTCTTGTGAGTTTTGCTCGAAACATGCTTTTGTTATGGCTTGCAAACACAAAAAGTAGTTTTTTACTCAATATGACAGTAATGTTCTTGGAATCCTGAGATAATGCGAAAAAAGCAATACAAATGTATTCAAATATAACTCCTAAACAACACATGCAAAATGGCTAATAAAGCCTAGAGACATGTATCTTTGTTAGTTTTACTAGAAAAAAATATATTTTGTAAGGTTTGCAAAGACACAAGTTAGTTTTTTTAATTTAATACTACAGTATAACTGTCTTACTAAATATGAAAGTTATTTGAACATAACTCCAAAACCAAACATGCAATCTGTCTAAAAATGCATGATATAATGCATCCTCTTGAGTTTTACTCGAAACATGCTTTTTTAAGGCTTGCAAACACAAAAAGTAGTTTTTTTACGTAATATGACAGTAATGTTTTTAGAATCCTTAGACAATGCGAAAAAAGCAATACAAATATTACAACATAATTCCTAAACCAACCATGCAAAATTCCTAATAATGCGTGAAAATTTTATCTTTATGAATTTTACAAGAAATCGGTCGTACGACCTGGGTATAGGGGCGAAAGACTATTCGGTCCAACACAAGTTAATTTTTTTACTCAATATGACAGTATAGCTGTCATACTATATATGAAGGTTATATAAACATAATTTCAAAACCGAATATGCATATTGTCTAAAAATGCCTGTAATATTGTATCTATGTGAGTTTTACTAGAATCAGGTTTTTTTTGTAAGGTTTGCAAATACAAAAGTTAGGTTTTACTCACTATGACAGTATACTTCCACACTCAATATGACAGTTTTTTAAATATATCTCCTAAACAACACATAAGAAATTGCTGAAAATGCCTGGAGAAATGTATCTTTGTTAGTTTTACTACAATCATTATCTTTTGTACGGTTTGCAAAGACACAAGTTAGTTGTTTTACTCAATATTAATACATATGAAAGTTATATAAACATTACTCCAAAATTTAAACATGCAATATTCTAAAAATGCTGTAATATTGAATCTATGTGAGTTTTACCATAATCAGGTATTTTGGTAAGGTTTACAAATACAAAAATTAGGTGTTACTCATAATGACAGTTTTACTGCCACATTCAATACGACAGTTATTTAAACATAACTCTAAACCACACATGTAAAAAGGCTAATATTGCCTGGAAAATTTATCTTTGTGAGTTTTACCGAAAAAAAAATGTTTTCTAAGGTTTGTAAAGACACAAGTTAGTTTTTTTTATGAAAGTTATATAAACATAACTCCAAAAGCAAACATGCCTAAAAATGCCTGTAATATGGTATTCATGTGAGTTTTACTAAAATCAGGTTTTTTTGTAAGGGTTGCAAATACAAAAATTTGGTTTTACTCACTATGACAGTATACTGTCACACTCAATATGATAGTTTTTTTGAACATAACTCCTAAACAACACATTAGAAATTGCTAAAAATGCCTGGAAAAATGTATCTTTGATAGTTTTACTAGAATAATGATCTTTTGTATTGTTTGCAAAAACACAAGTTAGTTGTTTTACTCAATATGACTACATATGAAAGTTATTTAACATTACTCCAAAATTTAAACATGCAATATTTTAAAAATGCCTGTAATATTGAATCTATGTGAGTTTTACCAGAATCAGGTATTTTGGTAAGGTTTACAAATACAAAAATTAGGTGTTACTCATAATGACAGTTTTACTGCCACATTCAATGTGACAGTTATTTAAACATAACTCTAAACCACACATGTAAAATGGCTAATATTGCCTGGAAAATTTATCTTTGTGAGTTTTACCAAAAAAATATATTTTGTAAGGTTTGTAAAGACACAAGTTATTTTTTTTACTCAATATGACAGTATAACTGCCATACTAAATATGAAAGTTATATAAACATAACTCCAAAAGCAAACATGCCTAAAAATGCCTGTAATATTGTATTCATGTGAGTTTTACTAGAATCGGGTTTTTTTGTAAGGTTTGCAAATACACAAATTAGGTTTTACTCACTATGACAGTATACTGTCACACTCAATATGATAGTTTTTTAAACATAACTCCTAAACAACACATGCGAAATTGCTAATAATGCCTGGAGAAATGCATCTTTGTTAGTTTTACTAGAATAATGATCTTTTGTAAGGTTTGCAAATACACAAGTTAGTTGTTTTACTCAATATGACTACTTATGAAAGTTATTTAACATTACTCCAAAATTTAAACATGCAATATGTCTAAAAATGCCTGTAATATTGAATCTATGTGAGTTTTACCAGAATCAGGTATTTTGGTAAGGTTTACAAATGCAAAAAATAGGTGTTACTTATAATGACAGTATTACTGCCACTTCAATATGACGTTATTTAAACATAACTCTTAAACCACACATGTAAAATGGCTAATATTGCCTGGAGAAATTTATCTTTGTGAGTTTTACTAAAAAAATATATTTTGTAAGGTTTGTAAAGATACAAGTTAGTTTTTTTTTACTCAATATGACAGTATAACTGTCATACTAAATATGAAAGTTATATAATTATAACTCCAAAAGCAACCATGCATTATGTCTAAAAATGCCTGTAATATTGTATTCATGTGAGTTTAACTAGAATCAGTTGTTTTTGTAAGGTTTGCAAATACAAAATATGGGTTTTTCTCACTATGACAGTATACTGTCACACTCAATCTGACAGTTATTTAAACATAACTCCTAAACCACACATGCAAAATGGCTAATAATGCCTGGAAAAATGTATCTTTGTAAGTTTTACTAGAAAAAATATATTTTGTAAGGTTTGCAAAGACACAAGTTAGTTGTTTTACTCAACATGACAGTATAACTGTCATACTAAATCCATCCATCCATCCATTTTCTTCCGCTTATCCGAGGTCGGGTTGCGGGGGCAGCAGCCTAATTAGAGAAGCCCAGACTTCCCTCTCCCCAGCCACTTTGTCCAGCTCTTCTCGGGGGATCCCGAGGCGTTCCCAGGCAAGCCGGGAGACATAGTCTTCCAAATGTGTCCTGGGTCTTCCCCATGGCCTCCTGCCGGTCAGACTTGCCCTAAACACCTCCCTAGGGAGGCGTTCGGGTGGCATACTGAGCAGATGCCCGAACCACCTCATCTGGCTCCTCTCAATATGGAGGAGCAGCAGGTTTACTCCGAGTTCCTCCCAGATGACAGAGCTTCTCACCCTATCTCTAGGGAGAGACCCGCCACCCAGCGGAGGAAACTCATTTTGGCCGCTTGTACCCGTGATCTTGTCCTTTCGGTCATAACCCAAAGCTCATGACCATAGGTGACGATGGGAACGTAGATCGACCGGTGAATTGAGAGCTTTTCCTTCTGGCTCAGCTCCTTCTTCACCACTACGGATCGGTATAGCGTCCTCATTACTGAAGACGCCGCACCGATCCGCCTGTGGATCTTACTGTTCCGTCACTCTTGAACAAGACTCTTAGGTACTTGAACTCCTCCACTTTGGGCAAGATCTCCTCCCCAACCCGTAGATGGCACTCCACCCTTTCCCGGGCGAGGTGCTGAGTCTCATCCCAGTCGCTTCACACTCGGCTGCGAACCGATCCAATGAGAGCTGAATATCCTGGCCAGTTGAAGCCATCAGGACCACATTATCTGCAAAAAGCGGAGACCTAATCCTGCAGCCACCAAACCGGATCCCCTCAACACCATGACTGTGCCTAGAAATTTTGTCCATAAAAGTTATGAACAGAATCGGTGACAAAGGGCAGTCCAACCCTCACTGGAAAGGGGTCCGACTTACTGCCGGCAATGCGGACAAAGCTCTGACACTGATCATACAGGCAGCGACCCGCCACAATCAGACAGTCCGATACCCCATACTCTCTGAGCACTCCCCACAGGACTTCCCTGGATACGGTCGAATGCCTTCTCCAAGTCCACAAAGCACATGTAGACTGGTTAGGCAAACTCTCATGCACACTCAAGGACCCTGCCGAGAATATAGAGCTGGTCTAGAGTTCCACGACCAGGACGAAAACCACACTGTTCGTCCTGGATCCGAGGTTCGACTATCCGGCGTAGCCTCCTCTCCAGTATACATGAATAGATCTTACCGGGAAGGCTGAGGAGTGTGATCCACGATAATTGGAACACACCCTCCGGTTCCCCTTCTTAAAGAGAGGAACCACCACCCCGGTCTCCCAATCCAGAGGTACCGCCCCCAATGTCCACGCGAAATTGCAGAGTCTTGTCAACCAAGACAGCCCCACAGCATCCAGAGCCTTAAGGATCTCATCCACCCCCGGGGCCTTGCCACCGAGGAGCGTTTTAACTACCTCAGCAACTTCAGCCCCAGAAATAGGAGAACCCACCACAGATTCCCCAGGCACTGCTTCATCATAGGAAGACATGTTGGTGGGATTGAGGAGGTTTTCGAAGTATTCCCTCCACCGATCCAGAACAGCCGCAGTAAAGGTCAGCAGCACACCATGCACGGTGTTGACAGTGCACTGCTACCCCCCCCCCCCCCAGATAGGCTCTTTCTTCAGTTTGACGGCTTCCCTCACTGCTGGTGTCCACCTGCGGGTTACCGCCCCGACATGCACCAAATACCTTGAGGCCACAGCTCCAATCAGCCGCCTCGACAAGAGAGGCACGGAAAATGGTCCAGCACCTCCCTCGTGACATGTTCAAAGTTCAAAGTTCAAAGGGGCGGCGTGGCGAAGTTGGTAGAGTGGCTGTGCCAGCAATCGGAGGGTTGCTGGTTACTCGGGTTCAATCCCCACCTTCTACCATCCTAGTCACGTCCGTTGTGTCCTTGAAGGTAGAAAAGCGCTATACAAGTATAACCCATTCATCATTATCATATAAAGTTCTTCCGGAGGTGGGAATTGAAAATCTCTCTGACAGGAGACTCTGCTAGGCGTTCCCATTAGACCCTCACAATGCATTTGGGCCTGCCAGGTCTGTCCGGCATCCTCCCCCACCATCGGAGCCAGCTCACCACCAGGTGGTGATTGGTAGAAAGCTCTGCCCCTCTCGTCACCCGAGTGTCCAAAACATGAGGCCGCAAATCCGATGACACAACTACAAAGTCATTCATAGAAGTGCGGCCGAGGGTGTCCTGGTGCCTAGTGCACATATGGACACCCTTATGTCTGAACATTGTGTTTGTTATGGACAATCCGTGACGAGTACAAAAGTCCAATAACAAAGCACCACTTGGGTTCAGATCCGGGTGGCCATTTTTCCCAATCACGCCTCTCCAGTTTTCACTGTCGTTGCCAACATGAGCGTTGAACCCCCCCAGCAGAACAAGGGAATAACCCGAGGGAGCACTCTCCAGTACTCCCTCAAGGGAATCCAAAGAAGTGGTTACTCTGAGCTGCTGTTTGGTGCGTAAACACAAACAACAGTCAGGACCCGTCCCCCAACCCGAAGGCGGAGGGAAGCTACCATCTCCTCTACTGTGTTAAAGTACAACGTGCAGACTTTGAGCCGGGGGGGGCAACAAGAATTGCCACGCCAGCCTGTCGCCTCTCATTGCTTGCAATGCCAGAGTGGAATGCCCCAGAGAGAACAGGTTCCAGAGCCCTTGCTGTGCGTAGAAGTGAGTCCAACTACATCTAGCCGGAACTTCTCCTTCCCTCCCAGCGAGGTGACATTCCACGTCTCAGGAGCTAGCTTATGTTGCCGATGATTGGACCGCCAAGTGCCCTGCCTTCGGCTGCTGCCCAGCTCACACTGCACCCGACCTCGATGACCCAGCCCATGAGTGGTGAGCCCATTGGAGGGGGGACCCACATTGCCTCTTCGAGCTGAGCCTGCGCCCCATGGGCTCACCATCGTGCCCCACCTCTGGGCCTGGCTCCAGAGGGGAGCCCCGGTGACCCGCGTCCGGGCGAGGAAAAATCTAGGTCCTCGATTTGTACTTCTCATAAAGGTCTTTGAGCTGCTTTTTTTCTGATCCCTCACCTAGGACCTGTTTGTCTGGGAGACCCTACCAGGGGGCATAAAAGCCCAAGTACCGATGGATGGACGAGCGATAACCTGCTGCCACCTGGCCGCCGCAGCTAAATCCAACCTACTGGTGGGTTTTTGATAACAAGGTAATTCCCGTGCAATCAGAGTCACTTGGAACTTTAAATTTGTGGAGCCACTCCCAATTTGTCTTGGTCAGAATGAATCAGGCAAAGAATGTTTTCTACAATATGTGCCAGTGAAAAACACCATTGAGTCACTGTTATCCTTAAAGTCTGTGAGGGAGCAAATACAGCAAGTAAAAACTAGAATCCAACCTGATAATGTTATTCAGGATTTGTGGGATGGCACAAATATTAAAAAGAACATGCTGCTCAAAGACAAGACCTCCTCCATAGGCATAATTCTTTTTCAAGATTCCTTTGAAGTGGCAAATCCACTAGGGTCTGGAAGGAAAAAGCACAAGATTGTCAACAAGCTGTCCAACCACTCTGGTCGCTTTGGTGTAGAACACATTAAAGCCTTCTACAGAAAGCTAGGAGTATCCAACAATGATTTCAAATTAGAAATTGTCACAGCTGATGAGGTGCTTAAAAAATTGAGCGCGCTCCACCCAAACAAGGTGGAGCGCGCCTTGTCTGGGTGGGAGAAGGTGTAAATCTCGCGCCAGGCCGTACCCATATCCGCAGCAGGTCTCCAAGGTGAACAGCCTCTGGCATGTTAGAACAAGTTTATTAGCTGAATATTATCCACTTGATAATATTCCCTTCAGATTCCTCAGGGAATCTTCCTCCATCATTGCCCCAATCATCACGCACATAATAAACCTCTCAATTTCACACGGCCAAGTACAAAAAGATTTTAAGAGAGCAAGAGTAACTCCCCTCTTTGAAAAAGGAAGCAAATTGGAACCTGGCAACTACCGACCTGTTTCTATTCTCAGTTCCATTTCGAAAGTAATGGAAAAAATAGTTTATGAACAGGTCGATAGTTGCCTTGCCACTAATAAACTCATATACAAATTCCAATCCGGCTTCAGAACTAACCACTCCACTGACACATGCCTTCTCTATCCGACTGACCACATCAAACATGAGGTGGACACGGGCAAATACTGCGGCATGGTCATGCTGGACCTTCTGAAGGCATTTGACACCGTTCACCACGCTATACTGTTGGATAAGCTCAGAGCAATCGGATTTAACAAAACCTCATCGAGCTGGATGCAATCTTACTGAGGGGAGAGAACAGGTTGTAGAGGTGAACGGCACCCCCCCCCCCCCCCCCCCCTACATAAACGACTTGTCATCGGCATGCGAGTGTGAATTGTTCTTGTTTGCGAATGACTCGGCCTTGCTGGTATTAGACAGGGACAAGTCACAGGTGGAGAAAATCCTCAGTGCTGAACTCTGTAGAACTTGCACCTGGCTCGCTGACAACAAGCTATCCATACACTTGGTAAAACGGAATCCATCCTGTTTGGGTCCCACATCAACCTTAAGAAAGTCAATGACTTCACTATAAACGTGGGTGTCATTGTTATCACCAGGAAGGATGAGGTCACCAACCTAGGTTCCATTCTAGAGGCTAATCTTTCCTGCGATAAAATGGCAACCAAGGTAATCAAAAAGGTCAACCAACGAACAAGATTTCTCTATAGAATCTCCTCTCTGGTCAAGCACCATGAGGATTCTGGCGGGAACTCTCTGTAACCCTTTTTGGATTACGCATGCACCTCCTGGTACCCTAGTACCTCCAAAACCCTCAAATCTAAACTCCAAACATCCCAGAAAAAGCCAGTCAGATTACTTCTAGACCTCCACCCCAGATCCCACCTCACTCCTACCCACTTCTCCAAAGTGGGCTGGCTCAGGGTGGAGGACAGAGTAAAACAACTTGCACTGAGCCTAGTCTATAAAATCCGCTACACCTCCCTGATACCAAAGTACATGTCAAACTACTTCCTTAACGTAAATGACTGCCATAACCACAACACCAGGGGGAGCTCCACTAACCACGTTAAACCCAGATTCCGATCTAACAAAGGTCTTAACTCATTCTCTTTCTATGCCAAATCAATGTGGAATGCGCTCCCAACAGGTATAAAAGAAAGGGCATCTCTAACCTCCTTCAAAACCGCAATAAAAGTACACTTCCAGGCAGCTACAACCCTAAACTAACACCCTCCCCGGATTGTTAATAATCAAATGTAAACAATCTTATGGCTTCTGATTTCTCTCTCTCTCTCTCTTCTCTCTCTCTCTCACTCTCTCTCTCTCTCTCTCTCTCTCTCTCTCTCTCTCTGCCTCTCTCTCTCTCTCTATGTCCACTGTACATATCCTACCAAGTCAGACCTACACTGTACCAATATCCATTTCTCTGTTCTCAATTGTTGATGACTGATGATAAATGATAATGATAAATGGGTTATACTTGTATAGCGCTTTTCTACCTTCAAGGTACTCAAAGCGCTTTGACAGTATTTCCACATTTACCCATTCACACACACATTCACACACTGATGGCGGGAGCTGCCATGCAAAGCGCTAACCAGCAGCCATCAGAGGCAAAGGGTGAAGTGTCTTGCCCAAGGACACCACGGACGTGACTAGGAAGGTAGAAGGTGGGAGTTGAACCCCAGTAACCAGCAACACTCCGATTGCTGGCACAGCCACTCTATCAACTTCGCCACGCCGTCCGTGATAACAACCAAACCTAACACCCCACTCCCCCTCCACATCGTTGTTCCATCCATCCATCCATCCATCCATCCATCTTCTTCCGCTTATCTGAGGTCGGGTCGCGGGGGCACCAGCCACTTCGTCCAGCTCTTCCCGGGGGATCCTGAGGCGTTCCCAGGCCAGCCGGGAGACATAGTCTTCTCAACGTGTCCTGGGTCTTCCCCGTGGCCTCCTACCGGTCGGATGTGCCCTAACACCTCCCAAGGATGCGTTCGGGTGGCATCCTGACCAGATGCCCGAACCACCTCATCTGGCTCCTCTCGATGTGGAGGAGCAGCGGCTTTACTTTGAGCTCCTCCCGGATGGCAGAGCTTCTCACCCTATCTCTAAGGGAGAGCTCCGCCACCCGGCGGAGGAAACTCATTTCGGCCGCTTGTACCCGTGATGTTGTCCTTTCGGTCATAACCCAAAGCTCATGACCATAGGTGAGGATGGGAATGTAGATCGACCGGTAAATTGAGAGCTTTGCCTTCCGGCTCAGCTCCTTCTTCACCACAACGGATCTATACAGCGTCCGCATTACTGAAGACGCCGCACCGATCCGCCTGTCGATCTCACGATCCACTCTTCCCTCACTCGTCAACAAGACTCCGAGGTACTTGAACTCCTCCACTTGGGGAAGGGTCTCCTCCGCAACCCGGAGATGCCACTCCACCCTTTTCCGGGCGAGAACCATGGACTCGGACTTGGAGGTGCTGATTCTCATCCCAGTCGCTTCACACTCAGCTGCGAACCGATCCAGTGAGAGCTGAAGATCCTGGCCAGATGAAGCCATCAGGACCACATCATCTGCAAAAAGCAGAGACCTAATCCTGCAGCCACCAAAACAGATCCCCTCAACGCCTTGACTGCGCCTAGAAATTCTGTCCATAAAAGTTATGAACAGAATCGGTGACGAAGGGCAGCCTTGGCATAGTCCAACACTCACTGGAAACGTGTCCGACTTACTGCCGGCAATGCGGACCAAACTCTGGCACTGATCATACAGGGAGCGGACCGCCACAATCAGACAGTCCGATACCCCATACTCTCTGAGCACTCCCCACAGGGCTTCCGAAGGCACACGGTCGAATGTCTTCTCCAAGTCCACAAAACACATGTAGACTGGTTGGGCAAACTCCCATGCACCCTCAAGGACTCTGCCGAGAGTATAGAGCTGGTCCACAGTTCCACGACCAGGACGAAAACCACACTGTTCCTCCTGAATCCTTACCGGGAAGGCTGAGGAGTGTGAACCCACAATAGTTAGAACACACCCTCCGGTTCCCCTTCTTAAAGAGGCCAAGGCCAAGCGGTGTGCGGCTTCGGCGGTCGCGGAAGCAAAAACTCGGACATGGGAGGAGTTCGGGGAAGCCATGGAAAACGACTTCCGGACGGCTTTGAAGCAATTCTGGACCACCATCCGCCGCCTCAGGAAGGGGAAGCAGTGCACTATCAACACCGTGTATGGTGAGGATGGTGTTCTGCTGACCTCGACTGCGGATGTTGTGGATCGGTGGAGGGAATACTTCGAAGACCTCCTCAATCCCACCAACACGTCTTCCTATGAGGAAGCAGTGCCTGGGGAATCTGTGGTGGGCTCTCCTATTTCTGGGGCTGAGGTTGCTGAGGTAGTTAAAAAGCTCCTCGGTGGCAAGGCCCCGGGGGTGGATGAGTTCCTTAAGGCTCTGGATGCTGTGGGGCTGTATTGGTTGACAAGACTCTGCAGCATCGCGTGGACATCGGGGGCTGTAGCTCTGGATTGGCAGACCGGGGTGGTGGTTCCTCTCTTTAAGACGGATTGTAAAATAATGTAAATAATTCAATGTGATTATCTTGTGTGATGTCTGTATTATGATAATAGTATATATCTGGTAGTGTATATCTGTATCATGAATCAATTTAAGTGGACCCTGACTTAAACAAGTTGAAAAACTTATTCGGGTGTTACCATTTAGTGGTCAATTGTACGGAATATGTACTTCACTGTGCAACTTACTAATAAAAGTCTCAATCAATCAATCAATCAAAGTCCGGCCTTCATGCCAAGAGCGAAAAAAATCTCTAATGTGAGTGACTTCATTAGATACTTTGCTCGCCGGGAAATAGTAGCAACAGGACTACTGCAATTTAACGACAAGCCTCAAAATTTCAGAGCTTGGAAACGCTCCTTTAAAAATGCAATTGGACGGCGTGGCGAAGTTGGTAGAGTGGCTGTGCCAGCAATCGGAGTGTTGCTGGTTACTGGGGTTCAATTCCCACCTTCTACCTTCCTAGTCACGTCCGTTGTGTCCTTGGGCAAGACACTTCACCCTTTGCTTCTGATGGCTGCTGGTTAGCGCCTTGCATGGCAGCTCCCGCCATCAGTGTGTGAATGTGTGTGTGAATGGGTAAATGTGGAAATACTGTCAAAGCGCTTTGAGTACCTTGAAGGTAGAAAAGCGCTGTACAAGTATAACCCATTTATCATTTAATGGATTAGATGGAGTGAGGAGATGGACTTGATGTTAAAGTGGCTTGGCAAATAATCCTCTGAACACGTAGAACAAATTAGAGCCATACACATTAACAACCGGGCAGCACAGTGGCAGAGGGGTTAGTGCGTCTGCCTCACAATACGAAGGTCCTATATAGTCCTGGGTTCAATCCCGGGCTCGGGATCTTTCTGTGTGGAGTTTGCATGTTCTCCCCGTGACTGCGTGGGTTCCCTCCGGGTACTCCGGCTTCCTCCCACCTCCAAAGACATGCACCTGGGGATAGGTTGATTGGCAACACTAAATTGGCCCTAGAGTGTGAATGTGAGTGTGAATGTTGTCTGTCTATCTGTGTTGGCCCTACGGTGAAGTGGCGACTTGTCCAGGGTGTACCCCGCCTTCCGCCCGATTGTAGCTGAGATAGGCTCCAGCGCCCCCCGCGACCCCAAAAGGGGAAGAAAATGGATGGATGGATGGATGGATGGACATTAACAACCCAACCAAAGGTCTCAATATGATGTGGGACAGGCTTGAGCAATGTTATGGCTCAGCTGAAGTGATTGAGGATAATTTCTTCAAACGACTTGATATGTTCCCCCAAATCACATTCAAAGACTACACAAACTAAGGAAGTTTAGTGACCTGCTCATGGAAATGCAAAGTGCTAAAGCTGAAGGAGACCTTCCTGGTCTTGCGTTTATGGATACCGCAAAGGATTAAATCCAACTGTGCAGAAACTTCCCTTCAATTTGCAAGAAAGGTGGACCACAGTAGGAGCTAAATACAAATGCACACAACGTGTCCCCTTCCCACCATTCAATGTTTTTGTAGACTTTGTAAAGCAAGAAGCTAACTCAAGAAATTACCCAAGCTTTAACTTTACATCGTTCGCTGACGTACCCAAACTCGACAAACTGCCTTGGAGAGCATATAAACAAAAATAAATTTCAGTGCACAAAACTGATGTCTCCCGTTACAATTTAGATACACAAAAAAGGCAAACAAAGCTGTTAACAGCGACAAGCTTTGCCCAATTCACATGAAACCTCATCCCCTCTCGAAGTGCAGATCATTTCGAATGAAAACACTCGATGATCGAAAAGCATTCTTAAAAGAGAACCACATTTGCTTCAAATGCTGTTCTTCATCTACACACAATGCAAATAACTGTATGGTCAAGATACAGTGCTCTGTGTCTTGATGAAAAACACTGCACTGCTCTTCACCCAGGACCAGCACCCTGGTTTAAAGAAACTGAACCTGCAGCAGAGTATGGCGGGGAGAGTGACTCCACTAAGTCGGAGGAGATCACGTCCAAGTGCACACAGGTTTGTGGCGTGAACGAAGCAGGCAGATCCTGCTCTAAAATTAGTCTTGTTAAAGTGTACTGCTGGGTACACTTTAACAATCATGGATTGTTCAGGATGGCCTGCTGGCCATCCTGAACAAGCAGTAAGGCTCTATGCCATCCATGATGAACAAAGTAACAGGTCGTTAGTATGTCCTGAGTTTTTTTGAATTGTTCAATGACCGTGGCCCTAGTTCCCCTTACTCACTAAGGACATGTGCTGGTACTAAAAAAGCAATGGGCAGGAGAGCTACAGGATATGTAGTGGCAGCCTTGGATGGTTCAGTCCACATCCCATTGCCTAGCCTCATTGAATGTATAAATATCCCAAACGATAGAGATGCAATTCCCACACCCAGTGCAGCTATGCAACACAGTCACCTAAAGTCAGTAGCTCACCTTATCCCTGACCTGGACTCTAATGCCCCTATACTCATGCTTCTCGGACGGGATGTTATTAGAGTTCACAAAGTCCATAAACAGATAAGTGGCCCGAGCAACTATGCACAAAAATTGGACCTCGGGTGGGTCATAGTAGGAAACGTGTGTTTAGGTGATGTCCACAAAACTCTCGCTGTGAAGACGCTGTTCACAAATACAACTGAGAAGGGGCGTCCTACAATGTTTGAGCTATGCCCCAATGTATTTAATGTAATAGCGAGACATTGTGAGATACAAGTTCCATTCAGCTTCAGCACTCAACTTGTGGAGAGCGCTTGTGAACATGATCATTTATGATGTAATGTGTTCAAACAAACCAGACAATTACATCGCAGGACAAAGCCTTCTTGAAAATAATGGAAGAAGGACTACAAAAGGACATAGTGAATACATTTGCATAGCAGTTTTTAAAAACATTTTTATACTGGAACCATTAGCTGCCAGTAGGTTACTGTATTTAAATGGTGAAATTTCTTAGTGTGAGATAATGCGAAAAAAGCAATAAAAAATGACTCAAACACAACTCCTAAACCAAACATGCAAAATGTCTAAAAATACCTGCAATATTGAATCTATGTGAGTTTGACTGGAATCAGTTGTTTTTGTAAGGTTTGCAAATACAAAAATTAGGTTTTACACATAATGACAGTATAACTGCCACACTCAATATGAAACCACACATGAAAAATGTCTAATAATGAATTAAGAAATGTATCTTTGTGAGTTTTACTAGAAACATTTCTTTTGTAAGGCTTGCAAACACAAAAAGTAGTTTTTTACTCAATATGACAATAATGTTCTTAGAATCCTGAGATAATGCGAAAAAAGCCATAAAAATGTATTCCAGCATAATTCCTAAACCAAACATGCAAAATGTCTAAAAATGAATGAAGAAATGTATTTTTGTGAGTTTTACTAGAAACATTTTCTTTTGTAAGGTTTGCAAAGACATCAATTATTTTTTTTTTTTACTCAATATGACAGTTTATCTGCCACGCTCAATATGTAAGTTATTTAAACATAACTCCTAAACTACACATGAAAAATTGCTAATAATGCCTCAAATGATGCATTCTTGTGAGTTTTGCTCGAAACATATGCTTTTTTAAGGCTTGCAAACACAAAAAGTAATTTTTTACTCAATATGATAATAATGTTCTTAGAATCCTGAGATAATGCGAAAAAAGCAATAAAAATGTATTCCATCATTATTCTTAAACCAAACATGCAAAATGTCTAAAAAATACCTGCAATATTGAATCTATGTGAGTTTGACTGGAATCAGTTGTTTTTGTAAGGTTTGCAAATACAAAAATTAGGTTTTACACAAAATTAGCAATTTTTCATGTGTAGTGTGTAGGAAAGGCTATGCAGAACCAACTGCCACACTCAATATGAAACCACACATGAAAAATGTCTAATAATGAATTAAGAAATGTATCTTTGTGAGTTTTACTAGAAACATTTCTTTTGTAAGGCTTGCAAACACAAAAAGTAGTTTTTTACTCAATATGACAATAATGTTCTTAGAATCCTGAGATAATGCGAAAAAAGCAATAAAAATGTATTCCAGCATAATTCCTAAACCAAACATGCAAAATGTCTAAAAATGAATGAAGAAATGTATTTTTGTGAGTTTTACTAGAAACATTTTCTTTTGTAAGGTTTGCAAAGACATCAATTATTTTTTTTTACTCAATATGACAGTTTATCTGCCACGCTCAATATGTAAGTTATTTAAACATAACTCCTAAACTACACATGAAAAATTGCTAATAATGCCTCAAATGATGCATTCTTGTGAGTTTTGCTCGAAACATATGCTTTTTTAAGGCTTGCAAACACAAAAAGTAATTTTTTACTCAATATGATAATAATGTTCTTAGAATCCTGAGATAATGCGAAAAAAGCAATAAAAATGTATTCCATCATTATTCTTAAACCAAACATGCAAAATGTCTAAAATTGCCTGTAATATTGAATCCATTTGAGTTTTACTAGAATCAGATAATCTTTTGTAATGTTTGCAAATACAAAAATTAGGTTTTACTCACTATGACAGTTTAACTGCCGCGCTCAATATGTAAGTTATTTAAACATAACTAGTAAACCACCAATGCAAAATGGCTAAAAATGCCTGAAATAATGCATCATTGGGAGTTTTACTCTAAACATATGCTTTTTTAAAGCCTGCAAACACAAAAAGTAGTTTTTTACTCAATATGACTGTAATGTTCTTAGAATCCTGAGATAATGCAGAAAAATGCAATAAAAGTGTATTCAAACATAACTCCTAAACAACAGATGCAAAATGGCTAATTATACCTGGAGATATGTATCTTTGTTAGTTTTACTAGAAAAATAAACTTTTGTAAGGTTTGCAAAGACACAAGTTAGTGTTTTTTTTTCAATATGACAGTTTAACTGTCATATTAAAAATGAAAGTTATATAAACATAACTCCAAAACCAAACATGCATTATGTCTAAAAATGCCTGTAATATTGAATCTATGTGAGTTTTACTAGAATCAGGTATTTTGGTAAGGTTTACAAATACAAAAATTATGTTTTACTCATAATGACAGTATAACTGCCACAAACAATATGACAGTTTTTTCAAACATAACTCCTTAAACCACAAATGCAAAATGGCTAATATTGCCTGGAGAAATGTATCTTTGTGAGTTTTACTGGAAAAAAATATTTTGTAAGGTTTGCAAAAACAAAAAGTAGTTTTTTACTCAATATGACAATTATGTTCTTAGAATCCTGAGATAATGCGAAAAAAGCAATAAAAAAGTATTCCGTCATAATTCTTAAACCAAACATGCAAAATGTCTAAAAATGCCTGCAATATTGAATCCATGTGAGTTTTACTAGAATCAGTTGTTTTTGTAAGGTTTGCATATACAAAAAATAGGTTTTACTCACATGACAGTATACTGGCACACTCAATATGACAGTTATTAAACAAAACTAGTAAACCACACATGAACAATGGCTAATAATGCCTGAAATAATGCATCATTGGGAGTTTTACTCTAAACATATGCTTTTTTAAGGCTTGCAAAAACAAAAAGTAGTTTTTTACTCAATATGACAGTAATGTTCTTGGAATCCTGAGATAATGCGAAAAAAGCAATAAAAATGTATTCAAACATAACTCCTAAACAACACATGCAACATGGCTAATAAAGCCTAGAGACATGTATCTTTGTTAGTTTTACTAGAAAAAATATATTTTGTAAGGTTTGCAAAGACACAAGTTAGTTTTTTAAATTTAATACTACAGTATAACTGTCTTACTAAATATGAAAGTTATTTGAACATAACTCCAAAACCAAACATGCAATCTGTCTAAAAATGCATGATATAATGCATCCTCTTGAGTTTTACTCGAAACATGCTTTTTTTAAGGCTTGAAAACACAAAAAGTAGTTTTTTTACGTAATATGACAGTAATGTTTTTAGAATCCTTAGACAATGCGAAAAAAGCAATACAAATGTATTACAACATAATTCCTAAACCAACCATGCAAAATTCCTAATAATGCGTGAAAATTTTATCTTTGTGAATTTTACAAGAAAAATCATATTTTGTAAGGTTTGCAAAGACACAAGTTAATTTTTTTACTCAATATGACAGTATAGCTGTCATACTATATATGAAGGTTATATAAACATAATTTCAAAACCGAATATGCATATTGTCTAAAAATGCCTGTAATATTGTATCTATGTGAGTTTTACTAGAATCAGGTTTTTTTGTAAGGTTTGCAAATACAAAAGTTAGGTTTTACTCACCATGACAGTATACTTCCACACTCAATATGACAGTTTTTTAAATATATCTCCTAAACAACACATAAGAAATTGCTGAAAATGCCTGGAGAAATGTATCTTTGTTAGTTTTACTAGAATAATTATCTTTTGTACGGTTTGCAAAGACACAAGTTAGTTGTTTTACTCAATATGAATACATATGAAAGTTATATAAACATTACTCCAAAATTTAAACATGCAATATTCTAAAAATGCTGTAATATTGAATCTATGTGAGTTTCACCATAATCAGGTATTTTGGTAAGGTTTACAAATACAAAAAATAGGTGTTACTCATAATGACAGTTTTACTGCCACATTCAATACGACAGTTATTTAAACATAACTCTAAACCACACATGTAAAAAGGCTAATATTGCCTGGAAAATTTATCTTTGTGAGATTTACCGAAAAAAAATGTTTTGTAAGGTTTGTAAAGACACAAGTTAGTTTTTTTTAATGAAAGTTATATAAACATAACTCCAAAAGCAAACATGCCTAAAAATGCCTGTAATATGGTATTCATGTGAGTTTTACTAAAATCAGGTTTTTTTGTAAGGTTTGCAAATACAAAAATTTGGTTTTACTCACTATGACAGTATACTGCCACACTCAATATGATAGTTTTTTTAAACATAACTCCTAAACAACACATTAGAAATTGCTAAAAATGCCTGGAAAAATGTATCTTTGTTAGTTTTACTAGAATAATGATCTTTTGTATTGTTTGCAAAAACACAAGTTAGTTGTTTTACTCAATATGACTACATATGAAAGTTATATAAACATTACTCCAAAATTTAAACATGCAATATTCTAAAAATGCCTGTAATATTGAATCTATGTGAGTTTTACCAGAATCAGGTATTTTGTTAAGGTTTACAAATACAAAAATTAGGTGTTACTCATAATGACAGTTTTACTGCCACATTCAATGTGACAGTTATTTAAACATAACTCTAAACCACACATGTAAAATGGCTAATATTGCCTGGAAAATTTATCTTTGTGAGTTTTACCAAAAAAATATATTTTGTAAGGTTTGTAAAGACACAAGTTATTTTTTTTTACTCAATATGACAATATAACTGCCATACTAAATATGAAAGTTATATAAACATAACTCCAAAAGCAAACATGCCTAAAAATGCCTGTAATATTGTATTCATGTGAGTTTTACTAGAACCAGGTTTTTTTGTAAGGTTTGCAAATACACAAATTAGGTTTTACTCACTATGACAGTATACTGTCACACTCAATATGATAGTTTTTTAAACATAACTCCTAAACAACACATGCGAAATTGCTAATAATGCCTGGATAAATGCATCTTTGTTAGTTTTACTAGAATAATGATCTTTTGTAAGGTTTGCAAATACACAAGTTAGTTGTTTTACTCAATATGACTACTTATGAAAGTTATTTAACATTACTCCAAAATTTAAACATGCAATATGTCTAAAAATGCCTGTAATATTGAATCTATGTGAGTTTTACCAGAATCAGGTATTTTGGTAAGGTTTACAAATGCAAAAATTAGGTGTTACTTATAATGACAGTATTACTGCCACTTCAATATGACGTTATTTAAACATAACTCTTAAACCACACATGTAAAATGGCTAATATTGCCTGGAGAAATGTATCTTTGTGAGTTTTACTAAAAAAATATATTTTGTAAGGTTTGTAAAGATACAAGTTAGTTTTTTTTTACTCAATATGACAGTATAACTGTCATACTAAATATGAAAGTTAAAAAATATAACTCCAAAAGCAACCATGCATTATGTCTAAAAATGCCTGTAATATTGTATTCATGTGAGTTTAACTAGAATCAGTTGTTTTTGTAAGGTTTGCAAATACAAAATATGGGTTTTTCTCACTATGACAGTATACTGTCACACTCAATCTGACTGTTATTTAAACATAACTCCTAAACCACACATGCAAAATGGATAATAATGCCTGGAAAAATGTATCTTTGTAAGTTTTACTAGAAAAAATATATTTTGTAAGGTTTGCAAAGACACAAGTTAGTTGTTTTACTCAACATGACAGTATAACTGTCATACTAAATCCATCCATCCATCCATTTTCTTCCGCTTATCCGAGGTCGGGTTGCGGGGGCAGCAGCCTAATTAGAGAAGCCCAGACTTCCCTCTCCCCAGCCACTTTGTCCAGCTCTTCTCGGGGGATCCCGAGGCGTTCCCAGGCAAGCCGGGAGACATAGTCTTCCAAATGTGTCCTGGGTCTTCCCCATGGCCTCCTGCCGGTCAGACTTGCCCTAAACACCTCCCTAGGGAGGCGTTCGGGTGGCAACCTGAGCAGATGCCCGAACCACCTCATCTGTCTCCTCTCAATATGGAGGAGCAGCAGGTTTACTCCGAGTTCCTCCCAGATGACAGAGCTTCTCACCCTATCTCTAGGGAGAGACCCGCCACCCAGCGGAGGAAACTCATTTTGGCCGCTTGTACCCGTGATCTTGTCCTTTCGGTCATAACCCAAAGCTCATGACCATAGGTGACGATGGGAACGTAGATCGACCGGTGAATTGAGAGCTTTTCCTTCTGGCTCAGCTCCTTCTTCACCACTACGGATCGGTATAGCGTCCTCATTACTGAAGACGCCGCACCGATCCGCCTGTGGATCTTACGATCCACTGTTCCGTCACTCTTGAACAAGACTCTTAGGTACTTGAACTCCTCCACTTTGGGCAAGATCTCCTCCCCAACCCGTAGATGGCACTCCACCCTTTCCCGGGCGAGGTGCTGAGTCTCATCCCAGTCGCTTCACACTCGGCTGCAAACCGATCCAATGAGAGCTGAATATCCTGGCCAGTTGAAGCCATCAGGACCACATTATCTGCAAAAAGCAGAGACCTAATCCTGCAGCCACCAAACCGGATCCCCTCAACACCATGACTGTGCCTAGAAATTCTGTCCATAAAAGTTATGAACAGAATCGGGGACAAAGGGCAGTCCAACCCTCACTGGAAAGGGGTCCGACTTACTGCCGGCAGTGCGGACAAAGCTCTGACACTGATCATACAGGCAGCGACCCGCCACAATCAGACAGTCCGATACCCCATACTCTCTGAGCACTCCCCACAGGACTTCCCTGGATACGGTCGAATGCCTTCTCCAAGTCCACAAAGCATATGTAGACTGGTTAGGCAAACTCTCATGCACACTCAAGGACCCTGCCGAGAATATAGAGCTGGTCTAGAGTTCCACGACCAGGACGAAAACCACACTGTTCGTCCTGGATCCGAGGTTCGACTATCCGGCGTAGCCTCCTCTCCAGTACACATGAATAGACCTTACCGGGAAGGCTGAGGAGTGTGATCCACGATAATTGGAACACACTCTCCGGTTCCCCTTCTTAAAGAGAGGAACCACCACCCCGGTCTCCCAATCCAGAGGTACCGCCCCCAATGTCCACGCGATATTGCAGAGTCTTGTCAACCAAGACAGCCCCACAGCATCCAGAGCCTTAAGGATCTCATCCACCCCCGGGGCCTTGCCACCGAGGAGCGTTTTAACTACCTCAGCAACTTCAGCCCCAGAAATAGGAGAACCCACCACAGATTCCCCAGGCACTGCTTCATCATAGGAAGACATGTTGGTGGGATTGAGGAGGTTTTCGAAGTATTCCCTCCACCGATCCAGAACAGCCGCAGTAAAGGTCAGCAGCACACCATACACGGTGTTGACAGTGCACTGCTCCCCCCCCCAGATAGGCTCTTTCTTCAGTTTGACGGCTTCCCTCACTGCTGGTGTCCACCTGCGGGTTCTAGGATTACCGCCCCGACATGCACCAAATACCTTGAGGCCACAGCTCCAATCAGCCGCCTCAACAAGAGAGGCACGGAAAATGGTCCAGCACCTCCCTCGTGACATGTTCAAAGTTCAAAGTTCAAAGGGGCGGCGTGGCGAAGTTGGTAGAGTGGCCGTGCCAGCAATCGGAGGGTTGCTGGTTACTCGGGTTCAATCCCCACCTTCTACCATCCTAGTCACGTCCGTTTTGTCCTTGAAGGTAGAAAAGCGCTATACAAGTATAACCCATTCATCATTATCATATAAAGTTCTTCCGGAGGTGGGAATTGAACATCTCTCTGACAGGAGACTCTGCTAGGTGTTCCCAGCAGACCATCACAATGCATTTGGGCCTGCCAGGTCTGTCCGGCATCCTCCCCCACCATCGGAGCCAGCTCACCACCAGGCTGTGATCGGTAGAAAGCTCTGCCCCTCTCGTCACCCGAGTGTCCAAAACATGAGGCCGCAAATCCGATGACACAACTACAAAGTCATTCATAGAAGTGCGGCCGAGGGTGTCCTGGTGCCAAGTGCACATATGGACACCCTTATGTTTGAACATTGTGTTTGTTATGGACAATCCGTGACGAGTACAAAAGTCCAATAACAAAGCACCACTTGGGTTCAGATCCGGGTGGCCATTTTTCCCAATCACGCCTCTCCAGTTTTCACTGTCGTTGCCAACATGAGCGTTGAACCCCCCCAGCAGAACAAGGGAATAACCCGAGGGAGCACTCTTCCCTCAAGGGAATCCAAAGAAGTGGTTACTCTGAGCTGCTGTTTGGTGCGTAAACACAAACAACAGTCAGGACCCGTCCCCCAACCCGAAGGCGGAGGGAAGCTACCATCTCGTCTACTGTGTTAAAGTCCAACGTGCAGACTTTGAGCCGGGGGGGCAACAAGAATTGCCACCCCAGCCTGTCGCCTCTCATTGCTTGCAATGCCAGAGTGGAATGCCCCAGAGAGAACAGGTTCCAGAGCCCTTGCTGTGCGTAGAAGTGAGTCCAACTACATCTAGCCGGAACTTCTCCTTCCCTCCCAGCGAGGTGACATTCCACGTCTCAGGAGCTAGCTTATGTTGCCGATGATTGGACCGCCAAGTGCCCTGCCTTCGGCTGCTGCCCAGCTCACACTGCACCCGACCTCGATGACCCAGCCCATGAGTGGTGAGCCCATTGGAGGGGGGACCCACATTGCCTCTTCGAGCTGAGCCTGCGCCCCATGGGCTCACCATCGTGCCCCACCTCTGGGCCTGGCTCCAGAGGGGAGCCCCGGTGACCCGCGTCCGGGCGAGGAAAAATCTAGGTCCTCGATTTGTACTTCTCATAAAGGTCTTTGAGCTGCTTTTTTTCTGATCCCTCACCTAGGACCTGTTTGTCTGGGAGACCCTACCAGGGGGCATAAAAGCCCAAGTACCGATGGATGGACGAGCGATAACCTGCTGCCACCTGGCCGCCGCAGCTAAATCCAACCTACTGGTGGGTTTTTGATAACAAGGTAATTCCCGTGCAATCAGAGTCACTTGGAACTTTAAATTTGTGGAGCCACTCCCAATTTGTCTTGGTCAGAATGAATCAGGCAAAGAATGTTTTCTACAATATGTGCCAGTGAAAAACACCATTGAGTCACTGTTATCCTTAAAGTCTGTGAGGGAGCAAATACAGCAAGTAAAAACTAGAATCCAACCTGATAATGTTATTCAGGATTTGTGGGATGGCACAAATATTAAAAAGAACATGCTGCTCAAAGACAAGACCTCCTCCATAGGCATAATTCTTTTTAAAGATTCCTTTGAAGTGGCAAATCCACTAGGGTCTGGAAGGAAAAAGCACAAGATTGTCAACAAGCTGTCCAACCACTCTGGTCGCTTTGGTGTAGAACACATTAAAGCCTTCTACAGAAAGCTAGGAGTATCCAACAATGATTTCAAATTAGAAATTGTCACAGCTGATGAGGTGCTTAAAAAATTGAGCGCGCTCCACCCAAACAAGGTGGAGCGCGCCTTGTCTGGGTGGGAGAAGGTGTAAATCTCGCGCCAGGCCGTACCCATATCCGCAGCAGGTCTCCAAGGTGAACAGCCTCTGGCATGTTAGAACAAGTTTATTAGCTGAATATTATCCACTTGATAATATTCCCTTCAGATTCCTCAGGGAATCTTCCTCCATCATTGCCCCAATCATCACGCACATAATAAACCTCTCAATTTCACACGGCCAAGTACAAAAAGATTTTAAGAGAGCAAGAGTAACTCCCCTCTTTGAAAAAGGAAGCAAATTGGAACCTGGCAACTACCGACCTGTTTCTATTCTCAGTTCCATTTCGAAAGTAATGGAAAAAATAGTTTATGAACAGGTCGATAGTTGCCTTGCCACTAATAAACTCATATACAAATTCCAATCCGGCTTCAGAACTAACCACTCCACTGACACATGCCTTCTCTATCCGACTGACCACATCAAACATGAGGTGGACACGGGCAAATACTGCGGCATGGTCATGCTGGACCTTCTGAAGGCATTTGACACCGTTCACCACGCTATACTGTTGGATAAGCTCAGAGCAATCGGATTTAACAAAACCTCATCGAGCTGGATGCAATCTTACTGAGGGGAGAGAACAGGTTGTAGAGGTGAACGGCCCCCCCCCCCCCCCCCTACATAAACGACTTGTCATCGGCATGCGAGTGTGAATTGTTCTTGTTTGCGAATGACTCGGCCTTGCTGGTATTAGACAGGGACAAGTCACAGGTGGAGAAAATCCTCAGTGCTGAACTCTGTAGAACTTGCACCTGGCTCGCTGACAACAAGCTATCCATACACTTGGTAAAACGGAATCCATCCTGTTTGGGTCCCACATCAACCTTAAGAAAGTCAATGACTTCACTATAAACGTGGGTGTCATTGTTATCACCAGGAAGGATGAGGTCACCAACCTAGGTTCCATTCTAGAGGCTAATCTTTCCTGCGATAAAATGGCAACCAAGGTAATCAAAAAGGTCAACCAACGAACAAGATTTCTCTATAGAATCTCCTCTCTGGTCAACAAAAGCACCATGAGGATTCTGGCGGGAACTCTCTGTAACCCTTTTTGGATTACGCATGCACCTCCTGGTACCCTAGTACCTCCAAAACCCTCAAATCTAAACTCCAAACATCCCAGAAAAAGCCAGTCAGATTACTTCTAGACCTCCACCCCAGATCCCACCTCACTCCTACCCACTTCTCCAAAGTGGGCTGGCTCAGGGTGGAGGACAGAGTAAAACAACTTGCACTGAGCCTAGTCTATAAAATCCGCTACACCTCCCTGATACCAAAGTACATGTCAAACTACTTCCTTAACGTAAATGACTGCCATAACCACAACACCAGGGGGAGCTCCACTAACCACGTTAAACCCAGATTCCGATCTAACAAAGGTCTTAACTCATTCTCTTTCTATGCCAAATCAATGTGGAATGCGCTCCCAACAGGTATAAAAGAAAGGGCATCTCTAACCTCCTTCAAAACCGCAATAAAAGTACACTTCCAGGCAGCTACAACCCTAAACTAACACCCTCCCCGGATTGTTAATAATCAAATGTAAACAATCTTATGGCTTCTGATTTCTCTCTCTCTCTCTCTTCTCTCTCTCTCTCACTCTCTCTCTCTCTCTCTCTCTCTCTCTCTCTCTCTCTCTGCCTCTCTCTCTCTCTCTATGTCCACTGTACATATCCTACCAAGTCAGACCTACACTGTACCAATATCCATTTCTCTGTTCTCAATTGTTGATGACTGATGATAAATGATAATGATAAATGGGTTATACTTGTATAGCGCTTTTCTACCTTCAAGGTACTCAAAGCGCTTTGACAGTATTTCCACATTTACCCATTCACACACACATTCACACACTGATGGCGGGAGCTGCCATGCAAAGCGCTAACCAGCAGCCATCAGAGGCAAAGGGTGAAGTGTCTTGCCCAAGGACACCACGGACGTGACTAGGAAGGTAGAAGGTGGGAGTTGAACCCCAGTAACCAGCAACACTCCGATTGCTGGCACAGCCACTCTATCAACTTCGCCACGCCGTCCGTGATAACAACCAAACCTAACACCCCACTCCCCCTCCACATCGTTGTTCCATCCATCCATCCATCCATCCATCCATCTTCTTCCGCTTATCTGAGGTCGGGTCGCGGGGGCACCAGCCACTTCGTCCAGCTCTTCCCGGGGGATCCTGAGGCGTTCCCAGGCCAGCCGGGAGACATAGTCTTCTCAACGTGTCCTGGGTCTTCCCCGTGGCCTCCTACCGGTCGGATGTGCCCTAACACCTCCCAAGGATGCGTTCGGGTGGCATCCTGACCAGATGCCCGAACCACCTCATCTGGCTCCTCTCGATGTGGAGGAGCAGCGGCTTTACTTTGAGCTCCTCCCGGATGGCAGAGCTTCTCACCCTATCTCTAAGGGAGAGCTCCGCCACCCGGCGGAGGAAACTCATTTCGGCCGCTTGTACCCGTGATGTTGTCCTTTCGGTCATAACCCAAAGCTCATGACCATAGGTGAGGATGGGAATGTAGATCGACCGGTAAATTGAGAGCTTTGCCTTCCGGCTCAGCTCCTTCTTCACCACAACGGATCTATACAGCGTCCGCATTACTGAAGACGCCGCACCGATCCCCCTGTCGATCTCACGATCCACTCTTCCCTCACTCGTCAACAAGACTCCGAGGTACTTGAACTCCTCCACTTGGGGAAGGGTCTCCTCCGCAACCCGGAGATGCCACTCCACCCTTTTCCGGGCGAGAACCATGGACTCGGACTTGGAGGTGCTGATTCTCATCCCAGTCGCTTCACACTCAGCTGCGAACCGATCCAGTGAGAGCTGAAGATCCTGGCCAGATGAAGCCATCAGGACCACATCATCTGCAAAAAGCAGAGACCTAATCCTGCAGCCACCAAAACAGATCCCCTCAACGCCTTGACTGCGCCTAGAAATTCTGTCCATAAAAGTTATGAACAGAATCGGTGACGAAGGGCAGCCTTGGCATAGTCCAACACTCACTGGAAACGTGTCCGACTTACTGCCGGCAATGCGGACCAAACTCTGGCACTGATCATACAGGGAGCGGACCGCCACAATCAGACAGTCCGATACCCCATACTCTCTGAGCACTCCCCACAGGGCTTCCGAAGGCACACGGTCGAATGTCTTCTCCAAGTCCACAAAACACATGTAGACTGGTTGGGCAAACTCCCATGCACCCTCAAGGACTCTGCCGAGAGTATAGAGCTGGTCCACAGTTCCACGACCAGGACGAAAACCACACTGTTCCTCCTGAATCCTTACCGGGAAGGCTGAGGAGTGTGAACCCACAATAGTTAGAACACACCCTCCGGTTCCCCTTCTTAAAGAGGCCAAGGCCAAGCGGTGTGCGGCTTCGGCGGTCGCGGAAGCAAAAACTCGGACATGGGAGGAGTTCGGGGAAGCCATGGAAAACGACTTCCGGACGGCTTTGAAGCAATTCTGGACCACCATCCGCCGCCTCAGGAAGGGGAAGCAGTGCACTATCAACACCGTGTATGGTGAGGATGGTGTTCTGCTGACCTCGACTGCGGATGTTGTGGATCGGTGGAGGGAATACTTCGAAGACCTCCTCAATCCCACCAACACGTCTTCCTATGAGGAAGCAGTGCCTGGGGAATCTGTGGTGGGCTCTCCTATTTCTGGGGCTGAGGTTGCTGAGGTAGTTAAAAAGCTCCTCGGTGGCAAGGCCCCGGGGGTGGATGAGTTCCTTAAGGCTCTGGATGCTGTGGGGCTGTATTGGTTGACAAGACTCTGCAGCATCGCGTGGACATCGGGGGCTGTAGCTCTGGATTGGCAGACCGGGGTGGTGGTTCCTCTCTTTAAGACGGATTGTAAAATAATGTAAATAATTCAATGTGATTATCTTGTGTGATGTCTGTATTATGATAATAGTATATATCTGGTAGTGTATATCTGTATCATGAATCAATTTAAGTGGACCCTGACTTAAACAAGTTGAAAAACTTATTCGGGTGTTACCATTTAGTGGTCAATTGTACGGAATATGTACTTCACTGTGCAACTTACTAATAAAAGTCTCAATCAATCAATCAATCAAAGTCCGGCCTTCATGCCAAGAGCGAAAAAAATCTCTAATGTGAGTGACTTCATTAGATACTTTGCTCGCCGGGAAATAGTAGCAACAGGACTACTGCAATTTAACGACAAGCCTCAAAATTTCAGAGCTTGGAAACGCTCCTTTAAAAATGCAATTGGACGGCGTGGCGAAGTTGGTAGAGTGGCTGTGCCAGCAATCGGAGTGTTGCTGGTTACTGGGGTTCAATTCCCACCTTCTACCTTCCTAGTCACGTCCGTTGTGTCCTTGGGCAAGACACTTCACCCTTTGCTTCTGATGGCTGCTGGTTAGCGCCTTGCATGGCAGCTCCCGCCATCAGTGTGTGAATGTGTGTGTGAATGGGTAAATGTGGAAATACTGTCAAAGCGCTTTGAGTACCTTGAAGGTAGAAAAGCGCTGTACAAGTATAACCCATTTATCATTTAATGGATTAGATGGAGTGAGGAGATGGACTTGATGTTAAAGTGGCTTGGCAAATAATCCTCTGAACACGTAGAACAAATTAGAGCCATACACATTAACAACCGGGCAGCACAGTGGCAGAGGGGTTAGTGCGTCTGCCTCACAATACGAAGGTCCTATATAGTCCTGGGTTCAATCCCGGGCTCGGGATCTTTCTGTGTGGAGTTTGCATGTTCTCCCCGTGACTGCGTGGGTTCCCTCCGGGTACTCCGGCTTCCTCCCACCTCCAAAGACATGCACCTGGGGATAGGTTGATTGGCAACACTAAATTGGCCCTAGAGTGTGAATGTGAGTGTGAATGTTGTCTGTCTATCTGTGTTGGCCCTACGGTGAAGTGGCGACTTGTCCAGGGTGTACCCCGCCTTCCGCCCGATTGTAGCTGAGATAGGCTCCAGCGCCCCCCGCGACCCCAAAAGGGGAAGAAAATGGATGGATGGATGGATGGATGGACATTAACAACCCAACCAAAGGTCTCAATATGATGTGGGACAGGCTTGAGCAATGTTATGGCTCAGCTGAAGTGATTGAGGATAATTTCTTCAAACGACTTGATATGTTCCCCCAAATCACATTCAAAGACTACACAAACTAAGGAAGTTTAGTGACCTGCTCATGGAAATGCAAAGTGCTAAAGCTGAAGGAGACCTTCCTGGTCTTGCGTTTATGGATACCGCAAAGGATTAAATCCAACTGTGCAGAAACTTCCCTTCAATTTGCAAGAAAGGTGGACCACAGTAGGAGCTAAATACAAATGCACACAACGTGTCCCCTTCCCACCATTCAATGTTTTTGTAGACTTTGTAAAGCAAGAAGCTAACTCAAGAAATTACCCAAGCTTTAACTTTACATCGTTCGCTGACGTACCCAAACTCGACAAACTGCCTTGGAGAGCATATAAACAAAAATAAATTTCAGTGCACAAAACTGATGTCTCCCGTTACAATTTAGATACACAAAAAAGGCAAACAAAGCTG